>NW_012107775.1:1701268-1781553 GCF_000951045.1 Mandrillus leucophaeus | reverse complement strand
CTCCAGGCACAATTATAAATTAGGTAAGGATGGTTTGCCGTATCTTGGTGGAAGGCTTAAATAAAAGTCTGTTGTATATGTTATATATGTAAATATGTAATCTCTATTTTCTGACGTGTAGGTTTTTTTTTTTTTTTTTTTTTTTTTTTTGAGACAGAGTCTCACTCTGTCACTCAGGCTGGAGTATAGTGATATGATCTTGGCTCACTGAAACATCTGCCTACCAGGTTCAAGTGATTCTCCTGCCTCAGCCTCCTGAAGAGGTGGGATTACAGGCATGAACCACCATGCCTGGCTTGTTTTCGTATTTTTAATAGTGATGGGGTTACTAAATTAAATTTTTCCAATAAAATTTGTCCATAGAGACCAGGCGCAGTGGCTTACACCTACAATCCCAGCACTTTGGGAGGCCGACTGAGGCAGATCACTGAGTTTCACCATGTTGGTCAGGCTTGTCTTGAACTCCTGGCCTCAAGTGATCGGCCCACCTCGACCTCCCAAAGTGCTGGGATTATAGGTGTGAGCCCCCTCACCCTGCCCCATGTAGGTAGTTTCATTTTTTAAAAAAACCATTATAGGCCGGGTGCAGTGGCTCACGCCTGTAATCCCAGCATTTTGGGAGGCCGAAGCGGGCGGATCATGAGGTCAGGAGATGGAGACCATCCTGGCTAACACAGTGAAACCCCATCTCTATTAAAAATACAAAAAATTAGCCAGGTGTGGTGGTGGGCGCCTGTGGTCCCAGCTACTCAGGAGGCCGAGGCGGGAGAGTGGTGTGAACCAGGAGGCGGAGCTTGCGGTGAGCCAAGATCACGCCACTGCACTCCAGCCTAGGGACACAGTGAGACTCTGTCTCAGATAAAAAAGAAAGAAAGAAAAAAGAAACATTATAAATCAATACAGGAAAGACAATCTAATAAAGTGGACAAAAGAGACACATCAGAGAACATAAGATGTAGAAATAGCCAATGAGCACACACAAAGCTGTTCAAGGTAAGAAGTCATTCAAGAAATGCAAATTAAAACCACAAAGAGATCCTAGATCGTATTCACTAGAATGGCTAGAATTAAAAACACTTGGCCGGACATGGTGGCTCATGCCTGTAATCCCAGCACTTTGGGAGGCTGAGGTGGGTGGATCACCTGAGGTCAGGTGTTCGAGACCAGCCTGGTCAACATGGCAAAACCCCATCTCTACTAAAAATACCAAAAAATTAGCCAGGCATGGTGGTGGGTGCCTATAATCCCAGCTACTTGGAAGGCTGAGGCAGGAGAATCCCTCGAACCGGGGAGCTGGAGGTTTCTGTGAGCTGAAATCACTCTACTGTACTCCAGTCTGGTTGACAAGAGCAAGACTCTGTTTAAAAAAAAAAAGACTTGCAATATCAAGCGTGGTTAAAGATGTAGAAACACTGAGACTTTCACACATTGCTGCTGGGGGTATAAAACTGGTAAAACCACTTTGGGAAAGTTTTGGTAGTTCCTTGTAAAGGTAAACATTCACCTATCCCATGACCAAGTAATGCCACCCTTACACATTTATCCAAGAGAAATAAAAACATCTCTACAAAGAGATTTGTATGAGGATGTTCATAGCAATTGGATTCATAATAGCCAAAAACTGGATACAACCTAAATGCCTATCAATAGCTGAATGGATAAATATTTCTGGTGTATTAATTCAATGAAATAATGTTAAGCAACAGAAAGGAATGGACTACTGAAGCATGCTACAGCATGGATAAATTTCACACATTATACTGAATAAAAGAGGCCAGACCTAAAATAGTACATACTGTGTGATTTCATTTATGTGACATTCTACAGCAGGCAAAACTAATCTAGAGTTATAGAAGGCGCACGAGTGTTGCCTGGCACCAGAGTTAGGAGGATCATCTTCAAACGGAGTATAGGGAACACTTTGCAGATAATGGAATGTTCTACATCTTGATTGTGGTGTGGTTATGAGAGCAAGATGTGTTAATTTGCCAAAAGTCATCAAACTGCTTAAAATTGGTGCATTTCATTGTGTGTTAACTCTGTCTCATTAAAAATGAATATTGAACACATAAACATAAAAAAATGCTATAATGAACATCTTTGTGCTTTAAAAAATTTTTATTCCTTAGGATAATTCCTGAGCCTTTTGCACTTATTTTCTGAAACCATGTGAAATTGTGATAATTTGCTTGATATAAAAAAATGAAAATAAATATCTAATTGATAGGATTGCTGGCGGGAACTGAAGTGAAAAATTTAGGCTTAGTGGGGGAAAATATCTGGGAGTGGGGAGTGGGCTTTCAACCTTTCAAATCCAGGTAAGGCCTGTTCCATCTAAAATGTTAGGACTCTCTGAAACAGCTTCTTCCATCTTACAAGGCTCAAAAGGGACTGGTTTTGTTTTATAAACTCCTAGGCCAAATCTCAAGAAGAGACTGAGCAGCATTTGGTTCCTGTGTGATTCTCAGCCTCTATTTTTACTCTTTTCCTTCCCTCTGGTCCAGGGAGGAGAAGCCATATGTTGGCAGTAGTAGATTCTTGTGATGTCTTCCAACCTCTCAGCCTATTGGATTCAGCACACCTTGGTGAACCCCTCCATGAACTAGACAACATCACACAAGTGCAGAAATGAGTGGCTCTCTACTGTCTCCAAAACCACCAAAGGCTACTCAGCTGCATGCAGGCAGAATGCGAAAAGTATGATGGAGCTGACTTCCCTGAGAGCAAACCTCATCTCAACCACTCAGGCCTCCCATTCCCCCAGTGGAACAGTGCTGAGATGAGTTCCATGTGGTTTTATAGCAGGCCTCTAGTACATTGAGCCCGTGTTGCCTACAGTGGTAAACAACTCAGAAATGTCCTCTGTACTGGCTTTTCTTCCTTTTCTGTCTTACTTTCACTACTCCCTCAATTTCATGTCCTCTCAAATAAACCACCTGCACTCAAGTCCTTGCCTCAGCTCTGCCTTTGGGGAAATCTGAACTCAGCACTCTTGTTGAAGGTGAGTTGTGCTTTAGTCCAGTCTTCTCTCCACCTGTTCACCATCCCACCCTCCACCTTGTAGGTAACACTCCTATTCATCTTTTCAGTCCCTTGGTGAAAACTTCTGTTGTTTACCTAAGTAACCAGTATAAACTCCTCTCTGTCATCCTTGTTGCACTTCCCTGTATTACTCCTCTGATCTCACTGTCCTGAGATTGTTTTCACCTCTGCCTCCCCCTGGGATTGCTGAATTAGCATCAAAGGACCCTGGAATTAGCTAGCAGGACATGTAACTGCCCCTAAGCCGTGAGCTCCTGTTGGTAGAAACTACAACTTGTTTTTGAATCTCAGTATTTCACACAGTATTGGCATAGAAGACCCAACAGATGATGGTTGAACAGAAGTAAAGTCACTCTGCAGGACAGAGGCACAAGCCCAGAAATAATTTATTTCCTCCCCATCTTTTCTCCTGGAAGTCCTCCTTCTCACACTGTTCCTGCTCTGGCACTGAGCCGAGGTATGCAACGAAACCCATGGAACCTGTCTCTATAATGGAGACGCATACATGCTCCAGGCCTCTGCACGTAGTCAGGCTAGGTCCCTGCAGCACGTCTGGAGGACCGGGTCACTAAGGCCTGACTTAATTTAGCTGAGCCACTCCAGGAGGGATAATGATAGCCCTGAGAGTCTACTTTTCTGCCCATTCTGTAACATCCTGCTGGCCTGCCTTCTGGGGCTCTTGACTTGGTAGCAGCCGAGAGACCTTGTCAGACTTGGGGCCTGATCAAGACCACTGAGCAAATCCTCCTTCCCTTTACCAGTGGAGAAGGCAGAAGAGTGAAGGGGCCTGGAGGAGCAATAGAGCATCAAGCCACTTGGAGTTCAATTACTGGTCCTGCCATGTAATGACAGAATAAGCTTGGAGTCATCACTTAACTTCTTTAACACTCAATTTTTTTTTCACCAGTATAAGGAGAACAAGAAAACTTATCATGACATCATTTTGATAGTTAGATAAACTAACATTTAAAATGTCTTTCATGGAGATTTCAATCTTTTATTGACCATATATATTTTTGGCAGACTAGTGAAGCCTATGGACTCCTAGAACAATTACTTTTAAACTCATAAAACAAAATATGTGGAATTACAACAGTAACACTATAATACATTTATCAAAATATTTTGGTAAAATGTGTGTCAGAAAGTAATATGTTTCTTTGTTCATGTATTAAAAATTAAGAGATCAAGCTGAGGGTCTGGTAACCACTATAATTTTGAGGTAAAGAAGCACATAAATGATATTTTGATTTACCTGCCAAACTGTAATACTGTACATGAAAACATCTGTCATTTCTATTGTTGACAAAATCACATTGTGGGTTTATAACCTACATTTGTAAATGAAGAAAATGCCGAATACTTGTTAAAGAAGAGTGAAAGTAAAGATGAATTTTATTCCTTCCAAGTTTATGGAACCCTGAACTCTTGCCTAATGAAAAACACTTGATAGTAGCTCATTCCCTTTCTTCTAATTTTCTCTTTCTGATGCCTCCTCTTAAATACTGTTTTCAAATTTTCTTTACCTCTTACTTCCTAACCAAACATGACCTGAGGAAAGGGTCTGACATCAGGCATTTGGCCTATGGGGTGGATAAGTATGTATTTCCTTGCTTTCCATCTCAAGGACTTTCTTCACTGTGAAAGACATTGAAGGGATTTCAGCATAGGAACAAGGTGGACCTCCCCAGTCCCCAGGAAAAAATCATATGACAAAGGAAGCAGATGAAATACTTTCCCAAACTTCAGGCTGGTGTCAAGGATTGGCTGTCGACTTGATTTCTAACCACTATCCTAGGTGGCTTGGCCTTTTTCCTGAGTGATCAGGGTACAGAAGCCCAGAGAAATGGGGCCCTGCTTCTTTTGGTCCTGCTTTGGTTCCTGCTCTGTTCCTGCTGTACTAGGGTGAGAGCCCATTAAGTGTGTCTCTTCCCAACTCTGTTCCATGGTGTCTTATTTGTAAGTTGAAACCAGCATGGTGGCAGCATTTACACCATGGAAATTGGCAAATGATACACATCAAGGCTTCTCACCTCTAATTAGCATATTAAAATCTTTCCTGCGTCTCAGTGGGAAGCCAGTTGTGAGACATTTGTCAGTGCTTCACTGCCTGTGCCTTTTACTTCCTGTTGGGTAATTCTTCTTCGACAAAATTGGTCATTCTTTGTTTACCACTCTCTGGTGCACATTTTTGTATCCCCAGAAAGGGACTTTTTATACTTTTAGTGTTCCTTAATTTTGCACTGGAGTCAGCAGATGACAACAATTTTTCTCTTTACCAAAACCTAAAAGAAGGACCTCACTTCCCTGCTTGGTGAGTGAGAGGATTTTCCTTGTTCATGGTTTTCTGTCGTTGAGGCCAAACAAGCAGAAGCCATTATAACTTGTGAGAAGAAACCACAAAAAGTACAGGCGATTTAGGATAAATGCATCTGACAGGGGTGTCAAGCAGAAGTCAGCAAACTTTCTCTTAAAGAGCCAGATAGTTCATTCTTTAGCGTTTGGAAAAAGACACAAAATGAGGATGTTATTTAGGTGCTTATATAACTGTTTAAAATGTATACCATATAGATATGTTCTGAGCTTATCAACTATGAGTAAACAGGAACTGTTTGGCATTGGTCTGTGGGTTGCAGTTTTCTGACCCCTGTTATGGAAGACTGACTTGGGGGATGAGAAGTAAGGCAAGGTGGTCAGGTAGGAGGCTGGTAGATAAAAAAGACCAGGACTAAGACCTGGATGGTCACAGTGAGGAGGAAAGAAGACGGAGGAAGGAGCTAGAGGGAACTTGAATATCTGATTAGATATGATGGATAAATGAAAGGTGATGCAAATGTGATCTGGAGGGCTGGCTGCAATTTGGGATTCACAAACATATTAGGATATTAAAAGCTTTGAAAAATCTTGCAGTATGTAAAACTGTCTACTCAGTCCAGCATTTTGCAAAGTTATTTATTGTGCCCTTTATTCATGGACCACCTACTAATGCCCCCAGTGAAGTAATGTATAATGGAATGTACTTTAGGTTTCATGGGCTTGCTCTATAGTTGTGTAATCCATGTTGTAAGAGTGTGCATTCCTTGAAAAGAGAGTTAACAAGTTTAGCATTTGTGTGTGTGTGTGTTTTGCGGGGAGGGTTATAAAATATGAACTACAACTCCTGTGGAAGGTGGTGTATTACAATTTAATGTTATCTTAATGCCTGGAAGAATTATGCAGTGATTCAACAGGCCAGATTGATTTAACAGTTTTTAAATTATCGATACAATTAATGAAAATTGAGAGTGCTAATAGTTGTTTTTAAACTATTTTTGCTACAGTAAATTCACATGGCCCTTTAAAACCTTCATTTTCTTTTATAGTTTCATTTTTCTTTTGTTCTCTCTCTCTTTTTTTAAATTTTAAGTTCCAGGGTACATGTGCAGGATGTGCAGGTTTGTTATATAGGTAAACGTGTGCCATGGTGGTTTGCTGTACCTATCAACCCATCACCTAGGTATTAAACCCAACATATATTAGCTGTTTTTCTTACTGCTCTCTTTCCCCTTCCTCTCTCCCCTATAGGCTCCAGTGTGTGTTTTTCCCCTCCCTGTGTCTATGTTAAAAACCTATGTTTTCAATCTTTTCAGTATGGTTCTTTTATTTATCTGTCTTTGAATCTTCCTTAACAAAATTAATTGTTCTTTTTTTTTTGTTTAAAAAAATTTTTTTTCTAAGATGCCTTTGTTATAGCATACTCCTTTCTTTTTAAAAAAAATCCACAGCAATTTCTATGTATCTCTCTTTTAGCACATCAGATTGCATTGCATTTATTTGAGTATTCCTATGGTTTGTTGGACTGAGTTAGTGGAAGATACTTATATTTCTTTTCCCAGTCCTTAGCAGAATGCCAGACATATAATATATTCTCTTGGATTAATAAATCAATAAAAGTTTTGGGAAAGTGACCATTCCAACCTCTATCTGAAATACAAATAAAGTTAGATCCTGTATCCCTCAAGGTCCAATCAGGAAAACAGAAACCATACCAGTTATTTTAACAGAAATAATTTAATATAGGGAATTGAATTGCTAAACAGGTGTTTGGAAAACTAACTGCAGAAAGATATAGAAACTACAGGAAATATCTTTCACCATTAGAGCAGGGGAGCAAAGGGTAGAGTGGATTAGTAGAACCTAGGAACTTGGATAAAGGGCTCCATAAAGTTGAGAACAAGACCATGGAGCAGGAGGTGCCACCTGGCTGGTGCTGGTATCTCTGCAGGGACTCCAGTGAGGCTGATTCTGGAAATACAGAGAAAAAAAGACCTAAACCCAAATGCTGCCGCTAGGGTGAAGAACCGTTGCTGAGGGGATATTGACAGACACAGCAAACAGCAAGGGGCAAATCCCTTTGCCATCCTCTAGGTTTTTGCAGTCTTCGTCTAATATCCTTTATTGGCAGAGCCCAACAGGAAACCAGATGGCAAAGGAGAAATTTTATTTGTGGAGTCCAGCCTCAAAATCATATAACAGAACAGGAGGGTGGGTGGTGCTAAGATACAGTAGCTTAATAACCCACCTAGTTCCCAACTTACATGTATGATCGATTTCCAAGTGACCTGACTCTGGATGACTCAAGAGGGCTTTTCCTCCTCCCAAGACCTACAATAGTCACAGGTATATTTTTGAGTCTTTCCTTTTTTTCTTAGACAGCAGAAGCTCTTCAGTTTAGTAGAGAATATCATGGTTTTAATTACATTTCTCTTACAACTCAGAAAGGTTTAAATAAAGAGAAAAGATATTTTGGCAAAGAGCAAAACTATTTGGCAACGTGTTCTAAAGGGTTTTTCAGAGTCCCTAAATTCAGTTCTTTCTAATCCTGTGATTATATGCTTCAATTTTCCATTTTAAGTACCAGAGATTAAGTGTTAACTCCTTTGTTGCTGATGGCGGTGCTTAGTGGACGGCTTGGGGATGACAGGGCTGTGTGCTGAATCCAGATGCAGGAGGAACAACAGGAATGGGGCACTCCGACCTTCCAAAGGCCCTGTCTCCTGAGGGGGGTAAGGTGAGGTTTCTGTTTAGATGTCCCAGTGGTCACCGCAGAATCAGTTTTTTCTTTTCTTTTCTTTTCTTTTCTTTTTTTTTTTTTTTTTTTTAACAGATGAAACAGTTCCAATGTGCAAGTCTGACTTAGAGCAATGTGTGTAGTGTGAGGAAAGAAGGTGATAGCTGGTTTTGAATCCAGCTCAGTCCCTTGCTAGCTGGGTGGCCCTGAGTGGTCACTTCACTCGACTCTTCACTTTGTCATTGACAATAACTGTACTTGTCCTGCCCTCTTATTTGGCTCACTCTGAGGATCAAAAATATGTGGCTAAATATGAAAACATATTGCAAAGAGTAAAATGAAATAAAAACAAGGAATCAATAATGATGGTGTTGGGCTATTTCAGTTTACTTGGTTTTTAACTCATAGAAGTACAAGAGAAATACATTATCCCCAACAATTCCTTTATGTTATAGAAAAGTTATAGTGTGTACCTTCCTGGGCTTATGTTGCATATTTACTTCCATACAAATGTTTATCTCTAAAGTTATTATCCAAATAGTTCCCAATGTGGAAGTGAAAATAAACCCAGGAAAAATATATTTGTATTCCCAGGCCTATTCAGTTTTCATTATTTATTATTTGTAGTTTTTCTTGAGGCCAAAATGGAGTAGAAATCTCTAAAAATTTAGTTTGAATCTAGAGTCAACTAATAATAATACTAGTTACAGCAATAATAGCATTTATTACATGCTTATGTGTGCTGGAAACTTTAAAGCACCTATATACTGTGTTGCTTCCTTAAAATAACCTTATGAGGTAGATTTTATTTTTATTGTCATTCAATATGAGGAAGTGAAGCATGATGAAACTTGCCTAAGGTTATAGATAGCAAATAATGGAGTGGGAGTTTGAACCCACATAACGTGATTCCTAAGTCTGAACTTTTAGCTACTCTATTATATTCAAGAAACACTCCTTGTTTAATCATTTGTATAAATTAAAGTTGTCTCTCAATGGCTTTTATTTGTTCACATAGAAATATCATTTATTAAGCACATACAAAGTGCTAGATGGGGTTCTAAGCATTCTCTATGCATTATCTTATTTAATTATCACAAAATTTTATTCTTAGAAACTAAAGTTCAGATAATTTAAGCAAATTGCTCAATCAGCTTCACACTTTTAACAAGTACTGAAGCTGATATTTTAGTTCAAGTCTACATGACTTTAAAATCTCTTAAAGCAATAAGTCACATATCTCTTTGCTAATATATATTCTTCCTATTTCTCATGGAGGCATCCCTCAAACTTCTCCAAACCTCAGTGTAAAGCTCATAACAATGGAAAAACTGAAATAAAGCTAAATTAAGATCAGAAATCATGCAGTGTCAACAGTAGGAATATATACTAGGAATCTGGAGTGAGGGGTAATGAAATGGAGCTTAATGTTCAAACTTTGAAATTCTTAGAAGACAAGACAGAAAAAGGGAAATCCAGTGGTTTGTCTAGTTATTATTGTCAGATGAAAATACGTAGACCAGTTATACAGAAGACACAAACTTTCCCTGGCATTCAAAGCCAAGAGAAATTTATCATGATAAGTCTTATATTTGGACAACAGTTACAGTATATAGGGAATTTCTACCATAAACAGCATGGTATAAATGAATACTTGGTGAAAGATACTAATTAGAATTTATATCATATGTGAGACAGACAAGGCATTTCCAAAGTGTATTTGAAGGAGAATGTTTTGTATTCATCTCTGACATCCTTATCAGAGCTCACATTCTAGTGAAACATATCAATTAATGTCACTGGATCTATTATAATAACATGGGAAAATGGGTTTACCAACCTCATAGAAAGAAACAACTGCATGTATGTGCCAAGAACCAATTGTTTGCTTCTTGAAATTCTGGAGTAAAAATTTTACAACAAACTTAAAATTTGTCAATTTAACTTAATGGATGGTCTCTCTTCTTGCAAGGTCTGACTGAGCTCTAAGCCTGGCTCATTAATTTATTCATTTAGCATTTAATTTGGTCCCATATTAGTCAAGGTTGGCCTCAGGCTTGACTAGCACCAGGTAAATGAAAAAAGGAACAAAAGCTTGATCCAGAACCTGGTGGATATCAGTGGCTTGTAGTGCTGTTGTGGACTTCATGTGCTGCTAAGTCAGCTGAGCCCTTACTTGTTAGTGTTGTGCTGGAACAGATAGAGAGAAAGTAATTGTAAATCATCCAGGAAGTGAAAAAAAGATAGAGATACAATCAGGAGACAAGTCTGAATCTCTGAGATAGACTGGTAATGTCTCAAGGCCACTGAATTAATGATGCCTAGAACTGGGCTTATAACAGCATAACATTCTTGAGCTTGGGACAGCGGTGCTTTAGCAAACTATGATCTCTCTCACTTAGTCTGGGTATTTAAATTCCTCATGTGGCATCGCTTGGTGGACAAAATTGCAGATAAGCAAGTTAAGATAAGCAAGTTGCAGATAAGCAAGTGCAGATAAGCAAGTTAAATTGAGAGGTCCGTTGGATCCTGGCCATGGGTACAGTTGTATAATCGTGGCCAGGATCTACGGTTTTGCTCAAATCTGACATCTGAATATCTAAATCTGTTGGTCCATCCACACATCCATCCATTCATCCACCCATCCCCCCACCCACGCATCCACCCACCCATCCACCCATCCATCCATCTAACAAAATTACATCTACTGACTCCCAAATCAAACCTACTTCAATGGTTAATAGAAAGGAAAAGTAAATTTAACTTTTTTTTTTTTTTTTGAGGAGTTTGGCTTTTGTTACCCAGGCTGGAGTGCGATGGCGTGATCTCGGCTCACTGCAACATCCGACTCCCAGGTTCAAGTGATTCTCCTGCCTCAGCCTCCCAAGTAGCTGGGGTTACAGGCATGCGCCACCATGCCTGGCTAATTTTTGTATTTTTAGTAGAGACAGGGTTTTGACATGTTGGCCAGGCTGGTCTCGAACTCCTGGCCTCAGGTGATCCACCTGCCTCGGCCTCCCAAAGTACTGGAATTACAGGTGTGAGCCACCGTGCCCAGACAGTTTCTTTACTTTATAGTAATAAAAGGAATGCACTAGAAATGACATAAAACATAAACAAACTGTGCATTCATTAAAACTACAACGAATATTTTGTTAAAACATTCTATGTGCCAGTTGCTTTAGTAAGAGCTAGGGAGGGTATAAAGATGAGTAGGACGTGGTCCTCACTTTTTAGAACTTGAGGTCTAGCAGCAAGTATTTATGTACACCTCTCCGACCTCGTGTACTATACTCATCCCTTCACTTATTCCAAGCTGGAGACATTGTTTTTCTTCCTTTTCCTGGGACATACCAAGCATTTCTTGCCTCAGAGCCATTGTACTTGCATTTTCTCTGCCCAGAACGTTATTTCCCCAGATATGTTAACTTCCACACTTCCTTCAGCTCTCTGCTCAAATGTCACAAGCTCAGTGAGGCCTTCTCTGAGTATTCTATGTGTCATAGCAAACTCCTCTCATCACTGGAACTCTGTGTCGCCACAATTTTCAATTATTTTTATCCCTAATCACTATTACATATTATATATTCAGTATGTGTATTTTTACGTATATACTGTAATATATGTTGTATATTTTACTTCTGTTTTTATTATTTGTCTCACCCAAACCCCAACTAGAATATATATTCCATGAAAGTATGGGACTGTTTTGCTCAGTACTCTATTCCTGTGTCCAGAAAAAATCTCGGTGAATAGTAGGTGCTCCACAAATATTGTTAAATGAATAATACAAGAAAGAAAAATAATACTACTAATAACAAAAACGACTTGCAGTGGAGAAAGAATATTTAATTTGATTAGGGGACATGGCTTAGGAATCCTTGAATAAAAAGTTATTACTTTACTTTGAAAAATAAAGTCCACATATACAAGACAGCTACATGGCTAACTTCCAAGGGAGATTTATCCAGCGTTTCAGGAATCAAGGTGCCAGTTAGATGTGATGAATGACCATATGATGCCTGGAAATTTTTCCATTACCCTTTGAAATTTTTCTCTTTTTTTGGTTGTCTGGGACCATGTGGAAACAAATGGGTTTGACCTCATTTCCGGAACTGCTTGGGAAGATCTGTTCCTGCTAACCATGAACTAAATCTTCACTAGTGGCCTGTCTGTGCTTGCTTCTGTGTTTCTATCCTTACAACCCTGACTACTGATGGGACTCAAGAGAAACACTGAGTATTTTCCTTGTCACAAAAGCCATCACTCATTAGAGTCTGGGAACAGGGAAGAACTCTAATATCCACTGCAATGGCTCAGTGGAACTAGGACTGCCAAAGAAAACAGGTGTTCAATGACTAGTGGAACAAGTTTGAGACAGAGAATCCAAGCTGTGCATGGGCCCATGTGACCACTTTCCTTGTTGTGACTGTGGGTATCAGACAGGTAAATGATGACTCTCTGGCAGCCAGGAAAGATCCTTTGGGGCAGCTTTTTATGTCTGCGTTCATTTAAACAATAATTATTCATTCAGCATCTGACTTGTGCAAGGCTCAGAGAAAGACCCAATCTTGAGCTAAACAGAGGGTATCTCTAGTAAGTTTGTGGACTCACCTGAGGTCCAGGAGGACTTCTTTTGAAGATCATGTTAATCAAGTAGCATTATATGCAGGAAGGAGAAACTCATTCAAGCAAATTTCATTAAAAGAAAGGAAATAGGGTAAATTTTCCAAAATACAAAGGCAGGAGGTGCAAAAATAGCAGCTCAGTATATGTTTTTCTACCAGGTGCTGTGCTTCCTTGACATTTACCTCAGTGTCTTCTTTCTTCCCTTGGACCTGGTTTCTCCAACACTCAGTGTTTCAGGCCTATAAAGGCCCTTTCAGACCTGGCTGGATAGCATGCTCAAGGATCTGTATTCAAAGACCACCCTGTGTATTCCATCCCAAACTCTTGGAAGAAAGAACCCGATTGGCCCAGCTCTCACATTCAGTATGATATAACTAGGGGGTGGAATCCTGTGCCCTTTGCCCATTCAGCAGATGTGTGGGAGGTGACTCTCTCAGGAGGTTGAATTGGGTTAGAAAGAAGGCATGACTATATCTCTAATGTAGACCTAAAGTCTTCCTAGAGCTAGGGACCAGGATTCTAAGTGAAACCTGAGGGAGTGGAGCTATTGTTGACAAGAGCTGTTAGACAAACAGGACATGGAGAAGGGTAAGTTCACATACCAAGAAGGAAGCCTGTATACAAAAGCAGATATGATGGGAAGAACTGAGGCAGGTGACACTAGCCAGGGACTTGCAGTCAGGAAAAAGACTATTCACCCTTCAAGGCATTGAATTGTACACTAGATGGGGGTGTCCTTGAGGGGAGGAGCGATGAGTTTGTTCATCATCCAGCATCTAACACAGTGCCTGGGACATGGTAGGTACTTGAAACATGGTTGTTGACAGAATGAATAAATGAATGAGTGAATGAGGATACTTGAAGTAGTATCACTTCCTCTATGAAACTTTTAAAATACTTCCAACAAAGCCAGAATTCCCTCCTTTGTGCTCCCGTTACACTAACCACATTTTATGGTCATTGGCAGATGACAAATAAGTCCCCACTGCACTGAGTGAAGTTTTAAAACTAGAAAGTCAGTTCTAGTAATCTTAGAATTTCCAGCTTCAACCATAGTTCCTGGTTATGTAGGAGCTGCTTGATAATTGGCTATGGATAAATATAGCATAATAGTCATGCCTTTTAATGACTCTGATCCAAATACTTGCTTTTTTGATTAAAAACTTGATATATTTATTTGTTTTCTAATTATGAAGCAATATTATATGAACTATAGTTGTAAGAAATAAGGACAATTTAAAAAGATCATTCATAAATTTGTGTTTTAGTGCATTTATGCTTTTGGAGAGATAAAATTGTAATACACACACATACACTCATATATATATAATGAACAATTTCTCATATCAATAATTATTCTTCAAATCTTGTTTTTCAATCATATGTATTAAAATCTTAGACATAAAGGCTATTTCCAAATATTACAAATATTTTCTTATGACAATTTTCTTACACATGAAACTTTGTGCTTTCCTCTAGGTACATTTCCCAAAGTGAAATTACATGATGAAAAGGCATGGACACCAGGGCTCTTGATTATTATTGCCAGTACCTCTACAGAGGGTAAATCAATTCACTTGACACCAGTTGTGTTTGGTCATGCCCATTTCCCCACATTCTCACCACCAGATGGAACTATAATTTAGAAGATGTCAGTTTGATCAGTGACTCCACTTACTTAGAACAGGGCACGAACCCTGGCTTGCCCTGGAAGCAGCATCACTTGCTGACAGCATGAGGGCTGTAGCTGGGGAGAGATGAAAACAACACATTCCATGCTCTCAAGTAGCTTAGAGTCCTGGGTTTAGCAACATTTTATAAACACTTCATTTTAAAGCAAAGAAGAATAAAAAAAGCCCTCAGTACTAGAGAGTCAGCAGGAAGATAGGCATAGGCTGCTTGTCTGTAGGAGGCCTTGGACATGGGTCATTTCTCATGGCGCTGTTGAAAGGAGATAAGACAGGCCTTTATGGATACTTCAGCCTCGTATGATGTTAGAGGTGGGAGGCAGTTGCCCTGTTCATTGATGACTGGGGCATCTTTGGAAGTTCATCAGATGTCAAGAGTGACAGATGAGAACTTGGATAACCGGGAGGCCACTTGACTCTGCAGAGCCTTGTACTGTGGGGTTCCTGACAATGCTTAGGAGTGATGGGCAGCTCAGGCATCCTGGCCAGATACAATGAAGCCTGGAGCCTGGGCTACCTCAGGGGTGACTCAAGGAGCTCCAGTGGGGAGTGAATAGGAAACATAAGGCTACGACTTAAAGTGGAAGCAGGGCTGGGCAGGAATTTCTTGGGAGGCGGATGGTCATTTTTACAGCATTGGGGTAGACGCCATCCCTGTGAGAAGAGACTAAAGAGACTAAAGATAAAGACTAATAGATTAACATTAGTCCTACAGAGGAACAGACTCCTAGACTTGTATCTTATCTTCTCTCTCTCCCTATTTCAGATTTGTCCCATCTTTTCTGTACTCACTCACTCCAATCTCTAAAAACTTAGTTTATTAGGTAGAACAATTGAGTTACCTTAATTTCTTTGTCTTCTTATGTACCAAACTTGGGGTTTCAATTTCTCCAGTCAGTGTAGTCTAGCAAAGTATTTTCCTTAAGCAAAAATTATTTTCTCATAAGAAGATATTTGGTTCCCGCTATTAAAATGAGTTTGTAAAATCTTGAATAATAGAGATTATGGCTTGTATCAGATTCTCAATAGACAATAGATTTCCTCAGGCCCCTTGGTCCCAGATTTGTGTTGACCCCCTCTTTCCTCCTTGTGGAGGGCAGAGCGTTCCTTTGAACTATGTGGTAGCTTAGGCCAGGTGGTTCTTAAAGATCCTTTATTTGGGCACCAGCTCTTCCCAAGATATGAGAGGTCTGGTCCAGCTTTTGGGAGGGAGGTTGCCCCTGAGAGAAATGTCTAGGCCCAGCCACTGTCTCTGTACAGAGTGGGAGTTAAGAGCACCTCTCAGTACGAAAACTCAGCCACTGTAGTACACGACACCAGCAACTCTCAGTAGGGCAAGAAACTGCTGAGTACCTAGGATGGATGTGACCAAGACTTCCCACCTTGTCCCCTTATCCCTTGTTCAGTTACTTCCTGTCTTGCAAGTAAGACAGGGGTGAGAGAGACTCTCCTGGTCTAATAAGGAGCTGCTGGAGAAGAAACTGAGGACTGGTGGGCCATAGCCCACCAGAGAGTGTTAGCGATTCATATTCCCTTTTCTTCCTGGGTCCTGGGTGGATTTTCCTGCACACATGGAAATTTCAGTCTATTGCTATAGAACACAATTCTGAGCTGCAAGTGAGAGAAAGCTGAAAGACGTGTCTTGACTGCAATGTGTGAAAGGCTGGGATGATTCCCACCACCCCACATTCTAAGGAAAAGGGGAAAGGCCCATGAATTTATTAACTACTATGTGCTTAGAACTATAAACCGGAGTGGATGCCATTGGTATTCCACCCAGACACTCTCATACTTTTACCGTGCCTGTTCCCACCTCCCCCAGCTTCAATGAGCATTTGCTCCCAAATAGCTAGCCCCGTGAAACTGTTCTTTGGAGGCCTGTGCTCTGGTTGTTGGAATTGTTTTACCCACATATGCAGAGAATTTAAAGTGCTTGCAAGTTTAGTTTTCCCTTCTAAATGCCCCTGGAAGCTTTTAGCTAGTGACCAATAGATGCAAGGATATGAATAGCCAGCTCTTTTGCCTCCAATAGAAAACTCTGAGGCTTAACTTACACTCCAGAGCTGCCCTCCCAGGTCAGGCTGAGGCCTCTTCATGGAACTGTCCCTGAGATCACAGTCTTCCTGTGATGGCTGCCTCCTCTTCCCTGTCCTGCTTCCCACACACCCCTACTGGTCCCCCTGGAAGCATATTTTAAAATAAATTACTTGTATGTGAATCATGAGTCCTGGTCTTGAGTTCTACCTCTGAGGAAGCTGATCTAAATTGTCCCACTCTCATTTGCATTTCATATAAACCTTGCGAAGTGTTATTATCCCCCTTTTCCAGATGAGGAAACCGAGGTTCAAAAGGTAATAACGTATCTGTAGCTTGTGACTTGAATCCAGCCGTGTCTGACTCCAGTGCACTGAGTTCCATGAAAAACAATCAGCATTTACATGAAGCTAGCCAGTGCTTTCAGAATTTCTGGTTCTTTTTCAAGGTTACATAGACAGTTGTCTCCCGAATTGAATCACAGGAATTAAGTAAGTCTGGACTCTCAGACCTAACTACCTACTGCATGTATCGGGGCTCTACTTCAAAAGTCTGTTTCCACATGTGGCTCTGTACAAGTCAGTAAGTACTTTGAGGACCAGAGCCATGTGCAACTAATTGCAAAATCTCCAGAGCCTATCGTAGTACTTGGCACATAATATGCTCTCAAACAAATACACTTTCAATTAAAGGACCAGCCACAGGGCAGTTTCCTTCACAAAAATCCACTCTGGATAAATCAATTAAGTCAAAATTAAGGGATTTTCTAAGTCCTTAAAAAGAATTGCCATACCTTGAGTTAGTCTAGTACCTACATTACAGCTTAATGCAAAGACTCCAAGCCAATGTTCTCTCCATTTAGTGTCTATCCTCTGATTTATCCTTTCCAGCAACATTAACTAATTCTGTCAAAAGGTTTTTACCCTTGATTCATTTTCAGATGATATACATATTTTAAGGGCCTAGTGACATCAACTCTAATTCTGGGGAATTATGAATTCCTCTTCCTCATTTTCTATGCAGGAGTCTTCCACTAAAATCCAGCCTGATCATTATATTGGACATCAAACATGAGTAGTGCTCAGGATATGACTTAACCACTTTTGGGGTCCAATGATGGCATTATTATTGTTTAAACTGTGGATCAGTGTTATAACCTCTTGTATTTTTCCGTTGATGCTGCTAGCATATTTTCCTTGCTGTGCTTTTATCAACTCTCCCCTCAGTGTACCGACCCAGATAATAATTCAGACAGATATTATGGCCCACAGTTCCTGGAATTTTTTCTTTTGAAAGCTATGTAGGTGGACTTTGTGATTATGTAAGCATAAAGCTAATGGGATTGGCGGGAGCCCCAGCTGAGAGCAGGCAGGTGCTGGACAATCTTCTCTCAGCCTTGCTCTGCTAATGTCTCCCTGGGTGTAGGCTGGCCTCGCGCTGCTTCTGTTATGCAGCACAACAAGATAACTGCCTGCTGTGCCCTGTCACGTCTTAGTTTCCAACTGTAACTGAGAAATATGGGGACTGACTTGGACTCCAGCAGCTTTTAAAGTCATAACTACAGAGGCAGCTTGTATCTAGAATCCGAGCTTGTAAGTTTGGTTTGTGAGACTTCCATGGTAATAAATGGATTGAACTAGATGCTTATGATGTTAACCCCAAAGCTTTATAGAAAATAGTGCTGGGGCATGTATATCAGTTATCTATTGCTGCATAACAAACTGTCTCAAAACTTGTAATCCCAGCACTTTGGGAGGCCAAGGTGGGCAGATCATGAGGTCAGGAGTTCGAGACAAGTCTGGCCAACATGGTGAAACCCTGCATTTACTAAAAATACAAAAGTTATTTTGGTGGCAAAAGCATGGTGGCACACGCCTGTAATCCCAGCTACTTGGGAGGCTGAGGCAGGAGAATTGCTTGAACCCGGGAAGCGGAGGTTTCAGTGAGCTGGGATCGTGCCACTGCACTCCAGCCTGGGCAACAGAGTGAGACTCTGTTGAAAAAAAAAAAAAAAGTATTGTTACTTTCTCATGATTCTGAGGGTCTGAAATTTGTACAGGGCATAGTCAGGATAGAATATCCCTGTTTCACTTGGTGCCTGTTGGGGCTGGAATGCCCAAATCAGTTTCTTCACTTGTGCTTGATACCATGGTTCAAATGGCTGGGGGTGGCTGAAATAGCTCAACTAGGATCAGAGGTTTGGCCTTGCTGTTGACTGCTTTCCTTGGTTTTCCTTCATGTAGTTTCAGGGTCTCTTTCTCTCTTTCTCTCTCTCTCTCTCTCTGTGTATATGTGTACATATATAAAATATATAATATATATACACACATATATATACACATACACATGTGTTTATGTCCACATATCTCTATATGTATATGTCCATGTATGTATGTGTATGTATATGCGTGTGTGTGTGTGTGTGTGTGTGTATATATATGTCCTGGTCTTCAGTTCTACTTCTGAGGAAGTTGATCTAAATTGTCCTGTTCTCATTTGCATTTCATAAAAATCTTGTGAAGTAAAGTAATGCATACAGTCTTTCCAGCAGAGTAGTGAGACTTCTTATGTGAGAGCTCGGAGATTACAAGAGTGCAAAATCAGAAACAGTTATGCAGCAATAGATAACTGGTATACAAGCCCTGGCACTATTTTCTAGGGCTTCCTAAAACCTAGGCTTAGAAGAGACACTGCCACTGCAGTTTTACTGATGCGAGTCATAGATCAGTTGAGATTCAAAGGGAGGGAACTCTGTAAGATATGAATAATGGAGGTGTGATTTTTCAAAATCCACTGATGTAATAACCACTACAGCAGGGTTTATAGACATGGGACACACAGAATAGGAGAGTCTACTGGGGATTGAGAAGTGCCTAGGGTTATCAAGATAAAATATAGGGTACTAAGGTAAGTTTGAATTTCACATGAATAATGAATAATTTTTAGTACAAATATGTCTCATGCAAGTCTGCATAGCATGTAATATTTGGGACTTAGTTATACTTAAGCATGGTTATTTATCTGAAATTCAAATTTAATTGGGAGTTCTATATTTTTGTTTACTATATCTGGCAAACCTAGGTGAAGAGACTTCTGACTAGCACCAGGGGCTAGGTCCTACAAGCTGTTTATTGATTTAGTCACAAGGTTGTTGAGGTCAAGTGAGGACCAGGGCATGAGAATGGAGAGGAAGAGGGCAGACATTCAAAGCTAGTGAGAACAAGTGGGCTGAGCAGGAGGCCTGAGCATCCAGGCAGTGTTCCAAAGTGGCTGAGATGGTGACACGGGACTCAGACCAGAGAAGGATTCTCAACTCTGCACAACTGTCCTGACAATCAATTTTTTTTTTTTCAGGATTTCAAATAAGGTGGATAATAGTGGTACTTCATAGTGTTGTGGCAAGAATAAAGTATAGGGGTGGCTGGTATGTAGTAAGCACAGAGAACAGGTTAGGTGTAATCACATCAGAGTGACAATTATAGTAATGATGATAGTGTTGTGGGTATTGAAGCTGGAGCAGGAGGAATGGGGAAAAGACACACAGGAAACTTAACATCCCCAGAACACATGCTAGGTCCTGGTCCTGGTGCTTTCTATTCTCCATTTTCCTTAATCATAATTGCCTTTACAGGTATAATAAATCAACTTTAGAGATGAGTGAATTGGCATGGAGGAATTAATAAGTTTGCCTGAGACCAGAATCTTTTCCTATAAAAAGAGATGAGTGAATATAATTCCTGCAGGTGGACCTCAATTCGTGGGCCTTCAGGTCATATCCTGCTGCCAGCCTTTTCCTACCTTGGCCTCTGTGCTGCCTTAACTCCTTAACTCTGAGCCTTCCCTTCTCAATTGTGAAATGGGAGAGTAATGCCCACATTGCTTCTCCCGGAGTCTTGTTGGAGGTATTCACTGTGGTAAAGGGTACGAAGGCATTTTCAAACTCTAACATGCCCCATGGGTATCGAAACTGTTCTTGAAGTCTAGCACATAAAGTGTTAATCCTGTATTCTTCTAATTCCAAGCCATGCTAGGACAAGAAAGACAGCCGTCCCAAAGGCACTGAAGAAGGGGCTTGGTGGGGTAGGAAGAGAGAGAGGTGAGTTGGTGTGGTGTGGTGTGGTGTGGTGTAGTGTGTTATGCTGGCTTTTCCCCCTCTAGAATACACCAAGACAAGATTCCCGAGGTAAAGCTTTCCCCAAAAGACTGGCAACAGAATTTAAGGGGAAAACAGTGGAGTAGGACGAGGCTCATTGCTTTTTGGTAACCTTGCAGATAGTCCCTTGCCCGGGGCATAGGGAGGTCTAGTCCAGTGATTGATAAAATGCTGATTTCACATCTCTTTTATTGTCTGCTAAAGATCTGGTACATATTTTTAAGGCCACTATGAATTGTTAGACTTCCCCAGAGACCAGAAGCTTAGAAATATATGGGAAAATATTGTCATTATCTATTTTATGGGTGAACATGATGTAAAGAGTGACTGACAAAGCTTGAGTGAGCTGGCTGGTGCCTCTTGCTGGGGTTTTTTCTTTCTCTAATTCACTCTGGGTCTGAATATCTATCCTCCTTGCACATTGGATATGCATCTGCATTCATTATTCTCACCAGCTCTGGCCAAATCCGCCACATAAGGAACAAAATGGTCTGCAACCACAGACTCACATCCTGGGCAGTAAATTATAATGTGACAAGAGAAGGTTCTAGCTCTGACACGTGTTTTCCAAGTTTACTAGGGGTAACAGCATCCTTGCTGGTGGGGCATGTGTGTGTGTGTCTGTTTGTGATGGGGGTGGCGTGGTTGGTAGGGATGAGTGTAAATGAGTGTGTGGGTTTCTGAAAGGCATCTCGTGCACACCACAGTTGATGAGAGAGGCGAGAGTGTTCGCTGCTTGGTAATGAGATTCAGTGTAATGGGGCTGTTATTTTTAGTGTTTAAGCTATGAAAATCTCATTTTCTCCCTAGAGGCTTTCGTTCTGCCATTCTTTAGTACATCAGGTGAGAAATCAAGTGTCATCTGTTAAAAATGATAACAGATCCCAAGTTAGCTTGTAAAAATGACTGTTCCCTCCAAGTCTCTTTGGCTTGGTAAGAGTGATCTTATAAATTGTGATTTTGATTTGAGATGAGCAAGGAAGGGACAACAAAAGAGAGAAGAGGTTTGAAAGTCTTGAGTTAGAGAAAGAATTTTAAAAAATGAATGGAACTTGATTCTATTCTTTATCGATAATTAAGTATAAATGTCCATGGTAAATCTATCTCTATCTTGCATTTAGTGTACATGTGTTTGTGTGTGTATCAGATGTCTTTCTGATGTATTCTGTGAAAACTTTTTGACGATCTTGGTCTAAAATTCCGTTCTTTGGTCATCCTCATATTATACACTCACACATATTTTATGGTCATTGGTTTCCTTGAACAGAGCTAGTAAACTGCAAGTCTTAAAGGTCCAGAGGCTTTTCCACTTTGACTATATAGGCTCTAGAGATAGAGATTTTATTGTTCTATTTATTTTCGACTTGGTCTACTATTGCACAAATCTGGTCAATTGTTGAAATCCAAGGGGCCTGAACAAGAAGGTTTCTGTCTTTGTAAACGTCACTTCCATGGCTTAAGTACCAGCTATCTGGGTAACAACTTCCGAAAGTAACTTTGGCAATCAAAGTTTCCCATAAAGGTCCAACTTTTAAGTCCAATTGCCTACCTGCCAGCTCCACTTAGGTAGGCGTGTAACATGCATCTCAAATAGAATACATCTCCAATCAGACTCTTAATTCTATTCATACCTACCTCTGATTTATTTCTGTTGCAGTATTCTGCTTTTCAGTAAATTCTATCAGCTTTTTGGGTCCACAGCCTTGGGGTCAGGCTTGATTCCTGTTTCCCACTCACAGTCCATGTACCCAATTTGTCAACAAATTCTGTCAGCTCTACCTTCAAAATTTGTTCAGAATCTGACCATGTCTTTTCACCTCCACTGCTCCCATCCTGATTCAAGCCACCCCCATCTTTTGTCTTGACTACAGCAATAGCCTCCTAACTGGTTTTGCCCCTTCCACTACCTATCTTTCAACAGCAGTCCACATGATGCTTTAGAAACATTGACCAGATGATGTTGCTCTTCTGTTCAAAACTCTCCAGTGGCTTCTCATATTGCACACAGTGAAAGTCTGATCCTTCCATTGGCCATAGGTGCTCTGTGGGCTGCTGCCACCACCAGCACAGGACTCTTCATCCATCCTCCCCTCTTCACTCTCCATGAACGTGCATATTCTCATTTGCTTTTTTCTCTGTCTGGAATGCTTTACTTCCACATTTGTGCATACTTTCCCCTCATTTCATTGTGTCTCTACTCAAGGTCACCTCCTTATAAAGATTATCTTTCAGGATTTAAAACAGTGTTCTCATTCCCTATATTCCTAATTCTGCCTTCCTTAATCTACTTTATTCTTCCTTAACCTACCTTATGGTCATATGCCGATAACTGTTTGTCTGTTTCTTCTCACTCCAATGTAAACTTTCTAAAGCAGGATTTTTTTTTTCTTTTATTGCTGTGTTTCCTGTGGCTAGGACAATATCTGACATGCAGAAGTTGTTCAGTACTTACTTGTTAAAGAAATGAATGAATGTGTGCTCTACTGATGCTTTTATAATGTTCTCTTAAGTTCTTTCTAACATTCGTGCAGTTATTTTATGTTAATGCTCTGGGATGTGATGCGAGGAAATTTTCCATAACAAGACACTCTGAAAGTGGAGTGTGATTCGTCACTCCTCTCTTCTCACTTACTAAAGCTCCTTGTTCTGGGGAAGAATCTGGTCAGGGCAGCCTCATAGTAGGCCATCCAGATAGAAATTAAAAACCAGCAGAAGAGCAAGGGGTTACAAATTCAGGAAAAGTGTGGGGTTCTGACTTCCTTCTTTCTTTTGGTAAACATTCTGAGAGTGACTTCTTTCCAAAGTCATTCTCTGGGAAGGGTAAGGTGTTTCTGGAGGCAGGAGAGCTTTGACAGCTCCCTGGTGACATCTGGGCCCCTTTAGCTTTTCATAGCAACTCAGAGGAAAATCTCTTAGTTATGATGCTACTTTGCAAAATCTAGAAATAAGAATCCGAAACCAAGCTATTTTTACAACTTTAGTCTCCCGAGTCTTCTATTTTGCTTGGTTCTTCACTCTTTCCCCAGTTCCCCTATGAAGCTTGGTTTGGTCAGATTATTTTGCTTCAATGTTGTGAAATATTTCTCTGCTTTCTCATCAGCTTAAAATAAGTTTCTGTCAGGGGATGAATAGGTGAGTGGTGGGTTTCTCAAAAATGAAATAACAGAAAAAGGCAGTAAAAAATAAGATGATCGTAAAACCTATGTAGGATGCTGTGTTTTAAACAAAGTCAGGGATGACTTTACCCTCCTTTCATATTGTCTCTGAGGGGATTGAGGGGAAGTAATCCAGAGTCATGGTCACACACAGTCTGGCAGATCAAACCCGCTTTCCTGGTGTCCCTAGGGGCAAGGATATGGGGTATCTGTAGCTGTCTGTAGCTTTATATTCCAGGGGCTCTCTAGGCCATGAGTTATGGCTGTGTAGACTTGGTCCATGCCTGGCAGGACCTTCTTGTGTCTGATGGCAAAGTGAATGCTTTCAGAAAAATTACTTCTTTTTGGATTTTCTTTTTCATTATTGTCTGCAAAATAAATTCAGTTAGTCATGATGCTCTCTTCTTTTGGTGTGTTTCCCTTTTCGGTGCCTTCCAGCTATACAGTGTCTCTGGGTGGAGGAGGAGGGGAGTCTCAGGCCCATCAGGGAAGGGGAAAGCTTCCCTGGCCCCTTAGTATATAATAGGACTTCTGATCCACTCTATTTGCTGGGCTCATGTGGTGGTATAGGTGGACTCCTGTTCAACATAGGGGAGACGTTAGCCTATCCAGGCTGCCTTCTGTTGCTAGGCTCAGATCAGAAAATGCTGGACCTGGATCACCTCTTTTGTAGGTTGGAAGGACATAGGATACCCTGACACTGGTGTCGTTTCTCCAGTCCTGGGTTCTCAAACTGATGCACTCTTGTCTTCCACCTCTCAGAGTTCCCCTTTTGTTATCTCTTGAGTTATTTTTGCAATGTTTATTATTGTGCATTGTGGAGAGGACTAGAGGGGGCAAGAATCTGCTATCTTATCCAGGTCAGAAATGGAGGAGTTAAGTTTTAGAAATAATTTTTAGTCTAATACTTTTATGATCTGAGAAAGCAAATATTTTCATGGTCTGTAAGGCTAATTACTACTGGGTAATGAAGTAATGGTAAGCCTGGTAAATTCTGTTGGTATTAGTCATTACCTGCTTTCTTTCACTCTGAAGTGAGTTCCATTGCCAGAAACAATGTTGTTTGAGATACCCTGATTGGACATGATGGATGTGCAGGAACAAGCATGATGTCAGGAAAAGAAAACTTCAGCTAGAACCAATTTTATTACATTGAGGACTAGTTGCTCTCCTGCACATGATGACAGGTATAAAATATAACTCATTTGTCAGAAGGTATCCAATTGGTTCCAGAAGATATAGTATCATCTCAGGAGATCAAGGTGGGTGGTGTGCTTCTGTTTTCAACTTTCATATGCTGATTCTTTTCATCCCTTACTATAATTTAAGGCATCTTTCAATATTACATCATTTTTGTACACATTATTTTAATAGTTTTAAAATAATTTGTGAAGTGGCCTAAATGTAATTAACTTAGTCATTCCTCTATTGTTGCTTCAATATTTTTTTTTTTTTTTGCTAGAATAAACAATTCTGTGATGATGGTCTTCATACATAAATCTTATGCTATGCTTTAACTCCCTTTGTTAGAGAGTCCGTAAGAACTTTGGAGCCAGTCTGCCTACATTCAGATTCTGGTGAGTAGTGTTGTGCAGGCTGTATATCAGCCGAGGCAAATGGTACCTTCTCATATATAGTGCAAAGCATAACCTGCACAGCCATACATGGCAGCTCGGAATCTTGGTTCTGCCATATACTTACTGTATGAACTCTTACAAGTCCTTTTGCAGTTCTGCTACCTCAGTTTCTGCAATATTAAAGTAGAGAAAATAATACTTTATAGGCTCAGCACATAGCCATTGGTATGTATGTTTGTTGTTGTTAATATTGTCAACGAGTATGACTTTTGTTGCAAACTACCAAGTTGAAGCTCATTTTTAAATGGCTGAAGATACAGTATAATCCTATAAACTCTGGCTGATGTCATGGTTTAGATTTAAGGCTCTTCAAGAACTATAGAACAAAGTAGATATACTCTTGGTGCCATGTTGAGGAGAGGTTGAAATACTAAGCCACATTTTTCAGAAAGGAGATGAAGCACACATATGGAAAGTCAGGGGAGTGGGAGTGGAAGCCCCAGAGGACAGGTGCGATTATGGGATTACGATTTCAAAAGAGGAAAAATCAGTGAAGAAGGCAAGTGGAAAAGAGTTTGGTGGATGAGAAGCCTTCCCTAGGGGGAAGGGTGTTGGGGGAGATGATTGCAGGCTCTCTTATGAGCAGGTGGAGCAATAGTCTGGTTCCTACCAAAGGCAGATGTTTAGGCACCATCTGTCACAGTCAATTCTGAGTCTGTGTGTTTGTCATACCTTTGGCTTCATGGGGCATTATGTTCCAGATGAGAGTCACGTGCTTGCATATGTTCTCCCTCTCTGAACATTTTCCTTCAGAATGATGGTCACCCTATTAACCAATACCAAAAATTTTCAAAGGAATGCTTTCAGAAAGATGTAAAATGCAGAGAATGTGTGGCCAAACTCATCTGGTTTCAGAAGATCTCTTGTCCTCAGATATGTCTACTCTCATCAAAACAAAGCATGAAGATTTCCATGGCTGGGGACACAGGCAGAGAACGCTTGATTGCAGGCAGTTTCAGACACATCTCCATGTAGAGTAAGCAAAGTGGGGGTTTGGGCTCTCACTGCATTGGGTGGGCTGTGGAATGCTCTCTGCTCTCTCCTCTCACATGTCTGTATCTCCACTTACTACTTTCTCACGGGAAAAAGTTAATCAGACTCTTTCAGGGCAAGAGTATTCTTTGGGTCACATTTAACTAGCAGGCAGGGCTACTGTGCTGCTTTAGTTTTGGGGCAACAGATCTCAAGACAAGATTTTGAGTATAAATTATATTTTATTTGGGACTTGAAAGGAACTCAAGAATTCGATGAAGATGTGAGATAGGGAGAAGTCAGCCAATAAAGGATGTGTTAACAAGCCTGTTACTGCTGTGGGCAACTGGAGCTCAACCATGTAGGGGAGCTCTGGGAAACAGAATGGAAGATAGAACTCAGACTTATCCCACCCCTGTGGTGAGGGAGCTGAGGTGTTTATACAACAAATCCCATCAATCATCAGTTGAGGGGTGCTCTGGGAAATGTTAATTCCCTAATATTTCCAAGACGCAAAAACCTGCTGGAAGTTTTGGAGAAAGATCTCAGGCAAAGAGATGCAGATACTGGCAGTTAGAAGTCCGTCTGCATGCATCAAGATGGCAAGGTCTGAGGATTATGGATGGGACATCTACAGGGTCTGTTACATGTGGTTTAAAGATCAACAAACAAATTCAGGTCTTTCTCTGGTCCCTTTTCCTGTGGTAAATCTTGGCACATCAATGTGACTGATGGAAGAATAATTAATCACATAAAAACAGTTGAAGTTATTAGATGAAGTAACATGGAAAGTGTACCTTCTGCATGTAATCATGTATCTGGTATTTGGGGTTATCTTGTATGTATGATACATTTTCTTGGTATAAATAGAACATAGTGGACAAATGTTTAGGAAGTGGCATGCCTTGAGCAACAAGAAATTTGGAGTGATAGACACGTTTCAGAAGAAAAAGCTGCAGAGTTTTTACATTTCTGTTAACTATGAGATAGGTTTTGGTAGCAGAAAATGTCTGAGATTGAGAAGAGTTGAGTTAGAGTGAAAGGTATGCATTGATCTTGCAAGCTTCAGAACATCTTGGGAGTGGCACAGGCCCAATCTTCTTCCCAGTGGTGTGGTCACAGCCAAGGTACATCTGCCAGGTCCATATGAAACCCTACAGCCTTCCAGCTCCTTCTAGCCAGCTCAACTGCATGGAGGAAACTTTGGGCTGTAGGATGTGGAATCAACCTTCTGGTGGATTTTGTTATTTGGCTTGGGTTGCTCTTGTCACTGGGCTTAGTGGGGTATAAATAGGAATCATTCTTTCTCCCACAAACATTTTTGTAGAATTTTTCTTTCCCACCCCTTGCACGCTGTTGCAGGCAGATTTCATTACTTTTCTAGTCATCTTGGTAAATTAAAATAGTTTCATTGGTAAAACTAAAAAGTCCAGTCTAATCTAACACCAAAACTTCAGACTCTCCAATTCAGATCTCCCCCTCTTCTGAAGTCAGACCAAACTGGTGGATTGAGGATAGGTAGATGAGAGGGAAAGACTGTGGTCTTATCTTTCTTTCTCTGTGTCCCTACTACTTCCCAGCTAACACTGCTGATTTTGGCTTTTTAAGATCTAGAGAATATGGAGTGGTGGGTTTACAGGAGGAGGCACTGTTTTTTGTTTGTCACTTTTTAACCTTACTGATGTCTGTATTGTGTCTATCAAAAACCCTCTGTAAAGGCAGGCATCCAATTGCTTGTTCTTTGTGTATTATCTGTTTTATATTATATTATTTTATTTTTATGTATTTTTTTGAGACAGGGTCTTGCTCTATCACTCAGGCTGGAGTGCAGTGGCACGATCTCAGCTCACCATAACCTCTGCCTCCTGGGTTCAAGCAATTCTCCTGCCTCAGACTCCCAAGTAGCCGGGTTTACAGGTGCATGCCATGCCTGGCCAATTTGTGTATTTTTAATAGAGATGAGGTTTCACCATGTTGGCCAGGCTGGTCTCAAACTCCTGAACTCAAGTGATCCACCTGCCTCGGCCTCCCAAAGGGCTGGGATTACAGACCTGAGCCACTACACCCAGCCTCTTCTGTGCGTTCTCAGAGATCTCCAGTGGGGTCTCTATGCCTTACCATTTTCTGGGACAATGCACACACTCTTTGCTGACTTCTTACAAGTCCTCCCCGTATCTAGCTTGCCATGGCACATCATCAGGAATGCTTTGCTGCAGCAGGCAGTCAGTGCTCTTTGATGAGGCCCTCTCAAGATAGCTTAAGCGTGGACTAAACTTTACAGGGTCCACATTAAAAATTGGCTTCATTGATCCACCAGATTATCAAGGTACAGTCAATTTCTATTCTGCACTCAAGCAGTGCTCCAGCCAGCCCTTCATGTTCATATCTCCCCAGGTTCTAGGGAAACCATGTCCGTTCCTCCCAACAGCTCTCTCACATTCCAACCTCATCACAAGATTCCCTGGCTGCACAAACCTTCAGCCAGGGAGGAAGTTTCTACTTGTTCTTCCCATCTGACAATGCCAATCTCCAAAAATGAGATTTTGAGAACTCCTTCAGTTGTTTTGGGGTAGGTGAGGGGCAAGAATCCTCTCTAATGATGCTCCCTTTAATTAACTCAGTCTTCTTTCATGTAAGCTTAAAGATGGACTGAATGGTTAAAGATGGGCTGAATGAATTTGGTAGCTTAGTGAGCCAAGTCAGCGTATGCTAAATGCTATAACAAATACCCCAGTGGCTTTAAATGTCATGTCATTGACCAAAGTGGTCAATAGGTTGGTGGTTGTAGGGGAGCTCTGCTCTTTGTAGTTGCTCAGTATCTAGGCTTCTTTCACTAGTGTCGTTGCTGTGTTCTATGTGAAGGGTCTTATTTTGTACCATGGCTTCCTTTGGTAGTCTGTTAAAACCAACAAAGTGTGGTTAAAAATGATATTGTGTTGGTTCTGAGCCTGGGCCTCAGGAAACTTCATACACTTATGCTCTTTTTCTTGAAATCCTTCCACTTCCAAATAAACAAGCCTGGATTCTTCTCCTGGAAAATGAGAGGCATGTGGTCAGCTGTGCAGTCACCCCAGCCTATAGCTAACCAAACTCCAGAATCTGAGAAGGTTGCTGACCTGCCTCTGACTGCAGACACAAAAGGGAGCCATGACAAGACTAGAGTAGTCACCCAACAAGCTTGGCCTAAGTTGCTGACCTGCTGAATTGTGATATAAATAAATGGTTGTTATTTTAAGCCACTAAGTTTGGGGTGGTTTGTTTCATAGAAATAACTCACTGATACAAGGAAGATAACTTTTCTTTTAATTGACATGGCTGGTTGGTGAGATAGTTCCTTTCACTTGTATTCCATTGCTGAAAGCTAGTTATCAGGCCTCCCTTACATAGAAAAGGAGACTATAAAATGTAGTCCAGCAGTGTATCCAGAAGAGGCAGAGGACATGGATATCAGTGGATCCCTGTCATAATCACTTACTCATTTTTCTGGGGCAATAGACACACTTTCTGTTGACTTCTTACAAATCTTGGAGTCTCAACTGAAGCTCCTGTACAAAGACAGAATTCTTACGTAAAATCTTGTTGTGCCTTGTGATACAGAAGATCACTATCTTATGTTCTGATGACTCTCCAAAGAGGGTAAGATTCTGTTTAAGTAGACTCACAGCCTGGTTATCTTTATTTCAAGGAGAGAAAAGAAGGAGCTCAGTGTAGGCCTACAGGCCTGAGCCATAACCTTCAACTGCATTTTTCAAGCCTTTTTAGTTTCTTGTGTATATTTCCTGTGGTGAGGAACCCCACTGGGGAGAGAGGTCATGGCAGGATTTATGCATTCTTGTGTAGTTTTGTGATTGATATCATCACAGCAGCATCAATATCTTTGTTCATTGCTCTTAAGAGTCAGTATCCAGTCTATTGTCTATAGTTCTAGTAGCATGATTTATGATTCATGAGTTTAAATGATGTCTCAACACTGTAACACCACACACAGACACTGTAGATTATGTTAGAGGGAGCATAATGCATCAGACAGACCCAGGTCTCAATCCTTTCTTTTCTACTTACTAACTTTGTGACCTTGGGTAAATCCTTTAAATGCAGGTGCCTGTTTCCCTTTAGCAGAATGTATACAATCATAGCAAACATCCCTGTTTCTTGTGAGCATTACATGAAAGAAAGAATGTGAAAGTACTTGGCACTCATAGATGCTCTGCAAATGCTAACTGAATCTAAATTAGAGGAGAAGCAAACTAGCATTTTAAAACATACTTTAAAGAGTGGAAATAGATCAGAATGTTGAGTTAATCGTAGTACATTGTAATCATACATCCGCGTAAGTCCCCTCTCTTGTATGAATCCATTTATTTAATTTCCCTTTATCCCTGTTTCACTGTCTCATTTATCTTCTCCCATAGGTATCTGTTACATACACTTTATATATAATCTTAAATTCATTTATCTTTGAAAAGTAGTTTGTTGTATGTAGAGTTGGATTGTTTGTAACGCACAGTATAAATGCTTGAGGGAACAGATACCCCATTCCTCATGAGGTGCCTAGTTTACATTACATGCCTGTATCAAAACATCTCATGTACCCCCTAAATGTATATAACTACTATGTACCCACAAAAATTAAAAAAATTTTTGAAGTTTATGTAAATGGCATTATACTATACATTTCTGTCTTTTAAAAAATGTTTCACCCAACAACATGTTTTAAATGATTGTCTATGGTGCTGAATGCTGTCTCATTCATTACTTTTAAGGCTAAATAATGTTGTGTTGTATTTTCTACTTTTAACTTACCCATTCCCCAATTGTTGGATAACCAGGTTATCTCCAATACCAAAAATATACGTTAAAACACCTTCTAAAATGTATTTTTACCAACCTGCTGTAAAATCTCTCTGGGACATATGCCCAAGAGAGGGACTTATGGATCACAGATGTGTGCATACTTATTTTATTGAGGACACAACCAGATGCCTTTCTAGGAGGGCAGTACCAGTTTATATGACTGTCAGTACTGCATGATGAGCCTGTTTTCTGACATCTTCACCATCTTTCTAATTTTTGCATTATAATGGATATACAATGGTATCTTATTGTCATTTTAGTTTTTATTTCTCTATATACTTGTGTGTGTAAGAGTCTCTTTATATGCATGTTGGCCATTCAGGAATCCCTTCTCTGTATCATCTCCTCATATGCTAGGGAATCAATTTTCTCAACACTATATGTTAACCAAATCATCCCTTCCCTATTGCTTTAAAGAGTCACGTCTGCTGTGAATCAAAGTCACATACAAACAAATCTATTTCTGAGGTTTCTATCCTGTTCCACATTTGTTCTATTTATCTTTTTGCATATTAGTCCATACTGTTTGTATCACAATGGCCTTTCCTACATCTTAGTAGCATATGGAATAACATGCTCTCCCTACCTCATCCTTCCTCTTTTGTTTCAAAACTGACTTAGCTCTTCATGAATTCTATTCTTCCTTTGTATCCTCAGTGTCAATTTATTAGCCTGTTGTCCCAACACAATTTATTGAAAGAATTAGCTTTTAATAAACTAATGTGGTGTTAACCACTCATCTACATTTATAAGATATAGTATGTAGTGTTCTTAGTTTTGCTAATTTTTTTCTAGTCATCATTTTCTTTTCCTCTTTGACCAAAGAGCTATTTTAGAGAGTGACTTTTACCAACTCAAAGTGGCTCTATTTTTAGGGTTAATCTGTTCTTATTAGTCTCTAGTTTTACTGCACTTTGATTAGAGATGTGGTCTGCATAATATATACTTTTTAGAATTATAGATTGTCTTTGTGGTCTAATATATGATAGATTTATGTGAATGAGCCATGGGCAATGGAAATCTACTCTCCGTAGAGTTAAAGTTTGGTAATTATTAAACCAACCTTTATTAATTATTTAACTCAAATCCTTTTATCTAGTATTAGTAAACCATAGGGGGCCACAAAGAAGTTCGTGAATGGGCTTCAGGGTATCCATAAATTCCCTGACATACAGGGTGTATGCACATACTTCTGAGTGAGGAGAGATCTTTCATGAGATTCTCACAGGGGTCCAAGAGTCTAAAAAGATGAACAACTACAGGATTAATTTTTGTTTTATGTTTGTTTGTTTATATCTATTTGATCTGTCAACAGCATTGTAACTGTGCTTTTAACAATTTTGTTTTTACATTTCTTTTCATTTTACATATTGAAACAATGTTGACTGATGCATATTTGTGGATATTTACAATGTAACTGTATATTTTATTCTTTATCATTAAAATGTTAATTATAAAACCATTAAGAATCCTTTTAAATATATTTGCCCTGAATTCAGCAGTGTCTGATTTTATTACTCAACTGTAGCTTTCAGTTTATTTGTGTTTGTCTGATGTATTTTTTTCTACTTGGGGCTTTTTGCTTAGTTGGATTATTTTTATATCAATTATGTTTAATATGGAGTTTTAATCTATGTTCATTGCAATAAATGATATATTTGCTCCTACTTCTGTCATTTTGTTTTTATTTGGTTGTTGATGTTCATGCTTTGCTTTTTTGTTGTTTCTGTCTTTTGCTGTATGCTAGATGGATTTGCATTCGTTGTTTTTCTTTTCTTCAGTGGTTTGTGTATTTTAATGGCAGTCTATTTTAATACCACATTTTTGATCCTTTAAATTTTGTTTCAAACTTGTCATAACATATATCTATTTGATATAAAAATTTGTTTCCTTTAAGTCCCCTTTATAATTTAGAATACGAATTTGTACATACTTCTACTTACTCTTTTTCTTTTCTATTTACTTATAAAGACTTACATTTTAATTTAGTTTTTTACAATTTCATAATTAGTTTTGTATTACGTATTTCATGAGCATGTTGTCATCATTTGTATTTTAAGTCACATTTATAATAATTTAGTCATTTTGTACTAGTTGCTATCACTAGTCTCTACCAATAATTTTATATAATGATTTCTCCTGTCTTGGTTTCTTAATTTTGCTTTATCTCTTTTCATTGTTTCATGTCCATCTTCAAGTAATTTTTAAAAGATAATGTATTTTCAAGTCCCTTTTATTCTTGAGATTATCTTTCTTTGCCTTCCCACATAAATGATAGCTAGGGTCATTGTGAATGTATTAATTAGCAATTGCTGCCTTAAAAGCCACATCAAAAGTTAATGACTTCACAGAGACTGAAGGGTGGAGGGATTGGGGAGATGTTGGTAAAAGGACACACAATTTCAGTTAGACAGGAGGAATAAGTTAAAGAGATCTATCTTACACCAAGGTGATTGCAGTTAAGAACAATATATTGTATACTTGAATATTGCTAAGAGAATAGCTTATATGTGTTCTTACCACAAAAAAAGGTGTGTGTGTGTGTGTGTATATATAAAGGTATGTGTAAAAAGGTGTATATATATATATGTACATATATATAATGTTGTACACCATAAATGCAATTTTTTCCTTGTCAACTAAAAAGATTTTTTAAAAGTCAGAGACTTAAGACAATAATCTTTTATTTAGCTCAGAATTCTGCAGGTTTCCATTTTGGGCTGAGCTCTGCTGGGAACTTCTGGTCTAGGATGGTCTCACTCATGTATCTGTAGTAGCTGCTGGGTTGACTAGGGCCTGGCCTCATCTGGAATGGCTCTGTCCTCTGTGGACTCATTCAATAGCAGGCGAGGCCAGGCTTGTTCATATGGCAGCTTGGCAGGCTTCCAAGAGAAAGCATGGAACATGCAAATTACATGCAGTTACAAGGCCTAGGCTTGCCACTGGCACAGCATCACGTCTAACATGTTCTATTGTCCAAAGCAAGGAACTGAGACCACCAGCTCAGGTAGAAGAAGCAGAAAAATAGACTCCACCTCCTAATGGGAGATGCTACAAAGTCACATTGCAAAAGGGGCCTCATAAAAGAAGAGGATGCTTGTTGCCATTTTAGCAAACCAGTCTACTATAGTATACAGAATTTCTGACACGATCCCTTAAAAACTGAAGGTATTATTTATCTCCTGGTATTTAGTGAGTTGTCCTATTTTACTTATATATGCATATTTGATATTTATTCGAATTTTCTGTTTTTTCTTTATATTTCAGTTGTTCCTCAGCTTTTCAGGTCATGTCCTTTGTAGACAGATGGAATTTATGTAACATTGGATTTCTTTCTTGCTGCCTTCAATATTTTTTATTGAATTTTATTAAATTATGTTGTAATGAACTCTTCTCCTAACATATTTTCTGTCCCTTTATCAGCTGCTAAGTTTGATTGCAACTTTTTCCCACCTCATGATGAGGCCATGCTTCCGCTCTCTCCCTTTATGGTCACCTAATACTTTTAGGAAATTTGATTCTGGACTGACTGATTATCTCCAAAGACATTGTGCAAACTTTGAGTGTTCTCTCTTCTTTGTTTTGTAGATTTTAAAAATAATAGTATTATATGTAATATGATACTATTGTTGTGTATGTAATAGATTTTAAAAATAATAGTATCATATGTATTTTTCACTTTATAATCAGAAAAGCTGAGATGGGTGGGTCACGAGGTCAGGAGATTGAGACCATCCTGGCCAACATGGTGAAACCCCGTTTCTAATAAAAATACAAAAATTAGCAGGGTGTGGTGGCATGTGCCTGTAATCCCAGCTACTCAGGAAGCTGAGGCAGGAAAATTGCTTGAACCCGGGAGGCGGAGGTTGCAGTGAGCCGAGATCATGCCTACTGCACTCTGGCCTGGGTGACAGAGTTAGACTGTCTTAAATAAATAACTAAATAAAATTATACTGGTAAAACAATATATTCACAAACTAAAACATCAAGCAGTATAGAAAAATGTAAATAAGAATGTAAATCTCGGCCGGGCATGGTGGCTCACAACTGTAATCCCAGCACTTTGGGAGACTGAGGCAGGCAGATTACCTGAGGTCAGGAGTTCGAGACCAACCTGGCCAACATGGCGAAACCCCCCTCTCTACTAAAAATGCTCAAATTAGCCAGGTGTGATGGTGGGTGCCTGTAATCCCAGTTACCCAGGAGGATGAGGCAAGAGAATCACTGGAACCCGGGAGGTGGAGGTTGCAGTGAGCTGAGATAGCACCACTGCACTCCAGCCTGGGCGACAGAGCAAGACTCCGTCTCACAAAAAAGCAAACAAACACGGAAAGTAAATCTCCTCTCCTACAACCTAACTGCTCTCTGGTGGTCACTACTCTCAAAGTTTCATCTTATGCACCAGAAATTATTTTTCCGCATACATACAAGCACATATTTTACATAAATAAGATAATATTATTAACGTTGTTCACATATTTTTGTTTTTCACTTATATTTTGAAGATGTTCTCAGGTCAGTATACATAGAATTGTTACTTTTTTGGTAAGAACTCCATGTAATTCGATTATATGGATCAACTAAAATTGATTTACTAATTTCCCTACTGTCAAATATTTCAATGTTTTGAGGTGTTAGTGTTGTTAGTATAATATTTTTCTATAACATAAATCTTGCAATGCATACCATCGTGCCTTTCTGAACATGTTGTATATTTCTACATATATTTCTAGGAATGAAGTTTTTAGGAAAGATCATGTGTATTTTACATTTTGGTAGGTAGTGGCAAATTGTCTTTGAAAAAGTTTCAATAATTCACAATCCAACCAAACCAAAATGGCCTTGCCTCTTTCCCCACTTGATTTAAAAAAACTTTGGTTTTATCGTTTGTTTAAAATTGCCAATCTGATAGGCATTACTGTCTCAGTGTTGTTTGCTTGGCATCTTTATATGATTATTGGTTATTTATATTTTTTGCTTTGTGAATTGCTTATGTATATCCTTTATTTTTATTTAAGTGGGGATGTTTATCTTTTTCTTACTGTTTTTAAATAACTTGCTCAAAGCGTAAAGTGGTGTTTAAAAGCAGGCCTCTGGTGCTAGTCTGCATGGTTTCCTATCCTGACTGAACACTTATCAGCTGTTTGACCTGGATATGAGCTACTTAATCTTTCTATATTTTGGTTCCATTATCTGTAAAATGCAAATAATAAGAGTATCTATCATTTAGATTTCTTGTGAGAATTAAAGTAGGTAATTCATGTAAAGCACTTGCCATAGTACTTGATTCATAGTGCTAAATAGTTGTTAGTAATATTAATAATGAAGTAATATTTAAAATACCAGCCCATTGTTTTTTATATGCATCGTAAAAGTATTTTTCTGGCTTTCTAATTTGTCTTCAATTTCAAAGGCCTTTTCATTTAAGATTATTTTAAAAATCAATGATGACTTTTTAAAATAATTTTTGAGCTTTATTTATTTATTTTGAGACAGAGTCTTGCTCTGTCGCCCAGGCTGGATGGAGTGCAGTGGCTCGAGCTCGGCTCACTTCAACCTCTGCCTCCCAGGTTCAAGTGATTCTTCTGCCTCAGTCTCCTGAGTAGCTGGGACTACAGGCGTGTGCCACTACGCTCATCTAATTTTATGTACTTTTAGTAGAGATGGGGTTTCACCATGTTGACCAGGCTGGTCTTGAACTCCTAGCCTCAGGTGATCTGCCCTCTTTGGCCTCCCTAAGTGTTGGGATTACAGGCATGAGCCACCACGCCCAGTCTAAGCTTTATTTTTTATTTTTAGTTTATTTTTTTTTCCTGTAGAAAACAGTTTATTTTCACACTATATTGTAAATTTACAGTAACCTCAAATTATAAAGTTGGAGAAATGTTAAGGAAGTTGGGGTAAACCCTCTGGATATATATTGTATTATAAATATGAATACCATAAGAGCATACAGGATATGTACTATATATATGAAATATAGAACATAAAATTATATGCACACTGGATGACTGTGTAAAATAGAAAAGCAGGGAAAAATGAGCCTCCTGTATTTTTTACTTTTAAATGGTCAATTTTTCTGAAACGTATTTTGGTGTAAGGTTTGGAGTATTAATCAACTTTGATTTTATTTTCAAAAGCCAGTTGTCCCAATACTATTTTCGTCTTTGGTAAAATATGCCATCTTTTCATATTCTAAATTATCAAATAATCTTAATGTCATTTGTGGACCCTAGATTCTTTCATTTTTTTCCACATATTCCTTTGCCTGCACCAATTACTTTCTTTTTTTTTTTTTTTTTTTTTTTTTGAGACAGTCTCGCTGTGTCACCCCATCTGGAGTGCATTGACACGATCTCGGCTCACTGCAACCTCTGCCTCCCAGGTTCAAGCAATTCTCCTGCCTCAGCCTCCAGAGTAGCTGGGATTACAGGCACACACCACCATACCTGGCTAATTTTTTTTTCTATTTTTAGTAGAGACAGAGTTTCACCATGTTGGACAGGCTGGTCTCAAACTCCTGACCTTGTGATCTGCCCGCCTCGGCCTCCCAAAGTGCTGGGATTACAGGTGTGAGCCACCCCACCCAGCCACCAATTATTTTTAATTGTTTTAGCTTATAGTTCTTTTCACTAATATGGTATGTCTATTCCCTTTCATTACGTATACTTTTCATTATTTTCCAGCTTAAATATACACATTTACTTATTAATGAATTTTAATCTAATTTAAAATATTTTAATTAAAGACTGAATGATATAAATGAATATTTTACCCTAAATGTAAGCAGTAAATAATGCTAAACACCAGTGATGCCACTGGCCTGAGGGATGAAACATTTCCTAGAAGTAGCACGTAGAAGGTTCTGTATGCTCTTTTCCTATCTCATCTCCAGATATGTTTACATATCTACATATATGACAAGGGACTGTTTAGTTGTACCTGCTTTGAACTGTGTATAAACTATATTATATTGACAAATTCCTCTTGATTTGGTGTTTTTGCTCAATATTATATTCATCTATGTTAATTTTGTACTGCTGTTTATATTCCATTATATAAATACATCACAATTTATTGGTATCTTTTGTTTATGGGCATTTGGATAGTTTCCAGATCATTTTTTTTAAAAAATGTTTTCTTAACCACATGATTGCTGTGAACATTCTAGAGTATTTCTGGTGCATATATGTAAAGGTTTCTCAAGGAGTGAATTTGCTGGGCATTAGGCATATACACCTCCAACTTTTCTAGCTGTCACCAAAGAGCTGTCTTCAATGGTTGAACTAATTTATACCCCTATCAGAAAGTTATAAGAGAGAATCACTTCTTCCAGATTCCCTCTTGTCTCACCCTCCAAATGTCCATCTCTATAGCAACAACAAGCACAACTAATGCTATTCGATTTAGAACCACATGAAAGAAATAGTTTAGGGAGAATTGGCATCTTTACAGTTTTGCATCTTTTTATCTCAGCACAATGGGTATCTTTCCATTTATTTAATACTGCATTTATGTTCTGAGAGTTTTAAAGTTGTTTTCAATTTCTTGTTAGACTTATGAATATTTTCCATAAGTTTATATTTTGAGCATCATAAGCCAAATAGAAAAGTTTCATGCATGCTATAATATGTTTGCCGAACTATTTGAAATTAAGTTGTATACATTGTGACCCTTCATCCCCAAATACTTTGGCCTAATTCTCTTAAGAATACATACATAAGTTCAATATTACTATCTTGCTTAAAAGAATTAAGAATAGTTCTCTACTATGAGCTAGTGCACATTCATATTTATCCTAAAAATGTCTTTTATAGTTTTCTCCAAAAGATAATTGAATCAAGGTTCATACATTGCACATGGCATTTTGTTATGTCTTTTTAATCTTTTTCAAGAATTATACTCTCCCATGTTTAATGACTTTTTTTGTAAGATATTTTATTACATTTTCATATATACATAAAAGTACATGGATTAATAAGTGAACCTGCATGTACCCACTACCAAGTTTTAACAATTATCAGTATTTTGCCAATCTGTTTGCTCTGCTCATCTTTCCCCATATCCCAACCAGTTTTTTCCCTGTTGGCAGCTTTCAAAGGAATTCCCAGACATCACATCAGTTCATCCTTAAATAATTCATCTTGCATCTCTAACTTTTCACATGTAACTACCATACCATTACAACAGTTAACAAAAATAACAAGTTCTGAGTATTATCTCATTTCTATTTCATATTTAGGTTTACCTGATTTCTCAAATTTTCTTTTGAAATTGGGTTGCCTGATCAGTATCCTAGAAAAGGCTTATACATTGCATTTTGGTGTTGTATTATTCTATAGGTTATACAATCTAAATACTGTTTTCAAATGTCAGTTGAAGTGTTTATTGTCTCTATCTTTAATTTTAATGTTTGCTTTTTTACTTTCATGATTAACTTATTTATTTTTGAATGTGTAAAACATTAATATGGTTCATGAGTACAAAGTATATACGAACTAATACTCGGAAGATTCTTGTTACCACCCTCCTGCCTTTCATTCCATTACTCGTCTCATTATCTCTGAGTTTTATAGGTAACTATTTTTCCTAGTTGTGGCTTATCCTTCCAATATGTCTTTTGGCAAAATAATTGTGTGTATGTCTGTCTGTGTGTGTGTGTGTGTGTTTGTTTGTCTTTTCTTTTTTTTTTTTTTTTTTTAACACAAAAGCTATCATACTCTAGATATTGTTGTGAATCCTGCATCTGTCACTTACCAATATATCTTGGAGATCACTTTATATCAGTACATAGAGCCTTTCATTCTTTTTGTATGACAGCAGAGTGAAGCTATCTGAATGGAGATAGCCTTATTTATTTAATAGTCCTCTGAACAAACTTGAATACATATTGTCTAGTATTTTGGAGGAGTATCTTCAGCGTAGATTCTGAGATATGGGATTGGTGAATCAAAGGGAAACTGCTTATGTAATTTTGTTAGATATTGCTGTCATGAAATAAAGTCTATTTTTTCTGTTATGTTTTCTATCAGGTCAAAGTCAGCCTTTTTCAACAGTCAATTTTTGGTTGTGTTCTCTGTCCACTGGTGCAATTTATCACAGCTGTTCAGTTAAAAGGAAAATACATATGCATAGTTAGTAGTTCACATTCTTATTCTTTGCAGTATTTTACTTTCTCTATTTGGATGGTGCCTTTCTCTCTTACCCACATTGTTGGGCCCTGAATGTTGTACGTGAAAATCTTTAATTCCTAGAATGCATTATTGCCAGTGGACTCCTTGCTTCTGTTCCTACCTATGATAATTTTCTTATAGAGCTCATGTGGCCCCAGACAAACAATTTACCCAAACACATATTGCCTTAACTCCTGTTCAGGTAATTTCTGAGTATTATAGTCTCATCTTGCATGTAGAAAAATGATACTTGATTATGAAACATTTGGTGAGTAAGTAGTGGAGGGGGCTAATATTCTGTGTTCATTGGGGAGGGATTTAATATTCTACCTTCATTATAGAATAGTTGGGATTGGAGATAGGAAGTAGAGAGGGGTTGCTCTTCAATTTTTATTTCTGTTATTAATTTTTACATGGAGTTTTCTCAGGATCATACCTATTCTTTGCAGATTCAAGGATTGCCTTTTAGCCTAAATTTATGTGATAGTGTGATGTCTCTCCACCCTTTGCTGTATTTTCATTGATATTTCAGTGAGAAGATAGACAGAAAAGGCACATATTGGGGCTGCTGGCCAAAAGTCACTTCAAACCAGAAAACTTATTTTTGTGGGTATTACATCATTTAGCTATTTCTGTGTAACAAGCCATCTCCAAATTTGATGACTTATAGTAATAATAATAATAATTCTGGCTCATTTGTGGTTTTCTAAGCATTAACTATCCCAGCTGGGTTTGCCCGGGCAGCCTTTCTTTCCTTGTCAGTCTGACTGGTCTTAGTTCCTTACTATCGATTGGGCTCAGGTCTGCTGTCTATATTTGATTCTAGAGCCCAAGCTGAGTATCTGGAGAAGCTGTATTCATGACAATAAAAGACGTGCAAGAGAAATAATAGAAACACATTTTTCTTCTTAATGCCTAGGTTTGGAATTGGCACACCTGGATCCAGGTTTTATTAGCCAAAACAAGTCACATGACTTAGCCCAAAATCAAGAAACAAAGATTTCTATTCTGTCTCAAGTGGAAAGTACTGCAAAATCACATGACAAAGAGTATGGAATTGCGGGTGGGGAGGGAGTGGAGAGCAAAAAATTGTAGCCAAAATATCAATTTATCCAAAGTATGCAGTTACTATGCAAAGTATGCAGTTACTTGCTTGTGTGCAGTTACTATTGCCAAGCCTTTACCACCGATTGTTCATATCTACCACTTTCCCCAACACTTCTACAAAATAAATTTCCTTCTACTTCATAATGTGAAAACTGATGTTGAGGGATTTTTCAGTGACTTATCTGCCATCAAACATCTTTCAAAGATTTAACTGGGATTTGAAACTAGGTCTTTTCATCCAGCAAGTCTATACTTTGCCAACTCGACTCTTCCAAATTAAAATTTTCCTCCAAACCCCATGATTGTTCAGCCCCTGGGAAACACATAGTGCTCATAGAAGAAAATCAGAGACAGAACCAGAAGTTACAAGCCATCTGACATTTGGAAAGCTACTATCAGCTACTCCCTAAGACAGAAGGAAGTGAAAGAGGCACCTCTGGGAAGAACTGTGATTTTGTTAATGACAGTGGAGTTTGTGCCAGGTATCAATTAAAGCCTCTGGGTAACCTTGTAACTTGGTGTTGGCTATATCACAAGGGCTCGGAAGAGTGATAGAGAAAAGACCTCGAGAAAAACAACTCCAACCACACCTGCTGTCCCTCAGTTAACATTTCAACATCTGTTGTACAGAGCGGGTTAGCAGAGGAGAGAACCTCAGCTTTGGAGGCATATATAATAATGATTCATACAGTCATTAATGTGTGAACCCCAGGCAGGGAGCTCACATTTTGTGTGAAAGAAGAATTTTTGTTCAGTTATAAGCACTCCCCTACCGGGTCTGGAATTGCTCTCTGCACCAAAAATGCCAGACTTCATTTTCTTTGAATTTAAAAGGACCTTCACAAACACTTCGGCTTAAACATAAAAGAAAACTTTTCATAAGAGAAAAGAAATTAGAAAAAAAGATTAGTAGAATGTTGTTGAAAATAGTTTCACTGAAAATGCCTCCAATGAAGATGAAGTTAAAAGATAATAAGAATATGCTGTGCCCCAGCCCAGTCTCTATACCCCTTTCTCAGTTATTGTTTGAATAAAGGAGAACAAAGAAAGAAGTCTGATGGATACAGATTGTTTGTATTTTTCAATAGAAATGAAAATGAATGTTTCTTTTATCTCCTGTTGTCTTCTTGCAGTTTCACCTGACCTTCTCATTAGTTATAACTGGACTGTACAGTTACCTAGAGTTGGTCACATTCTCCTTGAAAAAGGATCAGTTCTACCACTTTTTCCTACTGGGCAGAAGCAGAGACAACCAGGGGCAAGTTGGCACATATGGGTACCTCTAACTGAGGCTTTCTTATTGTCCCAACCAGAAGGCATTGTAAAAGCATTAAAGATGGGGAAATCAACTCCATGGTTAACAACAAACCCTAACTTTCTTTCCTGCCTGGGGGATGGATGGAACTCTAGAACTTTTAATGGAGAGGGTAATCTGTACTGGAGTATGACTTGGGAAATGTGTCTCTAAATAAAATCGCCTTGGAAGAAGTTGAAGTCATTACAGGGCTCTGCACATCTTTTCTCACTTCTCTTCAAATTGTGTTCTCCAGACCATTAACATTCAAGGAAACTTCATCTAATGCCTATCTGTGTTTTTCATTCCATTGGTGACATGATGAGGTAATGATGTTTTAGGTAGAAAGACTCTCAGTGTTAACATTATATGCACTCTCATAAGCCTTAGAAATATATATGAATAAGTACAGATCCATATACATTTTCTGTTGTGTACATGTAAGCTTTTCTCTTGAAGAATTTTTTGTATCGGGCAGTACCTTAGAGTGGTAAGTATGATGGTGGTTACCTTTTGGATAAGCATAAACAACTAATCCAAGTAGCAATATCTGAAACTTTTCAGTAAGTTCTCAGAGCTGGCCATGGGCAATATCTGTAAAATTTTCTTACTAGGGTTACACTGCCACTTCTTTGTCCATTGCCTGCTCTGAGAGCTCTAACCACCCACTCCTAACCTGGTATGATCTCTCTTGCTTTACGAAGGCGAGAATTATAAACCATTTACACCAAGGGGTAGGCAACGAATATGAGGAGAGAATGCTTTTTATGGGCATGAATGTATATTACTAGGAAACAGAGCCACAGATAGTGATGGCTTCCAACCTAGGGAACTTGGACCTCAAGATTTTGTGTAGATAGTAAAGGAGATCCTTAAGCTGTTTTTAAGTTTAAAAAACACTTGCTCATGAAACAGCCATTTAGCAGATAAATCAAGTTTCTTGGTTTGAACTTTAATTCTATCAACCCTGCATGATCATTTGAGTTAACATGTGCTAAAGAATAATTTATAAATACCAAACATCTGTTATTCAAAAACCCATCAGAGATGTGATTCATGAGGGAGATTAAAAATGAGTGTGAATGATGAAAAGTTTGAACTCCTAAATTAAAAAATAAAGATTTAATAGCAAAGTATCAGATAACTGCTTAGGATTATGATAAAGGAGACAGGGATGAACAGAAAAAAAAAAAAACGTATTATAGCATGAGCACTGCTACATGTGTAGCTAGACACTTCTACACAGAGTCATTCACTAGGCTGAGGCACCTTCACCTTAGAACCATGTCTTGTTCCAGTCTATTTGTAGTGTTAGTGCAGTAATTACTTAGTTTGTGGAAGGCACTTATGAAATGTGAAGGAAGAGGAGAGAGCTTAAGCAACTCATTTAAGAACATGTATATGGAGCTCATACTAGAATCCAGGTCTGTCTCAGTAACTGGTTTTTTTTTTTTGTTTGTTTGTTTTTTTTTTTTTGTCTCGCCATGAATTTGTATCAGTGGGATGGAGAAGAATTCTCGTCAATGTCCTGAAGTCATCCACACTGAAAATTGTATATTGTATCTTGCAGATTACCCACTTGTACATCTGCAGACCTTGGAGTTATTGTACTTTGTTATGTGGTCGTGAATTGGAAGGGCCACATTCCGTGTTGCACAGTGCCAGTTATTTCTCCAAATCACTCCAAAGAGAACATCAGAAAAGAATGACTAGTCTTTGTTTGTGAATTCTGTCCCCTCTTAGGCACAGAAGCCTTGTATGTGGGCTGTGCTGAGGCTCATGGAGTCTGACTTTGAGCTGACCCACCTAGCTAGGGTATCAGTCTCCATCAGGTCTTGCTTATGCTGCTTTCCAGAGCCTGCACACCAGGGCGGGTCTGCCCTGATTTGAAAGGTGCAGGGCTAGCGACAGTGGGTTCGATTTGTTTTTAAATAAAATCCTGCTGGCAGTGTGAATCTGGAGAAAAGACTTCTTTTCACAGTCATTGTCTGGCTCTGTCAATCAACGTCAGAATTTCTCTGCAGGGCTGGGATGCCACAGCTCAGAAAAAAGGAAAGGATGATATCAAGAATGGCACACATACACATGCAGGGAGGGAAAGAGAGAGGTGTGGTGATTAAATCTGTGTGGAGAATGAGAGATTCCATCTTTCACAGTTGTATTCTTTTAATTTCAATAAGCATCTATTGAGAACACACTCCCATTGAGCACTATAGCAGGCAGGCTCTCTGTGGGCTCCAAGTGGAATACAAAGTTCCTTAAGACAAGTCTCCACCCTCACAGTCTAGGGGAAGAAGCAAAAGTCAGACTAAACCAAAACAAAACCCAAACAAAAAGAAAAATCACCAACCCAGGCACTAGGCTTGAGAGTTTACAAGCACTTTCACAAACATCTCATTTAGCCCTGTTTGCAAAGCAGATGAAGCAGTGTTATCTGCATTTTACAGATGAGAACAAGAGCCTTGTTTAAGATCACAGAGCTAGTAAATGACAGCCCTAGAATCCAGGTCATAGAACTCCTGTTTCAAAGCTTTTCCCACAATAGGATACTACCTCTTTGTAAACACTTGCTTATAATACAGCACTGTGTTGAGAGAGCACAAAGAAAAAAAATGATTAATTTTTACTGGGCCAAGGGAGATGGAAGATCAGGCTTCTCAAAAGAAGTAATTTTCCATAGGTGAATGAAATAGAGACTGTTGTAGGCAAAAAGGCACAATGGGGTGGGAAGGAAGGCAGTGCTCCCATGTAGAGCAGTGGTGAAGAAGCCGGCCTATTTCATCCACACTCTACTGAATGATCCAATCTAGGTCCAAGAGAAAACAGTCAGAGAATGAAAGCCTCTGTTCATCTCTAGCTTGTCTCTGGGGTTTCTATTCCCTCTGTGAGGACCCGTCTATTTCTTAGGAAATGGGTATGGGGAGAAATGACCCTTCTTCCTGGGGAGCACCCCTAATCCAGTGGCTTTGCACGCCTTAGTGTGGAAATCCTGTCAATTTTCTATGGAGTACATATTTCCTGTATTCATCCAAGGGATGATATGTATCCATCCAAGGGATCCTTGGATATATCCAAGGGATGTGAACATAGGGTGCATTATATTGTTGTTTACACAAAAATGCTTCCAACTTCCTGTGTGACTTTGTGCTTGTGATTTGGTCTCTCTGATCATGTTTCTTTGTCTATAAAACGGAGGTAATCATATTAACCAAGCAAGGGTTGCCATGAGGATGGGTGGATTGATTTCTGTGAAGCATATAGCCCAATGCCTTACACAGAACTATGTACAAATAGGAGCTATTACTGCTACTGTTATTCAACATGAGGAAAGAACCTACGTGAAGGTCTGTCATGTGCCGATTCCATATCTTGTCCATTCCTGTCAGATGTGACCCTGCAAGGCCAATGAGAAGCTGAATGATTCTATTGTCATAGTCAAGTGGAGTGCTCAAGATGACTGCTGAGACCTCTGTTTCATGGGTTCAGGGGAGAAAAGAAGGAAGACAAATCACAGTTTGTCTGATCTGGCTAAAGGATTGGATCTCCGTGTGTTTTCAGAGCAGTGGCATTGGCCTGGCTGATTCAGTTTGTCAGCAAGACACAATAACAGGCAGATGATATTTAAGATGTGGCTAGGAGCTAATATGGTATCACTAACTAGCAGTTATGAGAAAACCCTGGAAAGTAGCTGAGGGTGGGCAGGGGCTGGGATGTAGCTAAGCCAAAAGAGCTGGAGCTCTAGCAGGAGTGGCCAGATGGAATCAGACATCCATGCCTGTCTTTAGGGCAAGAATGACACAGGCAGAGGAAAATATGGCTCTGTGATGATTTGAATATCCCTGGCTTGGCCCTGGCTCATCAGATTTTAGGCCTTTGGCAACATGATTAAATCCAGATCCCCACTGAATGGCATGGCTGGGGTTGCTCATGCACCTTGTGGCCTTGTACAGATGGGCTCAGGATTTAGGCAGGACCAGGCTGAGTGTCTTGGGGCTGAGCAGGGCTGGAAAAGAAATAAGCTGAAGTCTGTCATTATCTTCCAGTTACTGGTTGTTCTCTGCCATAACCAAACTCCACTTCTCCTAGATTTACTGATTCTACAAGGATCATTTGTCACCTGTTGAAATAAACATCTGATACTCCATCTATACAGCACTTGTATTTCACAGTCATATCAGCTAAGTCCTCCAAATTTGCAGGAATTGACATATTTCCTTTCAGCTAGGAAGGCTTTTGCATTTTCTGGAACTCTTCGATGTGAAAGAAATGCAAAGGCAGAGGGAAAAAGTATAAGGAGTCAGAAAAGCCTATCTCTATTTTACCAATGGGTGCTAATTTTCTTAGTAGGTAAAAATCAGAGAAAACTTCCTGGGAATTTTAAGTATACTCAGAAATCTTTCATGTCCATGATTGACTTTGCTGAAAGTAAATTACATTTTCTTTAAGAGAAGTGGAATTTGAAGTTGAATTTTGCCTGGTGATATACAGGCAATAGAGATTAAAAAATTGTTATTACAGGTGGGGTCTAGTTCAAAAGACATGATATTATCATTGTAGTAAAGGCACTATTTGTAGCTAGTAATGTAGACTAGCTCATCAACACCCATTCCCCAGCTTTTGACTTTTTGACCCATTCTCCAGCTTTTGAAGACTAAAAACTACATTTTCCCGACTCCCTTTTCTCTAAGATTTTCATGTGACTGGAATTCAGCCAGGCTGTTGGGCCTGCAATGAGCTTGGAGGCAGATAAGAACAATGCGAGGCACTAGTCATGTGAGGCAGATTTGATCTGATAAACCCTGTGGCGGAGGCTGCTGATTCTTTTGGGCCAGCTTTGGTGGAGTAACTGGTATCCAGTCTCCACTGTCCTGGGTGTGGAGGAGCACTCAGCTGTAGACAGGGTTTCATTAAATTATTCTGTGGTCTGCTTGGATATTTTCACCCACTACAATAGCGCTGGTCATTTTGTTCCTGCCCCTTCACTACCAGAGATTTTGTGAACTTAGTATCTTATTTTTTTGTGAGCCACTCAATGTTTAAAAATTTTTGCTGATATGTAGAGATAGTTTCAGCTATCATAAATGTGCATCTCAATGATTTTTCTCAAAGAGAACACACTGTGTAACCAGTGTCCAGATTAAGAAAGGGAAACCCAGGAGGCCCTTGAGTTGTGTTTCATCCTGGTCACTGCCTGTGCAAGGGGAATCACTATTCTACCATCTAACAGCCTAGATTGGTTTTGGCTATTTTTGAACTATGTATAAAGGGAACCATATATGTTCTTTCTGACCTGGCTCCTTTTCCTTAATGATCTTTGTAAGATTCATCCATATTGTTGCACATAGTTCTAATTCGTTCTCATTGCTGTATAGCACTCCATCGTATGGGTATATCACAAATTACTTATCCGTTCTAGTGTTGATGGGCATCTGGGAGTTGAGTTGGAGTGACTGTTGATAGTGCTGCTGTGAACATTGCGTACATACACATTTCTGTTGGGTTTATTGGTAGGAGTGGAATTTCTAGGTGTGGTGAACACGGACGGGAACCATCCAGAATCCCCTTGAAGGAAGGACTTGTTGCCCCAGCTTTCAGGTCCTTTGGGGTCTGCCTCAGCTCAGAGAACTGCCTAACCTGAGGGAATACCCTCTCTGGGGTAGCCCACATCAGTGACTGACTGAGGTGGGGGGTATTAAGACCTAGTCTTTACAGGCCAGTGTAGTAGGGGAACAACTGCAGCACACCACAGTTACTCCAGAGCAACTGGAGGGCTGGCCAAGGCTTTCTTGGGTCTGTACCATATCCCATGTTCTCCCTCAGCTCAATCCTTTATGCCCCACAACCCTCGCCTTCCACAGTGTGACGTTTAATGAATATCTTGTATACCAAACTCCATTTCAGCATCTGCTCCTGGAGAACACAACCTGAAATACTAGGTCATGCCTTGCTACCTAGAAACTGTACAATAGATTTGAATGAATGTTCTGGTTGCTCTGCATCTGTGTCCACATGGTATCTTTTGATAAACTAGTTTATGCCTAAACTGGCTAGAGTGGATTATAATGTTTATAACAATAGAAAGTTGGGCTTTGTAGGTGTGTATGGACTGTGACCCCTACATCAAATAGGAAGGGTATATTTATCAAGCTTCTGGAATTTAGAGTAGGGCCCAAACCAGAATCATGGGTTAAAAAAAGCAAGAAAGTCCTGGGGAAAATGATGAATTCTGCCAAGTTTGCTCTTTGCCGCTCCTTTTTTATGTTTCTGGATTTTTCATCTCTTTTTGTGGTGAATGTTTTTATGGTTCAGGCAATCCCTTTACAAGGTTTGCAAAGCCTGCTGAAATTAAGGGCTCAAATAAGCTGTCTACGCCAGCAAGCAACCACTGGTCATTTGTGGCCATTTTTTTCCCAAGGGGAAAAAGTCTTCATTCTACCCTCCTATTTGATTGAAAATAGGGTTGGAATTAGAAATTTGAAATAACTTTCCCTCTGAGTTTTGAAAGCATTGGTCTGTGGTTTTCCTGCTTCCATTATACTATTGGGAAATTTAAAGCCATTCTTATTCCTGATCCTTTGCATGTGAATTGTTTTTGCCTGCTGTCTGGAAGCCCATAAAACCTTCTGTCTGTTGAGTCTTCTGAACTTTCACAGTGAAATGCAGGGCACTTGGTAGTCCCTTAAAATTTGGAAAATGATATCCCTTGTTTATGAAATGTTTTCTTAATTCTATTAATAATTCTTCACCTATTTTTTTTTCTTTCTTTCTTCTCTCTCCTTTCTTCATTGTTTTTTCTCCTTCCCTTTCTCCTTTCCATTTGGTTATTGGTTTTCCTGGACTCATTCTCTAATTTTCCTGTATTTTCTTTCTACTTTTTTTTTATCTCTTTTACTTTTGATCTATTTTGGGGGATGTTTGCTCAACTTTATTTTTCAACTCTTCAGTGGTGTTTTAAATTTTTGCTTGTGTGTTTTTATGTATATAAAACTTCTTCTTGAATAGTTTTCATCCATCCGTTTAAATTTAGCTACTCTTTCTCTCGCCCCATTTCCAGAGATACATGTTGAGTATCCCTTATGCAACATTATTGGGACTAGGAGTGTTGATTTTGGAATTTTTCAGATTTTGGAATATTTGCATATTACCTAATGAGATACATTGGGGATGGGACTCAAGTCTAAACACAAAATTCATTTATGTTTCATATACACCTTATACACATAGCCCGAAGGTAATTGTATACAATATTTTAAATAATTTTGTGCATGAAACAAAGTTTGTATAAATTGGAGGATCAGAAAGGAAAGGTGTCATGTCAGCCACTCATGGGGATAATCTGTGGTTGTTTGGCATCGCCATCACTCCTGACTCTGTATTTGTGTGCTACTTACCAGCAATTATTTTCTTGTACTTATTCACACAGAAATAATTAACAATAAAAATATGACATACCATTAATATAGTGAAAAAAAAATGTGTCCAGATTAACTTGTTTGTTCTCAGATGCTCCTTTTCTTTAGTATCCTGTTCTTGTTTTATAGATGCATTTTATTTCTCTGAGGTGATGCACAATGCATATCTCCTGGAAGTTTTCATTCTTGCAGAGATTTTGCTTTCTCTGAGTTGCCTTCTTAAGAAAATTTGTTTTGATTCTCATACTTTTGTGTTACGGATTGTTTCTTTAGAAGGCTGGTGATCCTTGGTTTGTACTCATGTATGTGGACTAAAATCTTGGAAACCCTGAGTAGATGAGTTGGCTGGAAGGTGGTGAGCATCACTGTAGGGTAGTGTGAGTGAGGGACCCCTAATGTCAGTATCTTCAGATCCTGCCTCCCTGACTGGGCCAAGGGTAAAGGCATGCCTGAGAGCTGAGAGAGGGGAGGGGGCTAGCCTCTGCATTCAGCATGTATAGCTTTATTGAACTCCACTGCTTTTGGATGACTCCTCACCCTCATCTGTGCCAGGCCAGGGACTTTCTGCCTAAGCTTCTCAGAAAGAAACTTCTAGGCTTTCCAGGTGGGCAGTCATTCCGCAGTGTGGAATGAGGATGGGACCTGGAGATCTACCTGCTTCTTGAATAGTTTTCATCCATCCGTTTAAATTCAGCTACTCTTTCTCTCGCCCCATTTCCAGAGATACATGTTGAGTATCCCTTATCCAAAATTATTGGGACTAGGAGTGTTGATTTTGGAATTTTTCAGATTTTGGAATATTTGCATATTACCTAATGAGATACATTGGGGATGGGACTCAAGTCTAAACACAAAATTCATTTATGTTTCATATACACCTTATACACATAGCCCGAAGGTAATTGTATACAATATTTTAAATAATTTTGTGCATGAAACAAAGTTTGTATAAATTGGAGGATCAGAAAGGAAAGGTGTCATGTCAGCCACTCATGGGGATAATCTGTGGTTGTTTGGCATCGCCATCACTCCTGACTCTGTATTTGTGTGCTACTTACCAGCAATTATTTTCTTGTACTTATTCACACAGAAATAATTAACAATAAAAATATGACATACCATTAATATAGTGAAAAAAAATAATGTGTCCAGATTAACTTGGAGTCAGTGCTCAAAACGTTTTGGATTTTGGGGCATGTGAAATTTTGAATTAGGAATTCTCAACCTGTTCTTGCTGCTCGCAGTACCTAAGCTTTTTGAGGATTCTGCCGTCTTACTTTGGTTGGCCTTGGATTCTCTACCGCCATTTTAAAATTCAGATTTCTAGTTTGTAAGATCAATTACCCCTTGTCCATCTTCCACTAGCTTTGCAATTTTCAACATTTTGTTATCTTCTCCCCTGTTCTTTTTATCCTAGTGGAATTATATCTTTTAAAAAACACCACTATAGCTTTAATAGAGTTTTTGAAAAGAAGAAAAATCAGATGTTTTCAATCTATTATCTTTATGCACAGCTGTCTTCACAGCTTTATATACAGTTTCTACCATTTTTTTCTGAGATTCACAACACTAGGAGATTTCAAAATAATTTCTGTTTGAGAATATGGCAGCTTCTAAACATTCCAGGAAAATGACGTTCTTCTCAACATATATAAAGTTAAGCATGTTATATGTTATTACACTTTGAAAACACTTTTACTGGCTACACACTTCAAAGCACAGATGTGCCTTGATTTCCATATTTGTATTTTAGATATATAGGTTTCAGGGATTCTTTCCCAGCAGAGATCTACTGAAAACTCAGAGTATCAGACTTTTACTTTTCACAAGGGTTGGACATATATTTTGTTTCAACTGATTCATTGTTATGATAAATATCTTTGTGCATAAAGCTTTTTCAAGCACTATAATTATTTCTTCAGGCTAAATTCCCAGGAGTGGAATTACTGGATCCCAAGCTATAAACATTTTTAAGATTTTAGATTCTCACTGTCAACTTGCCTTCCAAAAGTTATGACATATTTGTTTAACAAAAGACAATGGGTCAAAATATGTTCATGTATGTCCTTGGAAAAGGGTGGAGTGAGATTAAACACTCCCCAAAATCCTGGCCTTTCCTCGTTTGCCCACTTATGATGCCACCTCATTTGGGTCATTATAACAGAGCCAGTCTCAGGATTTTCCTGCTACCTGGGGTCCTGCCAATCATGATTAAAGGAATACTTACCACAAGCTAAGATTGCTCAAAGAACACAAGGGTAGGGATAATTCTCAGTGACAGCTACCAGTTTTAGCAAAGCTGTGAAATGTTCCTAACTGAAATGGGACTCCACACTCATCAGCATCAGAATTCCATCCTCAGGGTTTCTTATCTTTGTTGTACTCCATGGGTGGGGCCAAGGCCCCTGAAAATGATGTATCAGGGACTAGAAAGAAGAGAGAGGAGCTCAGTGGAACCCCAGTGGTCTCTGGGGACTATCTCCCCTTGTCTCATGGAGAATTTGTGATGCGTCTTGGACATTTCACTCAATAATGTATCTCCTGCCACACACGGTGTTTGGCTTTAAGGAAACTTATAAGGCAGTACATATTTGAACAGCTTGAAGGGAAGAAAATGGGTTATAGGTACTTAAATGGACCACATCCTTTATCATCCTGCAGTGGTCAAGGGGAGGAGTCACTTGAGTGGAACATTCCCAGGGTTCATAAACAGATAGAAAGTGCGGGGTGGGGGGGCTGTGTCACAAAAACTTAGGCCAGGGCTTTATTATGTGACAGGTAGGGGTGTGTGTGTGTGTGTGTGTTTGTGTGTGTGTGTGTGTGCGCGTGTTGGTTTAATGTTGTAGAAGTAACAGCTACCAGTTGTTACTTATTAGCTTTAATGGATGGTACACCCTGTAGTGGTCCTGGAGGTGACCCTGAAAATGAAAGTAAAGGTGAATGTGGTGGTAGTTGTGGTGGCAGCGTCTTCACGGGTGAGCTGCAGGTTTCTGGGTATCTCCATCCTTAGGCTTTTTGACAGCAGCTTCTCAGGAACCCAGTAAAACAACACTTTGATAGTCCTCAAGACACCAGCAGCCTCCTAAATCTCTGAACAAACAAGCCCACCCAACAGATAGGGCCTTGTTTGCTGAGCATGGTGACTACTTGGTAATAATCCTTAGTACTTTATTAATGCATCTGTTTGAAGTGTCACAAAAGACAGTGCCTGAGTGCTACATGTGCTGCAGAAAAGAGCCTGTGCTTCTGTATTTGAATTCTGATTCATCTGTCTACCACTCAGGGTTTTAGTTTCCACATCTGGAATGGGAACATGATACTCATCTGATAGGGTTGTTGTAGGATTAACTAAAATGACTCTTATGGAGGTCCTTGGCAATAGTGCCTGCACACAGTATATGCTATAAGCACTACTTTCTTCCTTCCCCGAGAGAGAGGTGGCTTTGGTGGGAAGTCCCATGCAGAGACCATTCTGGACAGCTCATCAAGGATGGAGCTCCCGGTTCTTTGCTCCCTGCTGCTTCTCTCTGACTCCAAAAGTGATGTACCCCTGAAAATCACCTTTCCTCTGCCTTCCTGTCCTGTTTCACTAAGTAGTGGCTCTCAAAGTATGGTTCCTGAACCAGGAGCATTGGCATCATCTGGGATGTATTAGAGATCCAAATTCTTAGACTTCACCAGACCTGCTTAGTCAAAAACTGTGGGGATGGAGAGAAATCTGTGTTTGAACAAGCCTTCCACGTGATTCTGATGCAGATGCGAATTTAAGAACCACGGGTCAAAAGAATCTGGACTCTCATTGATATGACCTGCTTTCACATTTGGCGTGCTTTCTGGACGTGGCCCACCTGCTTTGAGATTGAGAAATCACTCGAAATCTCTACCCACATCCCCAACAGATGCCCACCCTGTATTGGAACCTTCATCATGTCCCAGTGATAGTGTTTTATTCTTCTCACCTGTGCATGCCCAGACACACCTGTGGTGTTCAGCACTTGGCCCCGTCTCAGCCTGCAAAGGAGGAAGCCTTGCTTTCAGCTCTCCTGCAGCCCTGCATTTGGATAATGGTGCATAAACTTCATTGTAGTTTTCCTTTTACTTTGCATTTTATATCCTGTCAGTCCTTGAAATGATTGTGTTTTGCCACAATGGAGAGAAAAATACGTTTTCACTATTGCTGAACACTTTAATAGTCTCGAGCTTTTTCCCTGGTCAGAGGTTCAGGGCATATGCCAGCCTTTCCTTCATTTTCCAGCTCCAAAATTCTGTCACCTCTTTCGAATTTGGGGAAGTTATACTATGCCAAGAAGGGCGCCAAAAGTTGCTATAGTTGTCATATTTAAAGTGGAGATCCTAAATATTATGAATATTCTAATTTCTGTACCTCTACTTTGTCCAGCACAGTTTTTGCACACTGAGGATTACTTAATAAATTATCTATTGAATGGACATGGCTCAAAGCACATCAAGCCTCTATCAAACCTGTAGGTCTGTCTTGATCAGCTGCTGGCATATTTTGAATGCCATTGAATTAAGACTTCCTTGAATAGGCGTGTGTTTATCTTGCAAGAAGCTTTGCCTAGATGAAATTGGATTGTATAAGGTCCTGGATGGTTGTGGGAGCCATAGCAGAGTTTTAATATTTCAGAGAGCAATTACATTGGGCTTGATATCAAGATCATGTAAAATATGCAACATCTTCTTTGTGCAATATTTTGTTGGACGCTATTGGGCACCATAGTGAGCAGACTTAGAAATTATCCTGATTTTAGCAGTTGTTTTGGGTTACACCAGACTTAGAAATAACTGAGTGGTCCCAGTAGAGACTGCTGGGGGCCAGAAGTCTGCTTTCCAAACATGAACTTTTTACTTGCTCTACCCTTGGCCCTGGAGTTTTTACTGAAATCTCAGAATGAATATATATATATACATGTTTTATATGTATGTTTTATATATATTTTGAGACAGGATCTCCCTCTGTCACCCAGCTGAAGTGCAGTGGCACAATCTCGGTTCACTGCACACTTGACCTCCTGAGCTCAAGTGATCCTCCCACCTCAGCCTCCCAAGTAGCTGGGACCACAGGTGCACACCACCATGCCTGGTTAATTTTTTGTAGAGACAGGGTTTTGCCATGTTGCCCAGACTGGTCTTGAACTCCTGAGCTCAGGTGATCTGCCCACCTCAACCTCCCAAAGTGCTGAGATTATAGATGTAAGCCACCATGCCTGGCCAGAACATACTTTACTTTTTTTTTTTTAAATGGCTTTTGTTAAGAGACAGTGTAGTATAATAGTTAAGAGCAGATGCCAGAGCCTGGCTGCTTGGGTTAGAAGGCTGCCTCCCCCTTTTCCTAGCTGTGTGAGGTTAGGTTTGTAACCAAGCCCTTCTCTGCCTCAGTTTCTTCATCAGTAGAACAGAGATTATAGTACTGATTTCATGGAGTTGTTGAGAGGATTAAGAATATCCATACATGTAAAATGCTTTGAACATTTCTTGGCACAAAGAAAGGCCTCAATCACTGTTAGCTATTACTATTATAATTTAGGCTCAGTTCCAAAGTTGCTCTGAGAGGCCTTTTCTGACCACTCAATCCAAGCAGTCATGCCTAACTCAACTACATGTTTATGACACCCACCATTTTACAGTCTTTATGACACTTGGCACAATCTGACATTAACTGATATGCACAATTTGTTCATCTGTTTATTTTATGTATCTCCCCAACCCTAGAAAATAAGTTCCATGATGTCAGGGATTATGTCTTTGGTCACTGCTGAATTCTCAATATTGAGAATACTGTCTACATCACGATAGGCATTCAGTACTTTTTTTTTTTTTTTTTTTGACTAAATTACAGGTTCCAGAGTTAATGTACTCCTGAACAGACTAAGCTATTATTCTCCCACATTGTGGAGAGGCAGGGCATGATCTGGGACTTTCAGACCCCTTGAAGACCAGCTTTTCTCCTGCAGTTCTTTAGAGCCTGTGCTGCTGTTTGGTGGACTTTGGAGTCTGGTTCATTCCAGGACCTTCGATGGCCTGAAAACAACGTGCAAGGGATCAGCAGGAACATGGTGAAGACAGTTGTTGCCAGCACGCCAAGGATGGAAATGATTTGGACTTTTTAGTCTTTCGAGGATTGAAACAAAATAAGGAGCATAGCTTTATATTGGGGAAGCTTGGCTGTCCTCATGTAAACTCAAGAATGTTGATGTGAATTGGTTACACTACTCATACTCATCCCGCCTACTCCAGTAGATGACTGGTCACTCCTGCTGTGAGTTTTGGCTAGTCCAGCTTCCAGCACAGATACCGATGATCCTTCATGTAAAAGAAAATCTCACTTCTATGCCAAGCTTGAGTAAGAGTGTGTAACAGCCTTAGATGCCCAAATCTGTGACTCTCTGAATTGGGCTTCTCTATCTTATACACGGATATATTCATCAGGACACAGTCAGCTTGCGAGCACTGGATCAAGACCACTGCTGGGGTCAACCTCTTTATAACTAAGAGTCACCCTTGTCTACACAGGTAGTGGGGTGGTTTATTTTTCAAATCTCTTGTTTGTCAGGAAGGGACAGGCTACAGGAACAAACAATCCCAAAGTCTCAGTGACTTAATACGAGAGAACTTTACTTACCTTCCTTGCAAGGTCTTTAGCAGGTCCAGGTGATTCCCTAGGGCAGCTGTCCTGGAGCAGTCACTGAGAACATCAGACTGTTTTCAACATGAGGCCTCCTTCAGGATTGTTGGAGCAGGAGAAGTGAGAGGAGTGACAGTTTTACACAGGCCTCCTCCTGCTTCAGCTCTGAAGTGACACGCTTCATCTCTGCTTTCCTTTCACTGGCCAGATCTAGCCTGCAAAGCATGATCTTTCAGGTCCTCAGGAAGTGGAGGAAAAGTGGGTATTGGGGAACACTGATAATATTTACCACAGCTACCAAAGGAAAACAGCTTGGTGGTTCTTCTTCTTATGGAAAAACCAGGACTACTCACTCTGCACTTACCATTCAGAGGGACATTACTCCAGTGATTAAAAAGAGATTTGCTTTCTGTACCAAGCTTGAATTTTCTCTGTCTAATGAAGGAAAATAAAATTGCCACTATAATATTTGGCAGAAGACCCTTCTGGTAGGATAATGGTTAGACTATGACCCAATAATGCATAGGATTTGGATAGAGGGGGATAAATATTGTTTCAAGGCCTTGGGCCATTTAAGCAATGACTTAGAGATAAGAATGCTTACAAATAGCATGATTAGCATGAAATAAGAAAACCACTCAGTCATGAGTATCTTTGAAAGCGATGCTAACCACCTAGGAAACTTATTTCCTAACTCTTTAGGATTGGTGATGACATACAGAGATGAAACACTCAGGTCCTTGAATAGAGTTGTCCATTATTTCAAGGAAGACCCGTGGATGCCTACTATAGGTTAGGCATTAGAGTAGATGGGGATATTACTATAGATAAGGCATGGGTCAAACCCTTAGAAAACTCATAATCCAGTGGGAGATACTAACTTAAAAAATAAAACTTCTATAAAATGTAGAAATTGTAATGTAGAGACTCGTACAAGGTGAAGTGATAGCTGTGAGGTCAGAAAAGGCATCAGGCATTTATTTTTTATTGACAAATGTTGTATATATGTATAGTATACAACATGAGGCTTTGATATATGTATACATTGTAGAATGGATAAATTAAGCTAATTAACATATGCATTACCTCACATACTTGTCTTTTGTGTGTATGTGGTGAGAACTCTTAAAAGTCTACTCTCTTAGCCATTTTCAAGTCAAGAGGAAACCTTTAAACTCAATCTAGAAGAATGACTATGTGATAACCAGGTAGATATGGGGATAAGAGTATTCCAGGCTGGGCACGGTGGCTCACGCCTGTAATCTCAGCATTTTGGGGGGCTGAGGCGGGCAGATCACCTGAGGTCGGGAGTTTGAGACCAGACTGACCAACATGGAGAAACCCTATCTCTACTAAAAATACAAAATTAGCCAGGCCTGGTGGTGCATGCCTGTAACCCCGGCTACTCGGGAGGCTGAGGCAGGAGAATCGCTTGAACCCAGGAAGCAGAGGTTGCAGTGAGCCAAAATCACACCATTGCACCAGCCTGGGCAACAAGAGCAAAACTCCATTAAAAAAAAAAAAAAAAAGGTATTCCAGGTAGTGAAAGCACTGTGTAAAGGCATAGAGATGTAAAACAGTAGAGCATGCTTGGATTAGAGGAAAAAAGAAGGAAGGAAGGAGAAAGAAAAGAAAAGAAAAGAAATTTAAAAAAAAAAAAAAACAAGCTGGAGAATAAAGTATGAGGGGGTGAAGCAAGTGATTTGGCCGGAGTGGTAGGCCAGGGCCAAGTCTTGAGGAGTTTTGTTTGCTATATTAGGGAATTTGGGCTTTATCCTGAGGACAGTGGAATGCCATTGAAAGGCTTAATGCGGGAAGTTTAGGTTTAATTACCCAGTTTTCTCTGGTAGCTGGCAGGAGAATGGGTTAGAGATGTTGAGACTAGAAGCAGAGAGGCTGGTGGAGAAGCTGATGAGCTGTCCAGGTAAGAGGTGATGAAATCTGCACTAGGAAGTGGGCCCTAGAGATAAAGACAAGACCTGCTGGGTCTGGCCTTGGGTAGTAGGGAGAAAGGAATGGCACCATGTCTCTTCTGATCCTGCTTGGTTTAGAGGTCCAGCAGAAGGTATTGTGAGGTAGGATCCATCGAAAACCGTATGAAGATTTCTAAGTCCAGTGTGCTAGCTGTAGTGGATGTGGTTGACACCTTGTTCAGTACCATTTATTATGCTGAAGTACCCATCACCCAGCTGCTGCAAGTGTGGGCTGCTGAAGGCTCACAGATGCATCCCTTCTCCAGAGTATTGTCCTCAGCTGTTTGGTCCTGGAAGTTGCACATGCCCCACTCTGGGGAAGCCCACAGTCAATAATGAACTCCTATGGGGGCACAAAGGTTGCACTTAAAGGCGAGGAATACTTTGCATTGTAATTTATCTTCAGAGCTCCCTGTGGATTGAGTCAAGGCTAGACTCTATCTGAGACCATAGCTTTGCTTAGCTCCTTCCTTTGCCTTATCCTACTCCCCTCCTCCCTTTCCCTGAGAGTTCTCCCATAGTGTGTGTGCACCAGAAACCTTGTCTCAGCCTCTGCCTCCACTCAGAGGAAACCCAAGACACCAGGAAATGGTGGAGATGGAAGTTAATAAAATATTCGTGTGGCGGCGGGGGGAGGAGAAATCTCCCAACAGCTACCTATATGAGGATGAGAATTAGAGAACATAGTCCGAGAGTATAATATTTGGAGGTAAATGATGCAATGAAATGGAGGGACAGATACCCTTATCCTCTTGCCAAGTTTATGAAAGAGAATTCAGATTCTTCAAAGCAAGCATGTGTGTGCTCTGCCCCTAGTGGCATGGGCTGCTACTGCCACCTGGGGCCCCAAATATCTGTGGGGCTGGGGTTCAAGTCCCTTTTGATGAAAATTCCAAGGACCAGGCGACACTGCTCATCTGTTTGCAAAGCAGATGTGGGAGGTTGTAGAAGGCTGAGGGCAGGTTTGAAGCATGCTATTCTCCTCTTCTTTCAATAGAGGTGACCTGGGCATTGAACCTGCAGTTGTTGGACCTCAGTCACCTCATCTGAAAAGATAAGGGGTGGGACTAGCTAATCTTATCCTCTCCCAGACCTGGGATTTAATTCTGTCTTCTGAAATGAAATTGCAAATGCTAAGAACATCTCTCTCGATCCCTCTCTCTCTTTTTTTTTTGCCTGGGTGGCTCCTAAGGCTGTGGGCTGCAGAAATAGATAAAAATTTTCCCTAGCTCACTCCTCCCCATTTTCTAAGCCATCTCTTTACAAAGCCTTCAGCTCCCTCCCGTCGCCTTTATACTGAATAACACTACCTGTGTGGGTAGAAGTCATTTTTAGCCTCTGTGTCTGGGTCAAAAGCTCTAGTTTTCCTATTGTTTTGCTGTCTCCTGTTCAAAGCTGCCCTTACCATGCTGAGTACGCTGGCCAGGAGGAAGCCTGTGCCAGTATGGAGGGTGGCATTTGTAGTTCCTCTCCTCCCACACTGAAAAAGCGTCAAGTTGCTGGCATGCAGAACAATACAAAGAGGGGCTGGCTGGGATTTTTATGTTTGACTTCCTGTTCCAAAAAGGTTTGCTTCATTTTGGCATGGAGACAAAACACAACTACCCCCTTTAGCAAACACTATAAAACCATCTCCAGACAAAACCTCCCTTGGTGCTTTAATTGGGCAGCTGTAAGGAACCAGGTCCAGGTTTATGGTGAGGGCTTATGTGTAAGGATGAGGTGCTCCAGGTCATTTGAGACACTGTGGATTGTTTTGACTTTTTATTTGAGCTCTTGGTCTTATGAGTGGACATGGGGAGGGAGTAAAGGAGAGGAAATGCGGGGAGAGAGTGGCAAAAGAGAGAAGCAGGGGAAAGGGAGCTAATGGGGGTGGAGATGATGGAGATGGTGGCAAGAAGAATAAAGAAAACTACTGAGGGAGGAAGGGGAGAATAAAAAGAAGTAGGGAGAAGAGAGAATTAGAGAAAGAGAGAGAAATAGAGGTGTGGATGAATTCAGGAATAATGAAGGAAATCTTGCTCTTTTCAAAGAATTTTGGAAGAGGGGGATCCTGGGATGTTGCATAATCATTTTGAGAAAGGGTGGTCATGGGAGAGAGAAACTAGTAAAAAATGTGAAAACCCTTCTTACATTTTGGCAGACCCAGGAAAGAAATGAGGAGTGTAAGCGGCAGAGCTGAGTTTTAAGTCCAGAGTATCCTGGCTTCTTAATCCATCTTTCAAGCACATTCTTACCCATCCGGACACCAGAGTATTCCTAGGGGCTGCTTTCCCTTAAAAGGGCATGGAATCACGACCTTCCTACTGACTCTGCTGAGTGCAACAGGAAAGGAGATAGTTTGGTGGTCTCTACAGAAACTTAGGGCACAGGGCTCTGCCTCTTTCGCTTGCCAGCTATGTAGCTTTGGGCAATTGCCTGACCTTTCTAAGCCTCAGCTCCCTCAGGTATAAACTAGGGATAATAGTAGTACTAATTGGACAGTATTGTTCAGCATAGGAGAGTCTTTAGTGCATTGTTTTCTCTTGTAACTTTCCAGTGGAGTTCCCTGGGTGACTGTGGAGTCTATGGTTTCTTTCCTACACAGCCTTATTCTCTAGGCTTCCAGGAATAAAGTCTCTCTCCAGCACCGGGTTGTTACCTCCAGCTGGGCCCCAGCGACATGACACTGTTTCTTTGGTGACTTTGAAGCTTTAGTCAATCTTGGTTTAGCCATTGTAAAGGGGTCAGGGGTTGTGATGGGGTTTCATGCCCAGAAGTTGTTGCCACAGCAACTCCAGTCCCCTCTTGGCCCCTCGTAGTCCTCTGCACTACTATTTTGTAGGCATTGGACGTGCTAAAGAGGCTTGGTGGTCAGAATGAGGCTGGGCAGCTAGATTCCACCCTTTGCTCAGCCTACGCAAGAGGAAGTACAGCCTGTGCTCTTGTTCACTGATGGTGAAATGAAATCAGTGAAGTAGATAACTTCCCCATGCCACAATCAGAGCTGATTTCTTCTTCTACCCTCTGGACTTACTGCCTTTTTGGCTCACCATTCCTCAGTTCTAGTTGTTTGTTTGTTTTTGCCCTGAGTTGGAGCTTCTTATGGTCATGAGGCAGTGTGTCTTGGGTGATCATCAGGCGCAGACCAGAGAATTTGCACTGCCAGACAGAGAACATGGTGCCATGATCCCACGTAATCCTTTAAATTGGTTAAAGGAGAGTCTCTAGAACAACATCCTCATTGTAAATTGCTTTCCTAATACTATCATTTACCAAACCAAACTAGGGCCAGGCTCCATACTATAGATGTCTCATTGTATCCTTACCACATTGCCCTTAAGTTGGCAGGAATGGACTGCTCCATTTTCAGTGCAGATACAGGGAGACTCAGAGAGATGAAGGACCTTGCTCATTAATGGTGGAACCAGAACAGGGAAGACACAAGTCCTCCAGAGTCACAGACCTAGAACTCCCAGGCAGAGTCCCGTGGAATTCTGGGCAATTTCAGGTGAGTCAATGTGGATGATAGAAAAAGCTCCCTGGCCTTTGGCAGAAGTCAGAGTGATGGCGATGGGCCCCTCTGCTGAGGTTAGCATGGGTAGGATCCTGGCTTTGTCATTACTATACAGCAGTGGTGTTGAATTTTAGGAAACATGCCAAAAGAGGGGAGTATTAAGACCTCAGGTTGAGGTGACTTTGGTGATAGAATTCTAGAAATTTAGTTTCAACTGTTGCTTCTTGAGGGTAAAAAAGGAATAGATAAGCTTTCACTTGCCTTGCAAATGTACCCCCTGGAGCTTCAGAGAGAGCTAGATTGCACTGCTGGGACAGCTGAGGAGGCTGCTTTGCCTCCTTTTCTTAACTGCTTCCAGGGGTCCAGGTGGCATGCCCCACACTAGGCATTGTAGCTGTCCTTTCACAAAGAGGAAACAGAGAACAGTATTATATAAGAAGGTATTTTATTTTCTGTACCTTTTGCCTGTCTGGGCTGCTGGGTCTCTGCCAGGGCTGGAGAAATTAAGGCAGAATTGTGTTCTTGTATTCCCTAGGGCTATTTGATGTGCCCAGGCACTTGGCTCAGGCCTCTCTACAGCACTAATCAGTTTGCATTACAAGAGTCTGTTTCCAAGGCTGTCTCCACCACTGTACTGTGAACTCCCACGGAGCCATGGGCCAAACCTGACTCATTGTTCTCTATGAGCACAGAACCTGCTGTGGGATAAGCTGGGAAGAAGGCATTGAGGACTGAGTTAGAAGATGGCATTACCTTGGTACCCTCATCACAATTTCAGATCTGACCCTCCCCCTACAAATGCAGAAATAGAGACCCAGCCATGAACCAGAGTTCCAGGGATGCAAATATGCCAAGGAGCTCCCAAGAGACAAAAGAACTGAATCAGTAAGTTTCACTATAGGAAATAGATTCCTTTAAACTCAGGGTGTTGGAATAGGCCAGGCCAGGACATTATCTCCCTGTCTTCCTGTGAACAAACCTGCAGTAGATAGATAGTATAGGCCAGTGGTTCTCAGTCTTGAAGAGAACCAGAATCACCTGCAGTGTTTGTTAGAACACAGATGGGTGGGCCTCACTCCTGAGTTTCTTCTGATTCAGTAGTCCTGGAATGGGGCCTGAGAATTTGCATTTCCAACATCTAACACCATAGATCCAGGGACCTCCACTTTGAGAATAACTGCTTTAGGTTAATATGGGAATTTCACAGGGAGGGTGACATGGCTTCAGTGATCCCCAAAGGCTGGGGATCTCTGAAAAATCTGGACATTTCGTCCAGGTGAATATATATCACACTGCTCCTGCTCTTTTTTCACTTGTATCCTTCTTGCAAAACTAACCAAAGCAATAAAAAAAATTCGTAACAACAAAAATGATCCTAAACAATAATAACAAGCATCACAAAAAGATAAATAAGAAAAAAGCTGTATCCTTGGTGTTGTAAAATGGTTTTGCACCATATTCTTCATTGGAAGTAACCCCAGCTTAAGATCAGAAGCTCTTCTGGTATGGTCCAGGTGGGCTAGATCTTTGCCAGCAAGATCCCCAGCCCAAGGGCATGGAGGCGGATCAGGTAGCTCGGCTGCTCAGGGGAAACCATGCCAGGAAGCTGGTGTGAGGATGAACCGCAATCCACACCTGTTTTCTCCTCAGCACAGCTGTCTCCTAAGGCATGGACGCCTCACCATCTGTGCCTTTAACATGTGAAACACAGTTTAAAATATACTATTTAATTTAAAATGATATTTGTCAGCTTGCTGCTGTGCCAGCTCCCTCTCCACAGAAGTATTGCTGACAGAGCTTTAGTACAAAGAGAAGCAGGACTGCAGGGTCAGCTGGCCAGGGACATAGAGGCTGGGCAACAGTGTGGATGTTCAAGGTGAAGCTGGCAAGCTTTTTATAGCCAGCAGTCATACCCTCACCTTGTCCTCCGAGACCTGGGACCCTCCAGAGGTCCAGGGTTACACAGTTTGAGGTATTGATGTTTCTGGAAGGAACGGCACCTTTGAAACTGTGAATTTCTCCATTCTTTCTCTTAACTGCAGTACAGATCCTGTGGGTAAATATTAATCAATCAACATGTCTACCAAAGAAAATCCCTAATAACGCATGAGCTACTATTGCTAAGACACATCCCTGCCTGAAAGCTGTCCCAGTACTCCTTCTCAGAGCTAGGATCCACCTTCTTCTTTCAAAGTCCATTTTATGCCTCTGTTCAGCCAGTTTGCTTCCCTCCATTGTGGAAATTCAGAGGATTTTTCACAGCCTGGGGTATGACAGACTTGTTCCCACTGTGCTATGAATTCATGCCTGCTCAGACTGCAGCACCTTCCCACAAGGAGGTGTTAGGGGTGTCATCTGGGCTTTTAGCTCTGTTGTCAGCTTCAAAATAAATTGTAACCACAATTTGTAGCCCAGGGAGGTGGTGAGGGAGAAAGGGAGAGGACAACAGAGAGATAGCTGAATTCTAGACAAATATGCTTTCTGACCAGTTTCTAGAAAAATCTTCCCAGGTAATTGTGTGCCCCTAGCCTAGGATTGTTGTATATGGATTTTCTGCAAGTTTTTATAGCTCACAGCCTAACTTACAGTTTGAAGGGAGAAGGGCCACCAGGTGGGGCTAAAAAGAGGCTTGTTTTGGATGAGGCAGAAGTCGACTGACTTACTTTGTTGTCTCAGAAAAGAGTTTACTTTTTATATCTTAAAATGAAAGTTAAGACCTAGCAAGTGTTTGCAGTTCATATTTCTTCTACAGAAATCGTCCCTGCTTTTGGCAACATTAAGCATTGTACCTTTAATCTCAAACCAACTGCATGCCACCTTCCTGCCTTCCTGCCTACCTTCCTTCCTTCTCTCCCTTTGTCCCACCTTCTTCCTTCTTTTTTTCCTCTTTTTCTGCTTTCTTTTCTTCCCTTTCCTTGTTCCTTCTCTCCCATCCTTCCATTTCCCTTTTTCCTCCTGCCCTACCACCCGCTCATTCTGATTTAATGATTCATTTATCTGTTGAGACAATCCAATTTGCCTCCTTTCCACCAAGCACTATTTCAGGGAGTAGCTATGAATAAAACTCCTTGGATTCTGAAAGAAAGGGCAGAGCAGCTCACTGTCTCATGTCAGAGTTCACTGCTCTAGACTGATTAGCATTATTACTTCAGAGAAATGCCTTCAGCAAGATTCTAACTGGATATTTGTATAGCATTTTCCAGGGAGATACTAACAGTTCTCAGAATAATCTGGCAGTTTCATTTCACTGATGTACTTGTGATCTGTCCTTTTCTGAGAATTCGAACGTTTTTCCCCCCACTTTAAAACATAATAGAATAGTTTTACATGTCGTACTTTTAAATATAAACATTTTCAAGTTCAGAGTGTACAGATAATAAATAATGCTCTAAAGTTTTAGATTAATTGGTAATTAATTTTTGCAAAGAGCTTTCAGATGGAAAGTGTTGCATGTCATCATGTCAAATTAGCATTGATTACAGAGAATTTTAAGTTTAACATCATGCAAATGCTGGCTTTTTCAGACTTTTAAAATTGTATTTCTAGAACAAAGGGGTGCTTCTCCAGACTCTTACATCAATTGTTGGATAGATGAGAGAATCAGTGACCTTGATGAACATAGCAATCAGTCTGATAGCATGCGTGCACACACACAAATACACACACACACACACACACTTGAGAATTTTGACTGTATTGGGAAAAACATTCTGCATCACATTATGGGCATTCTAGAGTGTGGAAAATGGCAATGAAAAGTGACTTATTGTGGCAGCCCCCAAATCCACTCTTCCTCATACATTGAATGAGATAATACAATTAATTGAGCACATATGTTGATTCAGCCTTCAAAGGTTAAGAATAACCAGCTAGGAGCCATGGGAAGCCAGACAAGGCCTCAGGAAAGTACCCTATAAAGTAGTGACACTGAGCATAGACCATAATGCCTCATGGGGACGGCACCAGCTGTGGAATCACAGCAATAAGAATCACTATTCTCTCATCTGCTACTGCCTGCATGACCCTGGGAACAGTTACCCAGCCTTCTTGAGTCTGTTTCCTCTCTGACCTACCTCAGGGGGCTGTTTTAAGTAAATGAACATAGCACTCAGCATAGTGCCCAGCACATTTTCCATACGTGTTATCCCATGGCTAATGATGCCTAGGGACACCCAGGGAAGGTTTGCCCAAATTGTCACAGGGGATAAGAACCCTTCAGGGTAAGAGTGTTTGAGACAGCAAAACACAATTTATCCAGCAATAAAAATAACACACTTGCATCCTGCTTTGGAGTTTACAAAGCATACAGTTATACTTTCATGGTGTCCTCACGACTTCCTTGTGAGATCAAGGCAAGTAAAATTTTCCCAAAGCAGGGATGAGAAGGCCGAGTGATTTGTCCACTGTCAAACACAGCCTGAAATACAGATCTTTTGATTCCAAGCCCAGTGCTATTCTGCTACATCCTTGCCGGTACCAGTAGGCATCCCAGGATATAAAAGGAAGGAACCAGGGTCATCTTAGTTTTGGGGTAGAGAAATCATTTTCTCAGAGAGAGAGACTGCCATATTTCTCATTCTATGAGTAGTCAAAGAACCATTCATTCTCACACGCATAGACACACAGATGCAGGCACACATGCAGAGACACAGATATACACATACGTACTCCAGAAGAACCTGACAGCTAGTTAAGACCATTTACCAAGTGCCTATAATCCATAAAATGAGGAAAATGTCATTTTCAAAGGCTAATCCCCACTTTTTTATGACGCAAACAAGAAATTCTGATTTTGAGCCTGGGAGAAGGAGGGAAAAACTTGCTTGGTGATTCTAGAAATCTGGCAGTGGCATGCTAATCTGGGTACAAAGGTCCTGCACATTTTATTTTTTCCCCACAGCTATCATCTTTCTCACGGCTTGCTTCCTTCTCTTTTTATGAAATGTTGCGGGTGAATGCAGAGGACTTTTATTTTGTTAAAAGGAGCTTTATTTGAGACATGTTTCCTTAACGACAGACATTTTATATATAGAAACGACACTGCCTGATATTTTTAAAACTTCTTCTGGAATCAAAATCTAAGTCATTTTATATTGGGTAAGTTCGGGGGTCGGTGAAAGGGGTCCACAACATCCTCTAATCAGTGGGTTCCTAGGCAGCTGGGATGCAAATTGCTTCACCAGTTCTCTTTGTGAATTCCCTGCCTGCTATAGACCTGGTAATAATCTGTACCAGGAAGGCTGGACAGGATGCTGGCAGCTGTCACCTCATCTCTCATCACCTCCTAGTTCTTTCCTCCTCTCTTTCTCCTGCTTTTTCCTTTGCTTCCCTCTAGGTTAGCAGTTTAATAACATACTAGGTTCTTCTCCATAAATAGTTCCCAAGCTTGGCTGCATCACCAGTCACTCGGATAAGCTAATTAAAATTATAGATTCGGGGGGCTTCATCCCACGTATTATGAATTGGACCTGAGCGTCTGGATTTCTAAGCTTCTTCCCAGGTGATTCTAAGCCTGCCAGCCTGTCCTGAGTCCTGATGATCATATAAAGAACAACTTATTGGCAGGGCACAGTGGCTCACGCCTATAATCCCAGCACCTTGGGAGGCCAAGGTGGGTGGATCACTTGAGGTCAGGAATTCGAGACCAGCCTGGACAATATGGTGAAACCCTATCTCTACTAAAAATACAAAAATCAGGCGGGCACGGTAGCTGTAATCCCAGCTATTCAGGTGACTGAGGCAGGAGAATCGCTTGAACTGGGGAGGCAGAGGTTGCAGTGAGCTGAGATTGTGCCACTGCACTTCATCCTGGGCAACAGAATGAGACTCCATCTCAAAAAAGAACTATGTATTTATTTATTTATTTGTTTTTGAGACAGGGTGTCACTCTGTTGCCCAGACTGGAAGGCAATGGCATGATCACAGCTCACTGCAGCCTCAAATTCTTGGGCTTATGTGATTCTTTCACTTCAGCCCCTTAAGTAGCTGGGGCTACAGGTGTGTGCCATCACACATGGTAATTTTAAAATTTGTTTATAGAGACGGAGTCTTGCTTGTTGCCCAGACTGGTTTTGAACTCCTGGTCTCAAGTGATCCTCCCACCTCAGATGCCTGGAGTGCTGGGATTACAAGTGTGAGCCACTGTGCCTGACCAAAAACAACTTTGTATCACATAGAGCATTGTTTGTATGTGAATATATCTTATCTTGCAATTACCCTGTAGACAGATATAGAAGCTGAAGCTCAGGGAGCTTAAGTAATTTGTTCAAGGTCAACTATTTATTCACTCACTTATTAATTGAATCATTGAGAGATTTATTCTTTCATTACATATATATATATATATATTTTTATATATTTATTTATTTATGGCCCAGGCCCTGTGATAGAACAGGAAATATGGAGGACAGTAAATCATGATCGCTCCCTCTAAGTATTCTATCTAAACTCTAGTGGATTGCTCAGCTCATTGCTGCTGAAACCGAGACTCAAAAGATTTTATACTTTTAAAAAACTTTTTATTTTGAAATAATTACAGACTCACAAGAAGTCGTAAAAATAGTACAAAGACTTCCTGTGTATCCATCACCCAGCCTCTCCCTGTGGAAACGTCTTACAAAACTATCGAAACCAGGAAATAGACATTGGCGCAATATAACTAACTAGACTACAGATCGTACTCAGATTTTACCAGCTTTTGTCCCAGCCCATTTCTACTAAAGCGTGAAGCCCACCAGTGGACCTATATAACCTGTGTAGCCTTGATATTGGTTCATCATCAGAATGGTTTCTAACCCCTGGGGTAATAGCTGCTGATCAAAAAATGCAGAACACACAAAGTGTTCTCTGGATGAGTTTGCTTTTCAAAAAATAAAAACAAATGTAATATCTAGTGGATACTATTAATGCTCTGGCAAGATCACCTTTACTGGGCCAGTGCCCAGTAAAAAGGACTGCAGTCTTTCAAGAGCACAAAACTGAGTACAGAGCTGGAATTTGGGAGAACTGGGGTCTTTTCTCATCTGCTGTGAGTGTTGGCTGCTACTGGCTTATGGCTGCCTCTTCTCCGGAAAATTGGCCCTCAGTCAAGCAGGAGGTGCCTGTGCCTGGCCCAAGATGTTATGCCCTCTTCCTACTTCCCAGAGCCCACAGCCAATGACTGACTGATATGGGGGTAAAGAAAACTTGTCCTCTTGCTTCAAGCTGGGACGCTGAGGCAATTCATGCTCCAGAGCTCCTAGTAGGATAAGTCTGAAGCTCATCTCCAGCTGAGACCACAGCCTTGCTCAGCTCCTTCCTACGTCCATCTTGAGATCATCCTCTCCATAAATCTCATGCATCTGCATCCCTGTGTCAGACTCTGCTTCCAGGGAATTTGAGCAAAGCTATATGCTTATTTTGTTTTCTTATATCACCTTTTCATTTTAGTGAAGGGCAGTCCTAGATTCAAAATTGATTTCCTTGTAGCACATTGAAACACCCCTCACACACTCACACAGATCTATACATGAACACATTTCCACCTGTACACCTTCCTCATCACACATGCTCACACACACCATAACCAAAGCAGCGTGGCAGATGGCGATGAGGTAATCCAGGTATCCCTCTATTATGCACATATACAAATGACACACTGACTACCACATCAATGGTTATGAATTTCATGTTACACTGAGTCTTGTTAGTTTGTAGACATTACTTTGAGATCATCAACACTGTGTGATTAGAAAGCAATTTTAAATGTAGCATAACATTTTAGCTGGAAGTCCAAATTACTATCTCCCTGCCTCCCCATTTACACAAAGTCAACTTTCAATTAGATGGATTGAACTGAACGGATCGTTCGTTTATCCTTTAGCAGAGAATAACATCAATAAGGCTGAAGGTTGATTGGCCTGCTTGAATGATTGTAGCCTGTACACAATTATGAAGGACCACAGTCTTTCAGTAGCACAAAACTGAGCACAAAGCTGGAATTTGGTAGTCCTGGGACTTCCCTCAACTGCTAGCTGTGAAACCCTTGGCATGCTTCTATAAAATCTCTGTCTTGTTTTCCCATAAAATGGAGATAATATACCCTCCCTTGTGTGTCCCAGAAAACAAAGATAAAATTATTGCAGTGAAAGTGCTTTATAAGCTTATAAAGTACTGAGGGAAAGGTAGGTATCATTTTCCAGGGCCTCAGCCCTAGTCTTGAGCACGTCTTTCTCCATTTATTAAACTATCCTCCCTTCTTCCCTCCTTTCTCCCAACCGAGCACTTGATGCTTTTTTTCCCCTGCCAGTAAAGCCTCATGTCTTTTCTGTCTTCTTTGAGGTACTCTGACTCTCTTAGAATTCATTTTCCTCATGAATCTGACTAAGAGGAAGACATAAATATGATCTAACAATGCTATGACATGGCTGGAATTTTATAGGTACTTTAATCATCCTAGATGCTCAAAATCTAGATTCATACACAGAAAACAAAATGAGTCCAGCCTTTTGATTTGGCCTATTCTGCAATACGATGTTGTGTTGTTACAACCAAGATACTGCAAATAAACCCCGGTATTTTTCTACAAATAGCCCACGTGTGCTCAGCATTTCTTTCATAAGATGTTTGCTACCGTAGAATCACTCTTCCTCAGATCACCATTCAGTCTGCCGTGATCACACAGCAGCCAAGGAGCTGTTAGGCATTCAAGGAAGGGGATATGGAGCATGTGGTGATGAGGCCAAGACTTCTAGGCTTGGAGACTACCTCCTCTGAGTTCAGTTTTTACTTTTTCTTGCTTCTGGAAATATAGTATTAATTTCTTCCTTCCCACTTGAAATCAGATGTTAGCATCTTTGAAGACCGCCTCCATATGGAGTGCCAAGAGCATCAAAATATAACAGTTCAGATTTTGTATGCTATAAAAATATAGCATTTATTGACATGAAGGTAATTATATTGGAGTACACCAGAGGAAATAAAAAGATTAAACTTGTACCCAAAATGCTCCATTTCTCAAAGTTTACACAAGTTACCATAAAACCTGTTCAGGAGACGTGGTCTAAACAGTCTAGTAGCCCAAGACACAATTCAAAGTCTAAGCCTTCTGGCATTTATTGCTGCCTATTTTCTGAGCCTGACTGGTAAAATCTCTAGTGAGTCCTGGTTGCATCTCATCAGCAAGGATGACTCTGGAAATGCAAAGACTATTCTACTGGGTTCAACTTGAATATTTTGTACCTTTCAGTTTACGGAATATTTAAGTTATAATCAGGAATGTTTTGATATATTAAAATGTCACCTCTTCATAATAGCAAAGTAACAGCTACAACAGTAACTACTACATTCCCTATTAAGTGCCTCTCGGTTAATGTTGTGTCTCTGTCTGCTGGTTCTCCAGACTTCAGGGGTCATTTTGAAGCTTTACTCTCAATTCCCGTGTGTAATCCCTCACCAAATCCTGTTGATTTCACTCCCATGATTTTTATTAAATCTTTCCACTCTTCTAAATTGGTACTGCCCTCATTCTAACCTAAGGACCTGACTTATCATGCCTGGATTATTACAATCGTGCTTTCTTGAAGCTGTTCTTGTCCCTCTCCAACTTATTCTACTTACCTCCACAGGAGTGACCTATAAAAATGCAGATTTGGTTTCAGATTTAAGAGGGCAGACTGATACAGCTAGTTTTCCTATCTCCCAAAAGCCCCCTAAAAGGACAAGGGGAGATTTTTAAAACAATAATTTAAACACAGCAGTGCTGGAAGACAAAGACAGAAGGCAATAGTAAAAGAGTAAGTTTAGGAAAATCCTGGATGATAAAAGACAGGTATGATCAGTTTAACAGAGTTGACGGAATGGGAGAAATTTCAGCCTGAAACACCGGAGATGAGAGCAGTCTTCTCAAAGGAGGAGCAGAAAAAGCTCTGAGATCGAAGCCGACCAATACAAAATGCTGGCCATAGGGTGATCACCAGGGTTCTTAACTTTCAAAAAACTGAAATTAGAGCAGCTGAGTCTTCTGGGGGTGTCCCTCTTTATCTCATGTTTCCTTATGTGCAGGGCATATGAGTGAGGGTAGGAGCAGCACAAAATGCAGGAACTAATGTCTAAAGAAAATGTGTATGGTCTTTCTAGGAAGGTATCCTTCTGCAGTTTGGAGGATCCGAAGAAAAGCTGAGCAGATCAGAAATGAACTCAGCAAAATTAACATTAGAAAGAGAGAAACAAGGACACCAAGAAGCAATTTCACCCAGGAAAGCATTCTATTATGAAATCCAAGCTCTCTTTACATAGGACTCAGTCTGCAGACAGCTCCCTACCCATGCACCACACAGGGAAGGCTGCTTGTCACCAGCAACCATCTCCATCCACATTTCCCCCGCCCTGCCCCCATGAGAAGCCTGCTTTCAGTTGTCCCACTTATGGAGAAGCCTGCTGAGGAAACAGAATTGTCTGACTGCAAAGGAAATCTAGCTCCTATGAATATGAACTCTCAACCAAGAATCACCAGATATTTAAGGAAAACCAAGAACACAAAAGAGAAAGATCAAGACTAAAAAGCAGCTGGGCATGGTGGCTTTTGCCTGTAATCAGCACTTTGGGAGGCTGAGATGGGAGGAACGCTCGAGCATAGGAGTTCAAGACTAGCCTGGACAATATAGTGAGACCTTGCCTCTACATAAAATTTAAAAATTAGCCGGGCATGGTAGTGTGCACCTGTAGACCCAACTATTCAGGAGGCTGAGGTGGGAGGATCCTTTGAGCCTGAGAAGTTGATGGTGCAGTGAACTGTGATAGCTAAATAAGATCACTCTGTAAAACAAACAAACAAACAACAACAACAACCACCACCACCCAGAGCAATCTTCTGAAGAAAGAGAAAGCATTGAGATATAATAAAAGAACTTAAAAGTTCTAATATCCTTGGAAACAGAAGCAGGTGGATATTGTTTCTATTTTTACAAAGTACAAGAAAAGAAAAAAAGAACAAGCATTAGTAAAAAAAAAAAAAGGAATCCCTAGAAACTAAAAATGTGTTCATACAATGGAAAAAAGATATCAAAGGACTAACAAAGAAATAGAAACGCCAAGGTTAAAGACCAAAGTTGGAAGATAAATCAAGAACATCTCCCATAATGAAAAACAAAAGTTAAAGAGAGCATCCTATCAACAGGAGAATGGACATAAATTGGAGTGTGTTTATGTGTGGAATATTATACAGCAGTGAGAACGAGCATATTACAACTCTACACAACAACATGGATGAATCTCATGAGCGTGAAGTTAGGGAAATTGAGAAGCCAGCCACAAAGAGTACATGCCATGTTATTTCATATACATAAAGCTCAAAAACAGGCAGCACTAACCTATGGCATTAAAGCCAAGAAAATCAAAAGGTACCCTTGGGGTGGTGGTGACTGGAAGCAGCATGAGGGTCCTTCTGTGTTGGTGATATTCTCTTTCTTCAAGTGCTGGCTACGCAGGTGGTTTGCTTTGTAAAAATTCAGCAATGTGTACAATTGTGTACATTTTTAACGTATACTTTTGTAAGTTTTAACCTTCAGAAAGTAAAACAAATATAAAACTGCATGTGTTCAAATTAACCAATTTATCCTTAATAGTCTGGATTTTTATCATATTCAGAAAGTCCTTTCCTAGTCTGAGATTACAATTTTCTTTTTCCTGATGCTTTTTTAAAAAGTACATTTGTGGTTTACTATTTTTTGTTGTTTAAATTGTGTATCCACATAGATTTCATCTTATAAATCATCATTTTGAAAACTACTGCATGTCTCACCAACAAATGTGTAATGATGGATTTAATCATTCCCCTATTGTTAAAAGTGTAGGTCATATCCAGTTTTCACTATTAGGAAAGTAAAAACAAAGTGTACAGACAATTGAGGAATGAGGAGTTTAGCATTCATCCATTAAGAGTTTCAGAAAGAGGACAGAGATAATGGAGTGAGGAGGAAAAAAAGGCAAATAGAGGCAAGTTCCCCAGAATTGAAGTAAGAAAATATTGTGTGTAATGCCCTAAATCACGCTGAGCAGGATGCTGAGCAAAGAGATCCACACTTAGAAGCAACATAGTTGCTAAATGGAACACTCCAGGAATAAAAAGAATGTCCCCCAAATTTCTGTAAGTATGAAGCAGGTTACCTGTGATGCAGTGAGAATCAGCTTGACATCAGACTGTTCACCAGCAAGAGTAAAAAAATTTTGGTGGGGGGGATAAAATGGCAAATCTCATGTTATGAATATGTCTCCATCCAAACTTTCAATTAAAGATATTTTTGAGAAATCAAGGACTCAAAATATTTACCACCCATGTAGCCAATTTGAACACAATTACTTCAAGTGTTTTCCTCAAACAAAAAAAGAATATAAGAAAATGACTTGAGGGACATGAAATAATAATAACTGAATATAGTGGAATGTGTGAAATTAGAACACAATGAAAAGAATCAACGAGACCTCCATGATGCTGGAAAGGAGGGGTATAGTGACATTGGTCATGGGTTAGTGCATGCACACAGTTCTATTCAAGTATGCAGAGGGTGCATCATCTTCATTTTTCTATAACTGACCTCATGCTAATCATGTGCCCTTGTCCCCTCTCTCTCTCCATTGCTAGAGTTGCAAAATACACTTGTCAGAGATCCTTGTCAGTCTCTGTTTAAACTATATTATTGAGGTAACTCACTGTTTTTCTAGGAATAGGCCAGTTCCTATTAATGTTCCCTTTCTCTTTGTATTTCCAAAGATGGTATTTAGGTATTTTGAGGGAGGCGTAGTTTATGTGTCCTTATAGTGTTGGAAAGAGACCCTCTAATGCATTGTACTTTTCCTGGGTTCTTCCTGGCCTTTGCCATGAAACCGGGATAATCAGGCTAATTCTTGAGCTACTGGGAGATGTCTACTTGGTTATGGGTGACCTCATCTGACTTTTCAGGGTGCATGCTGTTCCCTGAAGCTGAAGTCTTATTGCAAAGTACTGGTTCTCCATAACCATTTGTTTTTACCAAGCTCAATAGGTTCACAAGTGTTCTTGATATATCCATATCCTCTCATCAAGACACACAAAGTCTTTTGTGTCCCCTGCTTACTGCACACCAACCTCAAAGAGTCAAAGTTGCCACTTCAGGCCGTGTACTTAGATAACTTCCTCCATCCACGTTATACCATCACTCCCTTGCCGTGTTGGACTTTGCGACATGCTGAGTGGAGGACTCTCTGCTCAAACTATGATCTAGGAAGGTGCTAGCCTGATGGTCTCTATAAGATTATTACCATGCACAAACTTTCTGGGATGTCAGGCTGGAGGGAAGCCAGGGCACATATTTCTGACTGTTTTCTTCTCCATCTCTTTCTCTTCTCCATGCTCAGCATAAAACCAGAAAGGCTGGTACTTCTCGTGGGGCAGGGATTTATTACATCCTGAATTATTCTCTTTTCTTTGGCTTGTGGTAAAATTCAGCTCCAAGCCCTTGGGGGTCAAGAAATATAGAAAATGTGTCTCTTGTCGATATGACAACTGCCTTGATAGGAACTTGAAAGTCCTATTTTAAAATGGACTGAGTATTAACTCAGGTACTCTATCTGCTATCCACTGTCCACTCTCTTCTTCCCTATTGTGATAAGTCATCAGCTTCCACTAATCTAAGGGTGGTTAATGTTTTCTCAACTCCACCCAATCATATCAGGTCTCCTAGATAGACACCTACCCAGGGCATGGCAATTATCATCATTTTTTTGTGTGTAACTATTTGCTTATTGCATGGCTCCCACTGGATTCTACACTCCTTGAGAGCAATGGCTCAAAACAAATCTGCGAAGTACTCTGAGGAGAGATTTCAAGCCCATGGAGATCTGGCCTTCCTGTATCATTGCAATTTCTCTGTACAAAAGGACAGACAAGCCGGGAGGTGGGAACCACTTGTACATGTGCGCCCTATGGTAAGGCATAGGCTGAGGGAGGAGATAGGGCCTACTTTATCCTTCTTTGTCAGTATTCACAAAGCTGTTTTCAAAATCCTGTCTCACTAGCAATGGGGGTGAAGGAGCCCATATGGGTGGTGCCCATATCCTGCCTCTGCCATATTGGTACCATCAGAATATTCAATTTTCCAAAGAGCCACCTGAGGTAGCAGGGCAGTGCTCCTGTGACCACTTTAGTGTTAAAACAATAAAAAGAGCAGAGCTGGAATTAAATCTGTGTTCTAGTGATATCTATTCAGGTTTCCTTCCACTCTGAGTATTGAGTCTCTGGTAGTATCTATTCATTTGTAAAATGAATACTTTAGCTGGAGGATCTGCCATGAACTCGGTTTGCTCATCCATGTAATGGGGATAATAATAACTGCCTGTCTAGATTTTTGTGAGGATTATATTAAGGTAAATCTCTCAACACAGGACAGAGAGTAGACCCATGATATTTGTCAATTTCTTTGCTGTAAATCAACTCCTCTCCATTGTCAATTGTAGTTACAATAAAGAAGCAATTGGCTTCTGAAGCCCAATATTATGATATTTCTGCAACAGTAACAAATGCAGATTCCAGGTGCCAAATTAAAGATTGCTCAGCTACCCTAATTAGAGTAAGAGCCATTCAGCTTCATTCTTCTTGCTGAGTAAGGACAAAGTCTTTTGTCAAGAGGAGAAGGCACCTGAGCCAGCTACGGTCATTCTGTTGCAGTGCTGCAGGCAGCAAAACTCCCAGCTTCAACTGGTGATACAAAGAAAGGAAGTTCTAATGCATATAACTGAACAGTCTTCAGGGATTGATTCAGGGGTTAGAGTAACTAATGTTACCAGGACCATTCTTTTGTGCTGCTTCACCTGGGTTGGTTCCATTCTTAACTTCTGTACAGAGGCCCATGGACCACATCATCCTAAGGTCCAGTCCAGTGGGAAAAAATGGAACGGTTTTTCTTAGCATTTCCAACAAGTCTTGAGATTCAATCTGGTTGAACCAGCTTAGCTTATAGCTTCCCAACTGAACCACTTAGTGTGTCCAGTGGATAGGCATTGGTTACACAGCCGCTCTGGGAGTTGAGGATGGAGCCTCCAGGTCATGCAAATTGAAATTGATGAGGATGGATTCTGCTTCTCCCCCTACTGCCATTCCTGCCACTGGTACCCACCAGTGAGGCTTTTCCTGAAGGAAGAGGAAACCAACATTAGGACGCTGTACAAAATGGCTACAACAACAAAAGTCCCAGGGATAAAAGGTTTTCTTCTTTTAAAAATCTGTGTATTTTCAGTTGGGTTGGCTGTCTGATACCTAAGAATTATGGGCAGAAAACAGTGTCCCTCTAAAACTACTCAAATGTTTAATTTCTGATAAGTGGACTGTGCCTCTCAGTCAGCATGTAATGAAATTAGAGTATACAGGGCCAGAGTTCAATTGGTTGACATGTATGTATCTGAGAAAGTAGTGTGTTTTAGTTAAGATACGTTAGTGGTGATAACAGATAGATCCCTCTAGTCTCAGGCTTAATAAGACAGAAGATTATTTTTCATATGTGTAAAGTCCAAATAGATGTTCCTCATTGGTGGGTTGCTCTCCTCTAAGTAACGATTCAGGGGCCCAGGTTCCTTTCCTCTCTTGGCTCTGCCATCTTCAACACTTCTGCCAAGATGACTGTGAAAGTGAAAAAAAGAGTTATGCTTTGGATGATTTTATGTGGGATACATCTTCGATTCCTATTTCTGTTGGGTATTACTCAGTCATATGCCCAGGACAAGAGATGCTGGGGATAAAGTCTACCTGTGGGCCTAGGAGGAGGATCTGAGTTTGGGGAGAGGCTAAGCAGTTTCTGATCATGAGGTTTTACCCATCTTGTTATTTGCTCATATCCTGCTAGGAGTGGGTGATGCTAAGACAGCGACCCTTAGGTCTCTCAGTGCAAGGCTGGTTGTGAAGATGGCTTTCTTGGACACAGGCAGAGGAATGTAGAGATTTTGGATCAATGCTTCAGTTTTCTGTAGTTCAGTCCCTGAGGAGAGGAGGAGACTAGTTTAGGGAGGGAAAAGAGGGCCTAAGGGGCTATGAGGAAGGAAGCATTTCTAAGATTAAATGCTGATGGTGGGAGGAGGACACTTCATAAGATGTCCTCCATGAATTTCATCCGATGACCCCATTCTTCATTGTCCAAGGAATCCTAGGAAACTGGGCTTCTCTTTTCAAGCAGTTGTACATCCAAAAATAAGTCTCTTTCTAAATCTTCAATTATTTACTGACAGAGGACCTAAAATTCTATCAGAGAAGTATTTATAGCAAGGAAGTCTAGTAGGTCTAAATTTCAAAAACTCAAATACAAACTGCAGTCGATTAGTAGTGACTGCTTGGACTACTGTGTTGGGAAGGATTCTGATGCTGTATTCAGGCTCAGTATGAGAGGAAACTGTAATTGATTATTGATGTCTATAATGAGAATTGGAGGTTGAAGTAATGACAGTAAAGCACCATGGTTTCCATTTAGCTTTTGAAAACATGATAAACTAAATTGTACTTGAAATAGGCATCAAAGGGTTCTCATATCTTAGCCTGAATTAGTTACTTTCTTCTTCAAGATAGCTGGGATCCTGTACTTTAAGGGGAAAGTGAGTTTTAAATTGGAGAAGTAGAAACAGGTAATTTTGGATCTGGAAGACTTTGGAAAGAGAAGCAAAGATGAGCCTGGGGGGCACAATGAGGAAGGGATCTCAGATGGTTCTTCCTTTTTTGCCCTCTCACATTGTCCCTTCTTCTCTGTATTGCTCTGTGCCCTGGGATGCTGATCTACATAAACTGTCTCAGTGGGCTCCCATGCCCTTTGGCTTCCAGTTAGGTGGGGACAATGGTAAGCCCTGTCCTGGAGAACAGGAGGAGGGAAAGGCCAGATTATTCTTTTCTGCCTCCTTCTTGCCTCCACTCTCAAGCGTCTGGATGTAGCTGTGCACTCCATGGCCATACCTCCTATTGTGTGACCCTTCCCCAACCCAGCTCTCACAGAGCTCCAGTAACACTATTTTCATCCCTTGCCTTGACAGTCCTAGGGGTTTCTAGTGGTGTTCTGCTTTGCTAGTCTCTGAATGTTATAACACTTCTTGTTTATTTCTTTAGCCTCTCCCACACCTGTGTAAGTGGTCCCTCCATAAAGTCTCTGGATCTGCACCATCCATCTAAAATGAATTCTGAATCCTGATGGAACTCTGGCTGATCCAGGGTCTTCGGGAATCTAGATGGTGAATGAGAATTTTGGTGATTCAAGGAGATACTAGAGGGACCCTGAAGGAGGTAGAATTTATTTAGTTTAGCCCTATACTAAGAGTCATCCTTCTTCCTTACTCTTTTCTAAAAATTGGATAAGTGACATTTTTCTTGGAAAAAAAAATGGAACCCAGGAGCGAAAGGAGGCCTTGGAGTGTCATTTCCCCAGTATTCCAATATTTGTGCCTAGCACTCTTTGATGTGAGGATGAGTGGGATAGAGTTGAATGATATTATCTGGTCCTGGACAAGAGGTTCTAAATATCAGAGGATTCGACTCTTAGATTTGGTCAGTTAAAGTGAACCCATTGACACCCTCAGATCTGATTCCTAATCAGGGCTTTCTTTAGGGTGGGTTTAATTTAAATGATTAAATTTAAATTTAAATAATTTAAACTCCCCACTTTAGAGTGAAGCGTGGGGTTCTCCATCCATATGTATCCTGTAGATGCTGCTTCTGGAGTGTCATTTCTGGCTCCAGATGCATTTGATGTCAATTTCCATGTGGATACTAACACTGGGGACAGTCAAACCCACACAGCATAACCTGGCCCTGCTCTTATGCTCTAGATTCAGCACAAAGTCCACAGGAGGAGGACTGCTGCTGAAGTACTGCTGCTGAAGGCCACAGGGGAGCCAACACAGGGGCCAGGACTTTACAGAGGGTAGTTGTTCTGGGAAACAGAATGTTCTTGCCCTTCTTTTTTCTTCCCCCTCCCCTCCCCTCCCCTC
>NW_012107775.1:1691426-1694446 GCF_000951045.1 Mandrillus leucophaeus | reverse complement strand
CTCCTCCCTTCCCCTCCCCTTCCCTCCCCTCCCCTTCCCTTCCCTTCCCTTCCTGGATATCTGAACAATGCCGTTTGCAGAGATGCCTGACCCTTTTCCAGACCTTCCCGGATATTTTAGTGTATTCTTTGTTTGCCATTTAACACACATTAAATTTATTTTCTCATCTTTTCCACAGGTTTTGACATTTTATTTTCAAAATTTGAAATTAAACAGTTTGAATAAACAGTTGAAATTATATTTTCAACATTTAACTTGAGAAGCAGAAGACCTGGGTCTTAGACATTGCTGTGTGACTGTGAGAAAATCAATTTTCCTCTCTGGGTTTCTGGTTTACTTCTATGCAAAATGACCGAGTAAGACCAGATGATTTCTAGCATTCTGTCATTGATGGCATCATATGATACTTTGCTTTGAAGCTGAGGCAGAAGTGACATGTGGAGACATCTTCCCATATTTGGTGGCTGTCAACATTCATCTTGGAGAGGTTTCATGGGGGATGAAGACTCAGACTGCCCAGAAGGAGTGTAGACAAATGTTCAGAAAGCAGTGACCCTCCACACTGTGCTCCCTGGTAACAGAATCAGCTGTTGATTAATTGTGGGAAGAGAAACAGAAAACTGAAATCTACAGATAATGTTCATGCCTCATCTTCAGCAACAATTTCAACCTCCTCTCTGATTCCATTGAACTTTTAATGTTTTTTTTCTTTGTTTTCTCATAGGACCAGAGCTGCTAACAAGGAAAAAATTGACTGATTTACATTTCATCTTCTTTAATTTTCTCAACACAGGCTGTGGTAGAAGTGCTAATGAGCAATGGAAAGACAACAAGGGCTCATCAGAGGAGTGAAAAGAAAGGCTAAAGAGGCCAAAACCCCTGTCTAAGTGGTGAAATTATAAAAAGTAAAGGTCTGCATTTGGGTGTGCTAGGTGCTATAACATACAACTCTCAAATATCCCTGGCTTAACAAAGTGTAGGTTTATCCTCATTCACGTCATAGTCCAGTGCAGGTGCCGGGATGGTAATGCTCTGCTCCATGCGGTCATTCAGGAACACAAGATTCTTCTATCCTCAGACCTCCACTGGATCCTCTGCATCTGGCTTGGAGACAAAGAGAGAAGGTGTGTAGAGGATTGTGAAGGTGGCCTTATGGATCTCGCCTAGAGGTGGCATATATAAATTCTGCCCACATAGAATTCAATCACATAACTGCACCTAGCTGCGGGGGATGCCTGGAAATGTCTAGCTGCATTTCTGAGAAGAAAAGAAGAGGAGTGGGTGAAAAACAGCATTGTTTTTGCCACTAGCTCCTCTCTGTGCTAGGTGAGCTCTCTCATGGAGCTCAAGGCTGGGACATGGGGAAAGAACTTTTCTCAGCAGCACCTGGCCTTACTCATGGCTCTTACTTCATCCTTTCCTCTCTGAATGCAGTTAATCCCCTGCTCCCAGACCACAGCTGCTCCAGGTTAGGAAATGCTCTCTGATCATACCTGGCTCTCTCTAAAGGGAGATGAAGAGAAAAGTAACTATTTCCCTATAATCTAGGGTTTAAGTACTGGGCTTCAAACTCTTCAGATCTCTTTTGAATCCTCATTCTGGGTCCAAGTTTTTCCAATTGTAAAACAAGAATTGAAAACCTCATCTTATAAGGATGCTGTGCTGTTGCGCAGTAGAGTTTGTCATAGTATACAGGTCCAATATTACATTAATCTATCACTTTCAGTGCACTTAGAACAGGTAGAAAACTTTCAATCTTTGCTTCCACTCCCAGTAACTCTTTAGGAGTTGTTACTTTAAAAGAAGAATGAAGTTCCTCCATACCATTCCTTTCCTGCTGATTGGTGTTGAATCCAGTTATGGCCTCTTGTAGGCAAGAGTACAGGGGAGTGAACAAGATTATCCATTTCACAACTGGAGAACATTCATTCTGATACGTGAAATAAGTCAGGCATAGAAGTATAAACTTTGCATGTTCTCACTCATTTGTGGGAGCTAAAAATTGAAACAATTGAACTCATGAAGATAGAGAGTAGAATGATGTTTACCAGGGGCTGGGAAGGGTAGTGGAGAGGGGGGATGGTGAATGGGTACAAAACTATAATTAGATAAAATGAATAAGAGCTAATATTTAATAGCACTACAGGGTTATTACAGTCAGCAATTATTTATTGTACATTTTAAAATAACGAGGTATAATTGGAATATTTGAACACAAAGAAATGATAAATGCTTGAGGTGATGGATACTCCATTTACCCTGATGTGATTGTTATGCATTGCATGCCTGTATCAAAATATCCCATATGCCCCATAAATATATAAACCTATTAAGTACCAACAAAAATTAAAAATTAAAAGAACTACGGAATAAAACCTGCCAATTGCACCATGACTTATGTTTTCTTAAAAAAAAAATACCCCTTTCACCCTCTCTGGAACAAAAACTAAGTCTGGAAAAGGGTGTCCAAGAATCTGATTTTGTCATTCTTAGAACATTAAAGGACTACATGGGTGGCTGTGAAGCTGTACTGGGAAGCGCTAGAATTGTGGGAGCAATTAGTGTGGAATTAAAAAAAAAATTGGAGAAGATCTTGTCAAAATCTTTCCTTTGTTTCCCATCGAAATAAAATAAAACTAATTCTTAATATGCTCTGCCAAAAGTCTCCGTTTTAGTACTATCTTAGGACGGCAGGTACCATGATTACAGTCCTGATTAGTGTAACAGTAAGGGCAATTGACGTTATTACACTAAACAAATAACCCTACCTACTAGTTACTATATGCCAGGCACTTTCAAACTCATGTATTCCTTTCATCTTGGCAGACTTGCGATTTTAACCCAGTGTCAATTGGCTACAGAGTTCAAGCTTTTCCACAATATGATGTTGGCTCTTAGAGTTGATAGAAGTTATTAAAATTTGACCAAGTTCATGGGATGATCCAACCTGCACCACATTGCTAATCCTTTCCTTTCCTTTCCTTTCCTTTCCTTTCCTTTCCTTTCCTTTCCTTTCCTTT
>NW_012107775.1:1689319-1691331 GCF_000951045.1 Mandrillus leucophaeus | reverse complement strand
CCCTTCCCTTCCCTTCCCTTCCCTTCCCTTCCCTTCCCTTCCTTTTCTTTTATTTCTTTCTTTTTTCCTTTCTTTTCTGTTTCACTCCATCACCCAGGTGGGAGTACAATGGCTTGATCTCAGTTCACTGCAACCTCCACCTCCCAGGTTCAAGCATTCTCCTGCCTCCCGAATAGCTGGGATTATAGGCGCCTGCCACCATACCCAGCTAATTTTTGTGTTTTTAGTAGAGATGGGTTTCACCATGTTGGCCAGGTTGGTCTGGAACTCCTGACCTCAAGTGATTCACCCACCTCGGACTCCCAAAGTACTGGGATTACAGGCAAGAGCCACCACGCCAGGCCCTGGTGGTGCTTTTGTTACACTGCATTGAAATTGCATAAGCCTTGTTACACTGCTTGGTAATTAGGCAAAGGTGGTGGGGGACTGTCTCCAACAGTTTTCATTAGGAATGTGCAATATTTCAGGTCTTGTCTAATAGGTAAATTAGGCTTCTACGGGCCTAGCACCCAAGGCGGACCAGAGACCCCTGTCTCATGGGTCATGATAGAGCTAGATTTCTAAAGTTGTACATCCAGACTCAAGGTTCCTGAATGAATTCACAGAAGAAAGTTCAAATCCTAGCACAGGTTTGTGTGCTAGGCAGGGATGACAGTGAGTCAGAGACAATGAATAGAATGAGATCTGGGCCTGTCATGTAGGTCCTGGCAATTTCTCTTTTGGGGAGTTATTTGATAACTAGAGCACATAGAGGAGTCTCAACCCCCCCCCCCCCCCGTATCATTACCTCTATGGGAAGACCTCTACCCCATCTTGTGGTGTCCTGGGCAGGGGTAGCTGTGGTGTCTACATCCAGGGGCTTGATATCAGGGTGGCAACTGTGAGCTCTAAGGTAGAGGTTGGCTGAAACTGGGGCAGCCCTTCCCAAACTCTCTTTTCTAAGAGCAATGACTCATGAGTGTCTGAGTGTCCCTCACAGACTTTTTCCTTCCCACAGGTTCCTAGAAAGTGGAGGAAGGGTGAAGGCTAACTCTTTTTGACATTTCTGTGACTCAGGAATGCAGAAGTATAAAAAACTACTTTGTTAACCAGATGTCAAATTTAATGAACCCACTGATATTAAAAGAAAGACCTGCAATATCTTTATCTGTGTAATTAATTAGCCTGTGTCTATAAAGTGTTCCAAGCATGTGAAGTGCCACAGATATCTTGTGTTATTAATTATTGTGCATGGGAAACATAACTGGATTTTTTTGACCTCTGTGCACTTAACAACTCCTGTTTAATGATGCATTAATTGTAGCTTTATTTTTTGATCAGCATCGATTCTCTTTTGGTGGTGATATATTGAGGCATATTTTCATGCCTTTCAAGATTTCCCTTTAGAAAATCAAGTTTTGAAAATGAGAGTAGCAGTGAGGAGTGACTGAAGGTGTCTGAAAGGGGGGAAGTGTTGACTGCATGAAAACAGGTTTTCAGAAAATGCATCTGCTAGCATCAGATTAAATTAAAAGAGGAAAAGACTGGAAGCAGGGAAGAATCCTCCTTAGGCATGAAATAATGAAAATGTGAGCTAGGGTAGTGATTGGGAAATGGAGATTGTATGGTTGAGAGAAAAATTTATTGCTTCAGAACTGTTAAAGATAATGTCCTAATGGGCCCTCTGGTGTGGCAGGGGAAAGCTGTAGGCAGCTTAACTGCCCTGTGTTAAAAATGAAAAGAAATAATTCAGTATAAAGTTTTAGTTATGAAAGATGAATAAATTCTAGAGATCTATTGTACAATATAGTGCCTCTGTAACAACATAGTGTCAAGAGTACAGATCTCATATTAAGAGTTTTTCACACACACACACACCCCACAAAAGAAGGAAATTTTTGGAGGGGATAGCTATGTTTAGTACTTTCAGTACAATGATGGGTGTAGGCATACGTCTAAATGCATCAAAACATAAATATTTAATATGTACATTATTTTGTGTATCAAGTAGACCTCTCTCTCTCTCTCTCTCT
>NW_012107775.1:1630928-1688304 GCF_000951045.1 Mandrillus leucophaeus | reverse complement strand
GTAACAAGAAAGGAGCCCACTGCCTTCCTTTCTCCAACTTTGCCCCTGTGGCTCCACTGATTATTTTTCTTTTTTTTTTTTTTTTTTTTTTTTTTAGAGTGGTCATGCATTCCTCAATGGGGCAAACTATCTCTTCTGAGACTTCAGAAAATCCTTTTTTTCTAGAGCCACTCTGTTCTGGATTACCCTGGGATTTTAATGAGATGAAGTCTAGAGATGTATATCTATAACTTTTCTGCATCATTTTGGAATTTTAATGAGATGAAACGAGATCCAGAGACACCTGTTCTAGACCACTTTGGGATCTTAATGAGGTAAGGCTGAGGGTGGACTAAATTCGTTTTTTCTCAAGCTGTTCAGAGACCAAATACACAGACAAGAAATGCAAACATATGGATGAAGTCTTCCAAATTGCTACTTCCTCTAACTCCTTTTCTAATCTTCATGTTGTTTCTTTTTTATTTAGAGTGTATGTGTTGGTAGGCATTATCAGTGGAGGGCTGGTGGTCGGAAGTTAGAGGAGTAGCTGTTTATGAATTCTAGACCTGGACAGTCCTTGTCATTAAATTGATATGTGATCCCATGGTGAGTAACCCAGGTTCTCCTCCTCTGCTTGGTTTGGCATTCTATCTAGCCACTGTCCTGTTTATCATTAGATTGCCTTATTTAGCTATCTCTATTAACAAAATGCGAAGTCTAAGGGGTCATTTTATCTGCCAGAAGCAAAGGAAAAAGGTAACAAGTTGTCCTTTACAAATTAAAGTAGTGCAAGGCCCCTTAACTTGTAATAACTGTGGGAGTAAGAATGCAGTACCTACCTGGCCTCTCATACTCACCTGTAAGATGGCTTGAGTATGGGGGTCACTTGTATTTTGGGGAGAGAAATTTCTCTCCCGATGGAAGTTGCCATGCTCAACCAAGCATGCAAGCCATGTCAAGAATCCTAGAATCCTATATTTCACTCCGTGTGTTTCTTTCTCTTGTCATTCCAGGATGCAAACAGGCTGAAGACAGGAGCTGTCTTTAATGGAATCTGAACAGTGCCTAACTCCTGTAGATATTCACTGAACGTTAAATAACAACAGTGACCATGTAATAATGATGCCCAACTCACTTGGGAGAGAATACCAAATAGCTTGGAATTTTCCTGTTACTGCCAGCATGGCCTAAGAGCATCCTGAGGTGAATTTAAAAACTTCAGTGATTCAAATCACATTTACCATAAGAAATAGATCTTCTAGCTTAGAGTATTGTTCAGCTGATTGCTGGCTTACTGTGTCTTCGTTTGAATCATCCAGGTCTGGAAGAAAGATATTGTGCTTTAATGATAAACAATCTCAAAAGGAAGCAAGAGGGATTCAGTTGGCTCTTCTGGCCAGTGCCTTTCTCTTCATTTTCCTTATCCAGTATTTTTTCCAACTGCTTCAGTTGCTTTGAAGTAAATTATTACCATATGAGCTCAATTTAAAGAGCTGCTATAGAAAACAAGCTGCCACAAGCTATTAAGAAAATAACCCTATTTCAGTTTTGTGTGAAAAGGAAAAACAAATTAACTCCATTCAAGATACATATATATATATTTTTTCATTGCACCAGAGTCTTTCTCAATAGCGCCAATGAAAAGGAATGGCAGCCTTCTTATCCTCCCGGCTTTCCTCAATCCAGCACCCAGTCTTATACCATAGTATCCTGGAGGAAGCTGTCAGACATCTTAGTTAAAAGCTTTCTGATGGGAACTTTAATGATTGGTCTGGAAAGAACCAGCATTAGTGGGCATGAACACTGCTTTCTTCCCCCAAGATCTGCAATGCTACACAGAGCATAAACATCTTTCTCTTGACAACTGCCTACACATCCCTGGGGCATCACTGGGCTTGGACATTTATTTGTTTATTCATGTATGATCTACTAAGTGCCATGTGTTTTGTGAGGTGACAGGGATATAATAAATAAGACACAATCCTGCCCTAAAATGACCTCACTGTAGAGATGAATACACGATTATGGGTTCCCTCTTGATGAGGTCATGACAGTGACAAGACACAGGTTAGAGGGTGGGCTGTGGAATCACAGCTCAGAAGCACCCACCCAGTCTTAGTAGGGTCACAGAAGCTTTCTGGAGGAGGTAATGCCTGAATTTCAAGGACAAATAAGAATTTGTCATTTGAAAAAGGGACCAGGAAAGAGACTTCCATTGTTAACACATAATCTGCTCCCTGCCTTCAAATGTAGGTAGAATTGTCTTACCTAACACATTCACACCTTGTCAAATTCAAGGGAAGGGGCCTTCTAATGGCAATTTCTACTTCCCTATGTCCACCACTAATTCTAGCATCTATCAAGTAACTACAGTGGAGTTGATGCTGACTTGGGCATTTTGTAACCTATTATTGATTATAATTTTACTCCCATATTTATGGATAGGAAGGCTGAAGCCACAGCTGATAACTAAGAGAGTCTAGTCTTTTTTTCAAAGTCTAAATTCTTCTTAGTATAGCATGCTGCAAATTTAAATAAAAATTCTAGATGGTTCCAGTGGAAAGAATGTTCCACCTGGCCTTTCCACTTGCTATCATGACAAATCTATAGCAGGTTTGTAGTGTTTTCCTGAAAGATAAGCATCATTATATTTCTATTTGGACAATGCCATTTCTTGTGCTTGCTTTTTACCATTCAGTATTGTCAGACTTTGAAATGTTTGTTTTATAGTACCTTTCCATTTCTTATGAAAAAAATGTTTCAATGTGTCTATATTATTTTTCTGTGAACACACACACACACAGACACACACACAACTTGAACCCCTGAGCCACTTGCTAATGAACTTTAAGAAACACTTGACAGGGTGATGCCAAGTTAGCAAGATCTGAACCATTATAGTCTCTCTGTCTTATGGAGACATGATGACATATGAAAACTGGATTCTTGTCTAGGGCTTTCTTCCTCTTATAGGTATACCAAATTGAAAAAACAATATTAAGAAGTTTTGAGCTGATCATTATCCCTAGACTGGCCCTGAGACAGAGACCACTGACTATGTATGAAAATGTTTTTTCTTCTTCAGTACAGAGCTAGACTACATTTCCCAGCCTTCCCTGCAGTTTAGTGTGGGCACGTGACTGAATTCTAGCCAATGGATTGAGGAGTTAATGATTTGTACTGCTTCCAAGTTTGGCTCATAGAACCCCAAGCAAGTTCTTTCATGTTCTTTACCTTTCCCACTACCTAGTATGAAGATGACTTCCAAGGTGATCTTGGAAGCTGTGTGTCAAAGATCTATGATCCACTGGGTCCCCAAATGACCATGGAAAGAACAATTGGTTCTCTACCAAGCACCGTTATGTGAATAAGGAGTAACTTTCTATTGTGCTTCTCAAGTTTGTTTTTTGGCTTGTTATAGCAGCTGGTGTTATCCTAAATGATACAGGCCGTCATCCCTAGAGACTTTATTGTTACAAGCTTACTTAGTATTTGTGCCCTGAGTCTTGCAGTTTCCACCACAGAGAACTCTGCAGGGTTCTGAGGTCTGAAGACTTTGTGAGGCTTTAAATGAAAAGCAAAACACACAGGTTACATTCATCAGTCCTGATCTCAGCCTGTCTCTGCTCTGAGTATCTTGTCCCCTGAGGGCTTCTCAAGCAAGAGGGGAAATGTTCTGACTGTGGCCTAGCAGTGTCTTTTCTCTTGATTGATTGATCAATGTAGTTTGTTCCTGCTGCTGGGTTTCTGATGAGATTTATGCCCACCAGGGCTGCCATATTTCGGTCCTTATTTTCACCCTTCTTTGCTTAAAGAGAGCCATTGTAGTGGCTTCATCACCTTTGACTGTTTTCAAAATTTTACTCACATGAAGCCTGTGAGGAGCTCCCAGCTCTCAGATGTCAGAGCTGCTGGGTGAAAGCTATGTTTGGGGAGAGAGCACAACAATTCCTTCTCTTACTCATGTTTATCAGTAGTAGGTACTGGCAGGGACATGGTGTCAGTGACATACTTTTAAAACACTAACTTAGTGTTGAAACGTGTGCACATTGTCAGTGTTTCTAAAGGTCATTCTATATCTGAGAGTTGGGGACAATTTCCCTGGACAGATTTTGGGAAACTGGACTCTTTCCACTCCTGCTGCTGCTGCTGCTACTGCTGCTACAACTAGCCATGTGCAGCCAATAAGTGAGGAAACTTCTCTTGCTGGGCAAATCCAAGTCTCACTTTATTAAAATATCCCAGAGGAAGACCTGACAAGGAGTGGGCAGATTGTCCATAACCCTGTTACTACAGACGTCGGGGTCTGAGAACTAGGTTAAATGCTTGCCTTCTCTGCGACTCTACATTTCTGTTTCCTTCCTATTCCTCCAGATGAGAGAAGGTTGAAACAAGGACCCCTGTGCACTATGCAGTAGCCCACAAATGGTATCTTTAAGATATGCCCCCTTCCTATTTCTGGAGACTGGCAACATGTTGGAAGTGGGTAGAAATAAGACAACTCAGCAGTTGAGGATTTTGAAAATGAGTATGTTAGATGTTATGTATTATCACTTTTACACCCATACTTCTCAGCATTTTAAACTTAGCATGTCACCATTCAGATTGAACTGAATTGAATTCTATTTATTTCTCTAAACAGAGGCATCTCCTTTTACTATTGATGGGTTTCCTTAGGTGTTTATAACAGAACATCCCATGACTCTCCAAATATTTAACATTAACATACTGTTGAATCAAGACAGTGTGACAATTGCTTAAAGACCTAAAGACAGAAATATCATTCAACCCAGCAATCTAATTACTGGGTTTATACCCAAAGAAATATAAATCATTCTATAAAGACATATGCACTTGTGTGTTCATTGCAACACTAGTCACAACAGCAAAAACATGGAATGAACCTAAATGCCTATGAATGATAGACTGAGTAAAGGAAATGTGGTACAGGTACACCATGGAATACTATGCAGTCATTAAAAAGAATGAGATCATGTCCTTTGCAGGGACATGGATGGAGCTGGAGGCCATTGTCCTTAGCAAACTGACATAGGAACAGAAAACCAAATACTGCATGTTCTCACTTCTAAGTAGGAGCTAAATCATGACAACAGTGGACCACATAGAAGGGAACAACAGACACTGGGGCCTACTTGAGGATGGAGGATGGGAGGAGGGAGAGGGTCAGGAAAAGTAACTAGGCTTGATACCTGGGTAATGAAATAATCTGTACCACAAACCCCCATGACGCAAGTTTACCTCTGTAACCTGCACACGTAACCCTGAACTTAAAGTTATAAACAAAATCAAAATATATTGTTTATTATTATTTGGAAAGCCATCTGAGCATTTGTCTCCATTTAACCATAATGTTCCCTGACATTAATAACAGTTACATAACTTAGAGGAAGTCATAGCTGTGTTATCTTTTAAAAAATATCATGTCTAAATAATTCCAACTTTCTAGACCCTCTTTGAACTGCTCAGATTGCTTATCCCCATTCACAGACTCTCCCAGGGGAAATTGGATGGGTCCCCTACTAATGGTCCTTTCACGTAAATCACCTTGAATGGTCTCACCTTCATTAGTGACTGCTATAGTTATATTAGTAAGAACAAATCTACAAAGCTATTAAAATTCAAATGGTACCAGGGACCCAAACATCTGTTATACATGCTATTAAAAAGTTTCAGTTGCCCCTGAACACATTGTTTCGGTGTCTATTTTTTTGTAAGTCTCTGGAGAATTTGGAGCAAACAAGAACCTCTTACTAGAACACATAACTCAGGGAAAAATGGAGACAGAGAACTTGATAACAGACCAATATTAAATGTCTTTAATTTCATCTTGATAATTTCTAGCTGGAAAAATTGTGTTGGTTTTCTTCTTGAGATTAGGTTTGTTTTGTCATATTTGTCAGAGACTGCCATGAGGAGATACATTTTCTTTCATTTTTTATGTGGCTGGATGGTACCCTCCTCTTCACACCCCTGCCACTAGCCTGCCCTGCCTTGGGAGCTAAGGAAGTATAAGAGAGTTTTTACAAGGTAACTCAGGTCTAAGAAGCAGGCAGACATTGCCTTTAGCATAATCCGGTAGGGGAGGCGTGCTAGCAAGGAAATAGTCACTCCCCACAGCATGGGGGTCTGAGTGTGCTTTAGACATGCTGCACTCAAATCCCACATGAATAATAGCCTCTTCCCTCCCCCTCTACCTCACAATATGGAACATCTCCTCTTTTAAGTCAGCAACAACAGTGAAAACAGGTAGGGGCTGTCCATCGCTGCTGGAGGCCATAACCAAGAGAAGTGGCACCCAGGTGGGAAGAGAAAGGAGGCTTAAAGCGCAGAAAGAGAGAAAAGAAGAGTGAAGGTGAGGGTCTGGGAGGTACTCTCTCTCTCCTAAGGTGATGGCTACCTTGGCCTCCTTGGGAGTTAGGCATGAGATTCTGCGTCAGAGGACATGCTTTTGCACCCAGGAGTAGAAACAGTTGATACAAACTGTTAAGGGAGAAGGAGACGTTATTTCCCATAGATACAGTTTGTGATGCATTTGTGATGGCTCTGGCTTCCTCAGAATTTCAGTTGGTGCCTTCCTCAATGCGTGGGCTTTGTCATCAGGCTGGCAGCTTGGTGACCTCAGTAGTTCCAGGTTATCTTGCCACCACAGCACCAGAGAGAAGGACTGTCTGTCTTGTGACCTTCTTTTTACATGGAGAAGACCTTTTCTTTGAATCCCAGGAGACTTTCATTATTTCTTGTTGGCTAGAATTAGGTTATATGCCATTCTTTAACGACTGACTGGTAAGGGATGGAATTACTGTGATATTCTTACGTTAATTATTTGGAGCAAATTGAATATTAGAGAATTAGTCATCATGATACTAAAGTTTCCATATCTGTGATGGTACAAGATCATTATTTCTTATATCTCTTATATATTATCAATTAGGTAGTTTAATTTTCTCTAGGTATTTAAAATATTTAAAAACTGATATGTAATATAAGAGTTGAAAATAAATATATTCCTCTTCTATAATTAAACTGTATATACTACATATAAATTAAATTATATCTATATATACTGTATATATTTTATATTACTATACTTTTGTATTATATATTATGCTATATTATGTTTATATTGTGGTTATACTATATATAAACTAAACATTATATATTTTTAAAACTTATTTCAAAGTACCATATGTTGTAACAGAAATCCTTTGTCACTTCAATATAATTTTCTAGTTGTTTGTTGGTTTTTGGAAATTGCCAGTATGCTTTTTTGGTTGATGCAGCATTCACTAGCTAAATGGCATCCTGTCAGAACCATGGCTTGCCAGTTGCATCAAAGGCTTCTGACTCCCTTCCCCTTCCCACCCTTGATTGTCATTAGGAGACTGAGATTCTTGACAGAACCTGAATGGGGTTTGTGCCTTTGCCCCCATCTTAGCATTGAGCTTTCTGATGATCTCCAGGCCTCCATTCTTTCTATCTTCTCTTCCCCCAACAGTTGGTCAGATTGGTACCATCGAGGTTCTGACCCCGTATCAGGTGGTTCTTTGAGGGCAGGCATCAAAAGGAATTGCCATACGCAGAGGGAAGCAGACAGCGGAAAGGCATAGCAAGGGAGGGGCAAGCTGGCTTCTCCCGGTTGCCACAGGAGCCAGAATCTGGCATTTTGGTTTGCCTTTCTGATGGAGAGGACAGTGTGCCCTGCCTTGGCCAGTCCCAGGAGAGTGGGCACCATTGACAAGGAGGCAGCTGGTTGGGGTGCTCTCTGTGAAGTGAAAAAAAGGCAGAGTGGGAGAGACAATAAGAAATGTGGACATAAAAGAAAGAGGCCCTCATGGATATTGATGGCCTATTTGCATTGGCTGCATCGGCCATGGGAAGGGTGGGGTGTGGTGGGAAGCACTGGGTGGCATAAGGCTCCTCTGCCCAGAGATTACTTGAGAGGCAGTGATACTCTCTTGGCCACTGGCTGGGATGTCCAGGGCAGAATTCTCCAAGACTGTTCACAATGTTACAGATGGCCACTCCCCATGAGGGATGGATTGTCAAATAAAGTAGGGCTGCCCAAGCTCACCCGGGAGTCCTGTGCTGACATCTGTGTCGGCCCACAGACCCTGACTATCTCTTCAGCCACCACCGAGGCCTGACAGGGTTAGATGTTTCTAATGGGTGGGTATAGACCCTCCTCACCTTGTCCCATTAGCCTCTCTCTCCCATTCAAAACCTTTTAAACCAGGAGGCAAATTGCCAGCTCATTAAAAAAAAAAAAAAGAAAAGAAAAGAAAAATGAACTGCAGCAGATCCAGTACCCAAATTAGAAGAGTCTCTTGACATTGCACTGTGTGGTTTCTGAGATAAACCACATGCTAGAATTTACTTTATTAATTAATTCTACCATTTATGGCAGTTTTACTATTTACTGGCCAATATGGAGATATTTATATATTTGAATAACTTACAATAGTGTGTACCTGCTGAATATTAGTTGTGGTTACATGTCTCTCTCATTTCTAAACAGTGGCTTCTGAAGGTGGGTGCTGAATTTTATTGCTTAACCCGGAATACCCAATTAATTTTTGCGGGATAACTGTGCGGATTTCTATGGTTGAGGGAGGGAATAGGCCACCTTCTTACCTTTTATCAGAGTAGACTCCCCACTCTTTTCAATGTGAAAGGTGGATTGCTTAGCTCGACCACTGATAAGCACAACTGATAGCTCCTGAATATCCTACTTCCTTCCCCTTACACCAAGGGGAACACATCATTCATCATTCTTGTGTTATATCTTTAAAAAAAAAGAAAAAAAACCCAACAAAAACCAAAAAACTAACATTCTTCCCTGCTAGGGAACTCAAAAGTAGACGTTATATAGGAATGTGAACTGTGAAATTATATCCTGGAATTTATGGCCAATGTGCTTTGAAGGTGAAAAACACCCTCTAGTCATACAACATTACTATAGCTCCTGTCTGTCCTTTTATCCATTTCCCCCATAGTTTACTCGCTGACTTGAGTAACCTGCAAAAGAGATCTGAAGAGAGAAGGAGAAATGAAGAAGCACACTGGAAAAATTCTTCATTTATTATTAACTTAAAACCCCAATTGACTTGCTTCCCCCAGGGCTGGAGACTACAATGGGACATGGAATTGGTCCAGTTAGACTCAAAAATTCAGAGAAAGAGATTGGTGTAGTGGAAAGATCAGTGAACTGGGAGAGAAAAGAGCTGAATGCTAACCATAAATGTGATTTTTTGAGTCCCTTAACTTTCCAGTGACTTCGTTCATACTTTGGACACCTTGTTCTCTCTGTTCGCTAGCTTTTACTTCTTGCCATTCTATGGTTTTCTTGTCTTTTTGTATGGCTTAGGTATATAACAGATAAAAAAAATGCATTAGGACTGTGTGGTGGTTAATTTGTTGTGTAAGATAGCTTTGTGGCTTAAAACAAAAAGCCATTCGCTTTAGTTTACAGTTCTGTGGATCATTCAGTTCTTCTGTCTTGGGCTGGCTCAGCTTGATCATGGCTGGCTCTCTTATGCTGCTGCCATCAGCCGGCAGATCTGCCTGGTGATCTAGAGTGGCCTCCTGGTATGCCTAGTGGTCGGTAGGTTGGCAGCCAAGGTCTGGATGCCTGTTCGCTGGGGTGCCTCGGTTCTCCTTTAGCAGGCTATCTTGGACTGAATCACATGGTAAACTCGGGGCTCCAAGCTGAGCAGGTTGGCAAGCCAGAATGCTCAAGCACTTTTCAAGCCTCTGATCACATCAAATTTGCTAATGTCCAGTTGGCCAAAAAAAATCACACCGTCCATGGAGATTCAATGGGTGAAGAAATAGATTCCATTTCTTTATGGGAGGAAAGAAGTTTATGGTCATTTTTGCAATCTATCACAGACTGCATTTTGAGACATCTGAAAAATGTATTGCAATGGCAGATAACAATTTTGAGTGTTTAGTAGGTGCCACACATTAGGGTCATCACAAAATTTACATTCTCATGATACTTACCCTTATAGGCCCTACGTCTTTGGTGCTTCTATTAAGAAAGGAAAGTGGCTATGTTAAACCCTACTCTCTTTACACAGCAGATGTGGTGCAAAAATGTTTCTTGTAAATAGAAATTTTGTAGCTTGAATTATATTTTCAGCACAATAGGGGGATTGGCTATTTCAAGGAACCCTGTTGCAAATCCTTTTGGAAAGTAAATAATCTTTTTGTAACACCTGAAATCACCTCCTGGTTTAGCTGTTTGGAAGGTCAAAGCAAAGAGATTTGAAAATATAGATAATGTAGAAAGGTCTCTGGCTTTGGAGTTGAACTGACCTAGGTTCAAATCTTATTGGATAAGTAATCTTGGGCAAGTTATTTAACTTCCGTAAGCTTTAGTTTCTTTTTTGTTGTTGTTGTAATAGGATTAATAGATACCTGTCTCCATTGGGTTACATGAAAATGGAAAAATTGTGTAAAGGGCTAGATATTTTACAGAAGTTCAATAGATTAGTACAATATAGTCTAGTCTTCCACATTATCAGATGTTAGATTTTATGTAACTACTGTCCTGCTATTTCCTACTACAGATAAAAACCTTTTGAAATATTTGTTTTCCAGTTTCAGAATTAGCTTGGCTTGGGTTCTCTGTGTCTGTTCTTTTAGTCTCACCGTAAAGCTATATAGCTATTTTCATTCCTTAATCAAATTCAAGAGGGTAGATGAGGAAATGAATTCATAGCTCTGTAGACATCATGGGGTAAAAAGTCTGTACTAAACCAATTTAAAATAAATTAGCTGAGAAAAAGCAGGTGCTGCCTAACACAATATGCAAAGTTATCTTTTAACCCAATCAGCAGAGAACAGAAAAACAATTAGCAAATTGGATAGCTATTCCAGGTGTCTGAGGGCCACTGGCCACACGATGGCCATTGAAGGGATCGCCACCAGCCTCAGGTCACTGGGTAGACTTGCAGCATCAGCACAAAACCCTGACTTGGGGTGGCCAATCTCCCAGTGCTATGAGAGCATTGGAAGGAATTTATAGCTGGTGAATTACAAAAGCAGCTCTAATTAGGCCCAAGAGGCAATTGCATAAGAACTACTGAGAACATTGCAGACTCATATTTGCTTCCTTCTCAGGATTTTATATGAGAGCCTGGTAATGAATGTTCTTTAACAATAGGAGCTGAGAGACCTTAGTGTTAATAGCACTCCTGAGGATACAGCTTCCTTTATTTGCAATCCTGCAAGGATCAGTTGGATACCACTGTTAAATCTTGAAATTGCACCCCTGCCACACCCCCCCGCCACTTTCCCCAGTCTATATTGTGGCTTAACTCAGAAGATAGGACCACGGGGAAGAGCTTTTTCTTCACCACCTCCCTCCCTATGCAGTAATGAACAATAAATAATCTAGCACTGATTGGTTTTGAAATTTTTTTAAAGGTCCAGCCCATTTTTAAAGCGTTTCAGGAACAAAGCGTTTGTTCATTTGCTTGTGTTAATAAAGAGTAATAGAACCTCTCTAACATCTACAGGTTAAAATACTATAATGTTTCTGAATTCAGGAGCTGCTTTGGTGAGATGTATTGGTTCCCTTGGTCTGCTCTTCCTGAGTCTCAGTGAAGAGGTACTCGGTAGATTAATTCTCTAGTTGAATTGTAGTGGATAACTCAGAAATTTCTTTCCCCCTTCCTGTCCTTCCTCCCTTCTTTTCCTTCACTGAATACGCAGAGATCCTAATATGGAACAGCCACTGTTCTAGGTGCTGCACATGAAGCGGAGAGTCCAGTAGGTTTGGGAGCAAGATCACTCTGAAGAGTTCTAGCCATAACCAGCAACACCTGAAGAGTCTCAGGGATGACTCACTCCTTAGTGGTGCATCAGGAGATGGTCTGGCTTCAGTGATCTTATGTTGGTAGAGCCACTTAGTTGCTTATTAAGAGACTGATTCCTCGGCCATGTTTAGGAATTTAGTCACTGTATTCAGTGAAGCAGCTGAATTTCTACCTTTTAAATAAGGACTCCTGTGATGCAGTAGATCCACAAATGGCTTTTGAAAACTTAGCAGTTATTGGCTGAAAATCTCAGGCAGGCTCATGTAGCCTGTGTGCCCCATATTGGATCCTAAGGGCATCCGCCCTCCATTCCTCTGGCAAAATCATTTCACTTCCAGCTGGTGTTAACATCTGCTACCTAAATCCCCAAAGTTGCCCTGGTCCCGGCTTTGTCCAAGGTTACTCCCTTAACCACTTCTTGTATTCTGTGAACCGTCACAAAGTCTTCAAACATATTATTATTTGGCCTGTGTCAGCCAGGGTCGTTCTGTTGGTATAAGCAAAGAAACAGAGGAGCATGAAATCTTGGTATGTGGATGGTGGTCTGGATTTGTGGGGATATCATGTCTGGGAAGGAAGTGAGTCTTTCTCCTGCATAGTCCATTCAAGGAAAGTCTACGCTGTCCTCTACCTCCACCCCCAGAGGGAGTGATGTATTCTGTCTCCTCAGGCAATGCTGCTGTGAATATTTGCATCTATCACTTCTTCCTTCTAGGCTCTGAGGACGAGAACTGTGTCTTATTCTTGTCTATGGCTCAGGGACCAGCAAGGGGCTTGGAACATAGCAGGTTACCTGTGTGATTGTGAAAGAGGAAGATTATACTCTGAACCTGAGCAGTGCTGCAGGTGCTGGGCCTTGCTTGGGGCCTGACCCTAATTATGAGCTCTCATTGGGTTCTTGGGGTCTTTCTCTGTCTACCTTTGCCCAGTCCTCTGCTTCCTAAGAAAATATAACTAGGTTTCAGGTACCTCCAGTTGGGTCACTATCCTTATTTGAAATCCAGAGGTCTTTCATTTTCTTAGGAGTTTGTATATTTCTCAGGTTAATTTCTCATATTTGGGGCCACATTTTATTTTTTGCTTCCCTGAGTCTATTCTGTGCTAAGGGCATGATAGACCAAAGAAAAATATGATTAAAGAGCTTCATTGGCTTTGGAAACGTTTAGAATTAAAATCCAATACTCACGGAGACCCAGGGGCAAGACCTTATGAATAGAGGCCAGAAAGGAAAGCAGGAAAAGCAGATGGAGCCAATGAAAGGGGCAGGGGGAGGTTGCCATTTCTGGAGAGGCAAGGGAGGGCAAAATAGCCTACTGAGATAATTTGCTCTCCCTCAAAAGGATTCTGTGGCAAGTTCCCTAGCTGTAATACGGTCTGAGAATCAGGAAATTCCAGGGGGCTCATCTTTGTTCCTGCTCTGTGAAATGCCACTGAATAAATCAAGAAATTTATTTGTCACTTGTTTCCTCTATAAACTTACTTCATGGCCTAGATGTGCTCTGAAATATTGCATCTAAAGCAGTCATGTAGAATATCAGAGGTCAGCTTGGAGCCATGTAGAATATCAGAGGTCAGTTTGGAGAGGTTGAATGTAACTGAGCTAGATGTCTGGAGGTAGGACTGTGTCCCCTGTTCACCTGCCCTAGTTTATTCCATGACACACTGCAGGTCACCTCTCTGCTCCAACCTATTGCTGTTTTTCTTGCACTGTACTTTCTCACGTCCATTTCCTCTCTGCCCTGAACATCCTTCCCCCTTGACTTAGGTTGGGTTCCCTGGAAGCAGGGATGAAGACAGAGATTTATGAGATTTATCAAGGGAACAGTCTCAGGAGAAGGGGAGGGAAGGAGCCAGGATAGGGTAAGGGGCAGGAGTTATAGGAGAATGAGATATTAGTGGATCCCTCAGGGAGTTCTGGAGTGTGAATTGCACCATAGAGATTGTCTCACTTTGAGGAAGAGGCCCCAGTACTCCCATGTGGGTCAGCCATTGGAAGTAGGATGTTTCTGTAGGTGAGGGGTGTAACCTCCAAGATGAGGTGCCACCAGTTTGTCAGGAGCAATTGTCCTGAGAAGGGAGGCAGATGTGAGCCATAGCAGCCAACACTTGAAGCTCCTGACAATGGGACTACTGCTCTGGTAAAGGACATCTGCGGGGAGTAGCAGCAGCATACCAGCCACCTGAAGAAATTTGCTTCATTAACTTCTATTCACTGTCTTCAAGACTTGGCCCTGGCCACACATTCTCTGACTGCTTCTTTCCTTTTTAGCCTTCTAAATGTACCTCCTCCTTGTCCTATAAACCTCCTGGATTTTCTAACCTCCATCTTATCTCCCTGTATGTTAATTGGCCTGCATGAGTATCATCTTTATTAATCATCTCCTTGGTAGTATGAGATTACTTTTCAAGTTTCATCTACAATGCCTACCAGAGTCTGTATAACATAACAATGTTCCATAAAATAGTGTGGGATGGATGAATCTTGGATCCTCTATTAGTTTACTGTGTGATCCAGATAATTTACCTAACTTTCATCTGTGTAGGGAATAGTATCTGTCCAGTGGTCTCTTAATGTTGTTGAGAAGGTCAAGCCACAGAACGCTATCTTACCTGTGAGGTCTGGTATGAAAACCAGATCTTACTTTATCTTATTCATCATAGTGCAAGAGTCTCTTTGACAAAACCCATAAGAAAGTGGTATGCAGCCTAAGATATAAGTGTCCCTCCTGGCCCGTTCCTCCTCCTGGCACCTTGGACAGTTCCAACAGATTTTTTTTTTTTTTTTTCCTTCTGTCTCACGTCGGGTTGAAATCTATCAGTAACTTCTCCTGTTGTGTCTTATTTTGCCTCCTGGAGCCACTTAGAACGAATCTGCTCCACATTTCACATGGCAGTCCGTATGGATTGATTATTTCAGGAGTGTTGCTGTCTTGTCTGCTGTTCTCACCTCTTGCTGATGGTAGCTGCCAAGCCTTTGAAGTCTGAGTCTTGCTTGTCTCCTTCCTTCCTCAGTTGTCATCACCTTCCTCTGTTACACAGTTAAGATGGAAAGAGTTGGAGGCTTAATTTTTTTAAGTTCCTAGGGGAATGGTTCTCAGGAAGGTCTTCTGAGGACACACATAGAATCTTGCCTCTGTTTTTCTAATCCTGGCAACTTGAAGGAAGATGCTGAGAGGCACCTTACATGACCCTATTTTTCCTCAACAACATCTTGATAATAAATGACATGTCCAAAATTAATTTTCTACTTTTGTGAATAAAGAGTGATTCTATTAGGGTGATGAGGAAACTCCACAGCACTAAGGGCTAGAATATCTGGGAACCACTCCTGGTCATCATTCATTAGCTGGGTGACTAGGCAACTCTCTCTCTTTGTTGTGGAGGAGGCGACTGCAGTTCTTAGAGGATGAGAGGAGTGAAGACAGACAAAACCCGATAGAATAAACAAACACCAAAGGGCCCAAATTAAGAAGATTTGGTGATGTTTTGGATTGGAGAGTGGTGAGGAAGAGAGAGAGGTCAAGGATGACTCCTGGAGCTTGCAGGAACTCTGGGATGTTGGGTAGGGAGAAGAAGCCTGCAGAATAAATAAATAAGCAGGCAGGTGGGTAGGAGGAAGCCCAGGAGATCATGGAGCTCCAAGAATCCAGGAAGGAGCATAGATGAAAGGAGTGACCTTCACCTTGCAGAGGTGTCAAATCAGGTAGGGTTGAAAATGTCCTGAGACTTTCGCAACAGCGAGGTCACCTAATGATTGCAGTGGCTTTTTAAAGCCTGTGATAGGAGTGGAAGACAGAGCGAGGTGAGTTGAGGAGTGGGAGGGGAGCATATGGAGATGGCAAAGATGGATAACTTTCTGGAAAACTTTGAGTGTGAGGAGGAGGAGAGAGTGCTATAGCTGCAGGAAGTGTGGGGTGGAGGGAAGATATTTTTAAGGTGGGGAAAGCTTGAGCCTGTTTAAGTATTTTGGGGAAGATGTGATTGTGAGGAAAGGGTTGACTAGATAAGAGAGAGATGGGTTAATTGATGCCCTGAAAAGATACTAGGGAAGAGATCCAAAATGCAAGAGGAAGAACCAATCTTGAAAAAGAAGGGATGCTGCCTCAAATGTCACATCAGGGATCTGTGTTACTGTGGGGACCACACTCTTTCTGAGCCAGACAATATTTCTCCTTCCCTCACCCCTGCCCATAAAATTAGCTAGATACTTTTTCTCTAGACGTTCCTGCTGGGCAGCTGAGACTCCATGTGCCTTTAAGACAGGGGAAGGATACTGTACCAGAGCCTCTTCCTAAGGGATCAGTACTTCTTAAGTGATTGGGACTAGACTTACCTCCTCTTCTCACACAGTATCTGATGATGCTTGGCAGTTGTGCCCTGGTCCCCTGCATACCTACCCCTTTCAAGGTCCATTCTTATCTGACTTCCCAAGTTTACATCTTGCTGCCCTACAGTTAACTTTCTCTACTTCCCCTTGGATCAATTAGACAAGTTGTAATTTTAGGGTATATAATGGTCTCATTTCTCCTGGTCTGTTCCAAGCTCCTCTGTGCCTAGGTACAGAATGAGTAAGCATTCTCTAATGTTGTTGGCCAAGTTCATTTTTCTTATGAATAAAGTCACTGTCTTCATTTTCCTAGTTTACAGAGGGGTCTAAACTCTGTCTGATTCACCTGTGCTAAGTGACATGAGTGCCATCTAATCTAACTTCAAGGTGACTGGCTAGATTGTACACGTGCTAATAAAATGCTAATCATAGTGTCATATTTTTAGAAATTCAAGAAGAAATTATTAGAAACACCAATTAATTAAAAGCTTTAATATGCTCATATGTACCTGTGCATAAATTTATTTTTAAAGCACCTAGAAACTGCAAATCAGTAAACATTGTTTTCCCATGCTGCCCTATACTCATCCAACCCAGTGATGATGAAATGCACACTGACAAGAGCAATAAGAAAAATAATAACATTATCACAGGATCAATGTCTATTGCTAGCTTCATAAATAAAGGACTTGGCTTCCCATTGATGTTTAATTTTTGTAAATGCCTCTGGAAATTTAAGTAGCAGTAGGAAAACACTATCCTGAGATAATGTTCAATTTCTCCTAACATAACCTCTTAAACCTTGGACGTGTGCAGTTTTCAGTCTGGGACAAATTTAAGAGAACAAATCTCTTTGAAACAGACTGGCAGATTTATTTTAAATAAGCTGGCTTTAGTGCTACAGGTCTAGGGGACAGAAGGGTAGAAGACGATTGGAACAACAGGAGCCAAGAAATCTTGGGAGCCTGCTTTTTCTGTGGCTTGTTTTGGGGTATACATCAGCAAAAGGGGAAGACTCTCCTCTATCCATGTCATATGGCTGATGGTAGCATCTGTGACAAATTTTAAGTACTAAGGGACAAGTTGGGAGGCTCCAAAAAGCTCACCTGTGTCTGGACACCACGATATCCCAGCATTTTTGTTATTCTTCCTTGCTCTACCTCAACTGCTCTGGCATTGACTCAAATTCCTCGAACTGCAAAATCAGCACCTGGATGAATAATAAATGAACTCCTGCTAACTCTACCATAGGAAAAGCATTAGAGTACTTTGAAGTCCTAGAACCTTCATCTTCTTAGACTTAAGAGTGGTGTTTCCGGAACTTGAGCTTGCATCACACTTGCCTAAGGCATCATGTTAAAACACTGATTGCTAGACTCTACCCTGATAGTTTCTGGTTCTGTAGTTCTAAGGTGGAGCTCAGTAATTTGAATTTCTAACCAGTTCCCATATGATGCTGATACCACTTGTCCTGGAGACCACAGGTTGAGGACTGCTAGCCTAGAGTTCCCCTTTCTTGACTCAGATGCTGGACTGTGTTATAAACCAACAGTTAGGTCTTTCTGAAATCCATGGGCTCAAGGAGGAGCAGAAAATAGCCACATGCCAAAAGGAAGCTTATTATTTTATCGGGATCTCTGCAGAGTAAGCGCCACACTTTGGCTGAAGAGTACGATTTGTTCCTCACCATGACCTTGGGGTCCGGTCCCAACTACTCCAAAGCCATGTAGGTTTGTGAAGACACAGGCATGCCTCCCATATTCTGGCCTCTGAGCTGAAATCGTCTAACTTGAGAAGAGAACAGTCACCTTCCTGGGCACCTGAGATAGAAAGGCACATTTGTGAAGGCCTTTCTGACATCTGAATGGCTAGATTTGCATTTGCTGTAGTGATAACTCCAGACCTGACAGTGATGAACGATGCTGGATTCTGCTCAAATTCCAGCAAAGCCTGCAGGGTGAAGACTCGGGTCCCTGAGCCCAGTGTCCTCCGGCCCTTTCTGTCAAGGCATCTGAGTGACAGGGAGACATTTGAGAAGCTGACACTTAGGCAGCAAGGCAGTGAGGAGGAAGGACAGAGGCATCAGGGTGGGCGTGGCAGCTTCCATATTTAGCAGAGAGAAGCAGAGATGAGGGTCAGATTATGAGTGGGAGAGGAGGGAAGGTTAGAGAGCAATGGAACAATTTGCTTCTTCAGTGTAAGAATTCTGGACCCTTACTTGAAGTCTCTTCTGCTTTGTTGGGCAAAAGTAATGAGAAACTCCACTTGGCTTCAGAATGCAGCGTCAACTCCACATGAATCAAAGCAATGAAAACAAGAACAAACTCAGAGCAGGCTGAGCTATGTGAGGTATGAAAACTTTGTCAGGGCTAATGTTAGTATATGGGACTTCAGTCATGCTCCCGCTCCCCGACAGCACCCACACTTGGAGGCAATTGTTTAAAACCATTTAGTTCCTAACTAGCTGCCTCACCCATTATCTTCCCTTTCTTGTAATTTAGGAAACAAAGAAAAACATATAGCCAGATCAATAGCTTATGTTATTTTCATATGTAAATTATTGCTAAACAACTTAGGAACTGCCTTTTCTTTTCCTTTAAAAATCCACTTGTAACTGTTGCTGATGGGACCGGACTATATATTCAGTGTAACTTTAATCTGTGCTTTGAAGTTGCAATCCTCAAAACTGGCCCAAATAAACCCTCCACTTATGTTAATCTTGCTTCAGTTTCTTTCTTTTAGGTGGACAGTGGTGAGAGCAATTAGGCTCTTTGCAGAATTACTGATTTTAAATATTCTTGCTTGTATTATATTTTAGATACAAATTTTCCGACTGTTATTTTTCAAGTTATTGCTTGCTTCACTGTGTCAATTTCTAGTCTGTAGCCTTTGTAAGCATTTGTTTCTTTGTTTCAACTGCTTCTATCTTTTTCCTTTCCTGCTACATCTCTGGCCCCCTGTTCTCTGTTCCTCTCTGAGGAATGCAGATTTCTGCTCCTCCATACACCTCATTTCTTTCCAGTCTGGCTTTTAAGAGGAGACTGTGCAGGCAGTCATCAAACACAGGATCTAGCTCCTAGACTTACTCCTCTCCCAGGCAATCTGCGTTTCAGACAAAATGAGCCCCTTTCACTTCTATTTTACTTAATGTAAATGTTACTGACATGTAACATACATGCAGAAAAGTGCACAAATTGTACATTTTCAGCTTGAGATTTCACAGACTGAACAAATGGAGTGACCAGCAGACAGATCAAGAAACAGAGCACCAACAGCTCCCCAAAATCTCCTGGTGCCCCCTTTCAGTAATTTCCCACCCTCAGGAGTTACCACTATGCTAACTTCTAATACTATCAATTATTTTTGATTTTTAAAAAACTTGATAGAAATGGAATTATTCAGTATATACGATTTGTGGCTGGCTATTTTTTCTCAATTTTAATGTCAGTGAAATTTACTCATGTTGTTACATGTACTTGTAGTTTGGTCATTTGCATTGTTTTCTTCTCTGTATAATGAACATTTTATTCATTTTACTACTGATGGACATTTGGATTTCTCCAGTTTGACACTATTACAAATTTTGCCACTATTAACATTTTTAAACATGCTTTTTGGTAAATACACATCCTCTTTCTGTTGGATTTACGCATTGAAGTGGAATTGCTGTTTCAGAGATTGGCATAGATTCAGCCTTAGCAGATACTACTAAACTGTTTTTAATGTTACTTTATCAGGCTGAGTGTGGTGGCTCACGCCTGTAATCCCAGCACTTTGGGAAGCCGAGGTGGATAGATCACTTGTGGCCAGGAGGTTGAGACCAGCCTGGCCAACATGGTGAAACCCCATCTCTACTAAAAATACAAAAATTAGCTGGGCATGGTGGTGCACATCTGTAATCACAGCTACTCTGGAGGCTAAGGTGGGAGAATTGCTTGAACCCAGGAGGCAGAGATTGCAGTGAGCTGAGATTGCGCCACTGCACTCCAGCCTGGGTGACAGAGTGAGACCCTATTTCAAAAAAAGGAAATAAAAAGTTGCTTTATCAATTTATATGCTTTACCAATTTATACTCCTACTTAAAAAGTTTGAGTTCTAATTGCTCCACAGCCCCACCCACACTTGGCATTTTTAATTTTTGTCATTCTGGAGAGTGTGTGTTAATAGAACATTATGGATTTAATTTACAGTTCTTCAGTAGCCAGTAAAGTTAAGTGCCTTTTTAATATGGTCACTGGCCACTTAAATACCTTTTCGGTGAAGTACCTGTTTAGTATTTCAGCCATTTAAAAAATTAGGTTGTCTGCCTTTTAAAAACATTGCTTTGTAGAAGTTCTTTAAAATTGTGGATATTAGTTATTTGATAGGTACTCTAGAGCAACTACCTTATCCCAGGTGATAGCTTGTCTTTCTACTTTTTTTTATTAAACTCCTTACTTTACAATAATCATACTTTAAAGTACAGCTCAAATGTCACCCATCTGATGATTTTTCCTTCATCCCCTTCCTTTCAGATTATTGCCCACCCTCCTATCCTCCCATAGCATCTGCCTAACACTCTTTCATACCAATAATTGCCTTAGTTACAATGATCCCTTTTCTTACCTTTCCTGTTTCAGTCCATCGGTGACTTAGGCACAGACAACCTCTAAATGGAAAGAGTGGCTGCTATTTTTGTGGAGGTTCTGGGTGGGGTTTTGTTTTGCTTTGTTACGTCGTAATTATCTGTGCTCCAGCCTTCTACTACATCTATGTATTACCTCTGAATGATTTTTTAAAAATACATCTTACTTTGGAGAAAAGAAATATAGATAATATTGTACCTTGATCCCTGCCTCATTTGCAGCCCTCTAATGCTGTATCTCTGTCTTTTCCAGAGGAAATTTCAATTCAACATGTTAAAAAAGAACTTATCATTTTGTCTTTCTATTCCAGCCCAGTTTCGTTCCTGACCTTTGGCACATATGGGGTAGCAGTCCTATTGCCCAGAAGCTAAAAGTAGCAGGAAGTCACTCTGACTTTTAAATGGTCTTTTACTCCCTTCTTCCAAATCCAAACCATGCTTTCTAGCTCTGCTATCTTTGCCTCTTTCTCTTGGAAAGTAACAGCTTCTAAATTGTTCTCTTAACCATGTTTGCCAAAGAAAAGTTGCACAGGATGGAGTTACAAAGGCAAGGAAGACTTTTTTTCAACAGGATTGCAATAGGGGAGAGAGATTAAACTCCGCTGAAACAAAAGGGTGAGGGGGTTTTAAGCATTGAGGTAAGCTAGAGGAAAAGTGCTGGAGGACGTTAGGAGGAAGGTTTGTTGATGTGATCTGTTTGCTTTTTGGCACTTGTGACAGTTAAGCTTCTACCTTCTCACAGAGACTGGGAGACAGGGGCCCTATCTTTCTTGATGATTACATTTCAAAGGAACGGCTCCTAGGTCCTTGAGAAAGGTATTCCTGGGTAATAAAACTAACAAGCAAAAATTGAGAGAAGATTTACATCTCAAAGGGTCAGAGAAAAAATTTACAGTTGAAAGTTTTCTAAAGCATGCCCAAAGAAAAGGAGGGTGGGACTTACAGACAGGAAGAAGCCTGTCTGAAGTTTAGTCAAGCTGGGGAGACTGTTAAGGTAATCTTGATCATTCTCACCTCAATGTAATTGCCGAAATTTAAACTTGGTTTTTCCATTCATTTCTCTGTTCCGAAATCTTTCATGCTTCCATACGAACCACTAAATGAGTTCTAAATTCCGAAATGTATTGAAGAAGTCTTCATGCTCTTATTCCAGAGTCTGAGTCTTTTTATCTGACATATTGGAGGGTGGGGTCACCATGAGGATGGTCACAGTTCTGCGTGCTGATAAGATATCTCTCTCTGCATTACTGGACCAGCCACTGGGAGCCCAGAGGAGGATTATCAATGGGTTCCATTTCTGGAACTGGGGCCAGGACAAGGGGTTCCAACATCTCTTGGCAAACTCTCCCTGAGGCAGTGAGCTGTGACAGCATAGTCATTGTTGCTGGTCTTCTCTCATCTCTCTGTTGGAAGAAATGGAAGCAAAGAGATGAGACACAGACATGGGGCCAAGTCAACAAAAGAGCTATACTTGCCACCCCAGATCTTTCTGCCCTGCTTTCTAGTAAGGTGAAGGTAAGTATGCAATTAGTTGCAATTATTGATCTTTTAATATGAGATTATGGCTAACCAATTGATACAATTGATCTTTTAATATGAGATTATGGCTAACCAGTTTATACAATCTAAGCATTTTGTAGATGTCCCATTCAATAATCTGTGTTTTAAATACAATATGTTAGATAAAATGATTGTATTTTAAGAGTGAGGAAACTGAGCCTGAGGAAGGTTAACTTCAAAGTATCACAGGATGTAAGTGGCAGCCCCTGGGGTAATATGAATCACAAGCTGTATGAGAGTGGAGCAGGAGAAATGAGACCAGGTAAATTCCAAAGTCATTAGACTGCCATCCGTATGTATTTCTGGGAAGACAGGCATTTCCTCTCAAGTAGGTGCTCAGATAGTGACTCACCTAGACCTCTGAATAGTGGCTCAGCTACCCTTCAAGGGCTGTCTGATCAGCCCTGGCTCTGTTTGACAAAATCCTAAAATGTTTTCTCACATGGATACCACCTGTTGCCCACCACAGTCAAGGTTGTGGGTCAATGGGATAATCATGTCATGCATCCATTCTCTGAAGGTCAGGAATATGGACGTGACACCCCTTAATGTCTGCCAGATGACAAGGAAAATCTAAGATTCCCTACCTTTCTGCTCCACTGAACACACAGAACTCAATTGAAAGGCCATAACACATTTAAATGTCTGAAATTAAATCTGGAGTTGAAGCAGCAGCATGTTATTACTTTTAATCAGTGCAGTGCGTGAAAACCCCTTTAGAGAAATCATGATTTTACCTCTGTATGTGGAAGGCAGAATTGCCTCCTTCCTTCTTCTGGTCTCTGGAAAATGACAAAGGACTCTTCACCCTGCTTGTCCATCAGAATTGGGAGCTGCTTTCAACTCCTGCCGTGGCCAGGGTTAGGGTCAGATTTAATTCTTAGGGATGCTTCTTCAGGGTTCCACCTTGCGTGGGTCTCAGCTATACTTTTCTTAATAAAGGGACAAGCTAAGGGATTAGTAACTATAGTTACCATTTATTAAGCACTTTCTTTATCAGTTAAGGTTTTTAGTGGCACACAATCAAAACTGGTTTGAGCAGAAGGGCAATTTATTAAGGAATATTAGATCGTGCACAGTATCTCCAGCAAAGCTAATGAACAAGATTTGGAAGCTGTGCAGCCAGACACAATTCCTAAAATCTCACTGCAGAATTGGAAGCAATGGGAACGCGGCAGCTGCCGCCCTGGGAACACAGCTTAAACTGCTAACGTTGAGCGCTAGATTCCTTGTCTATATTTTTATCTTCTTTCTATTTTTATGTTTTCACACTGAAGTTCGGGGCACACGTGCAGGTTTGTTACACACGTAAACTGGTGTCACGGGAGTTTGTTGCACAGATTATTTTCTCACCCAGGTAGTAAGCCTAGTACCCATTAGTTACTTTTCCTTATCCTCTCCCTGCTCCTACCCTTCACCCTCAAGTAGACACCAGTGTCTGTTGTTTCCCTTTATGTGTCTATGTGTTCTTATGATTTAGCTCCCACTTATAAGTGAGAACATGCGGTATTTGGTTTTCTGGGAAATATCATCTTCATATTTATTATTTATTTATGTATTTCGTTTATTTATTTATTTTGACACAGAGTCTTGCTCTGTCGCCCAGGCTGGAGTGCAGTGGCCGGATCTCAGCTCACTGGAAGCTCCGCCTCCCGGGTTCACACCATTCTCCTGCCTCAGCCTCCCGAGCAGCTGGGACTACAGGCGCCGCCACCACGACCGGCTAATTTTTTGTATTTTTTTAGTAGAGACGGGGTTTCACCGTGTTAGCCAGGATGGTCTCAATCTCCTGACCTCGTGATCCTCCTGCCTCGGCCTCCCAAAGTGCTGGGATTACAGGTGTGAGCCACTGCACCTGGCCAATATCCTCTTAATTTTACAGATGATATTTGTAACTGAAGTTCAGAGTGCTTAGATAGTTCGTCTCCAAAGTTAGCTAGAAATGCTGAATTGTAAGTTCCATGACTAGGGACTATATTGTTTTGCTCACCTTATCTTAGTACCTGGTATAGGGTCTGGTTCATTGTAGGTATTAAATATACTGATGGAATGAATACATGGGGATAAAATGATGAATACGTGCAGTAAGTATTGTTTGTTTGACCTGAACATCTACTCTCCTCCTTTCCCCACACACCTTATTTGGGTCCATATCCCTTACTCCAGCCAAAGGGTTAGGCAAGTGACTCAGGCTCAGACAGTATATATTAATATTACTATTATTGTATCTTCCTGACCATGATAATTGGTCCCAAAGTTGGGAGAATGTGAGTTTGCTCAGGTGTCCCAATATATGGGGAAAATCTGACCGCAATATAAAAGAATGATGCCAGTGTGTAGAGAAAAGAAAAGTAAGGAGCTATGGTTCAATTTTCCCACATTATTAGCATTGACCCTTTTATAAGCAAGTACTATTGCTTTAGCCACAAGAGGCAGGTTGAAATTGTCTTAGGAAGGAGATTTTATTTTAGATGTCATCCCCAAAGCCCGAGTAGATGTATGTACTTCAAAAAATATTCCAGAACTTATCTACGTGTGTGTCTACTCAATGCTTTTTCCTTTGTCCTTGACAAGTCCCCATGCATCTTAGCTTACTTACATTCGAATGGAGTCTTCTTTTCCCTGTGGTTTCTCCATCCAAAGCCTGTCTCGATAAGTGTCTCTGGGATATTGTTTGTTGGAATAATTGTTGGCTTAAGGATAGAAAAGCAATGTTGGATGGAGAAGAGTAGCTTTCAATGTGGACAATGCTGATTCTGGTGGCCACAGCAGGTGGAATCTGGGAATCTGAGAGCTCCCACTGGAAGAAGTCTGTTGTGTATGGTTCTTGTCCTGGCCAGGAATAGGACAATTTGGGCTAGCTTCTGTAATATAACTATGGCGATGTTGTCAGTGAAAAACCCAGGCCTCTTGCAGGAATACAGCCATAGCATGGGACTCTGTGGATACTGGAAGGTAATTTGGGAATTTGCTCTATCCAAGGTAGCTCTTGCCTCAGAACAACTTGGCATATCCTTACAGTATAAGGATCCTTTCATTATCAGGACTCAGTTAGCATCCGTTTGTTTCTACTCTAGCTCCAACACCGACAGCATGATCCTCTCCTTCATTACATTCATGGACCACTGGTTGGCCCACAGATTATCTTACTGAGCATGTGTGTAATTCCTAATCCAATCAGTTTTTGCAAAAGGACCAAGGTCACATAGCATGAGCATGGTGACTTATTTTCAAGTACGTGCTAGTGTTGTTTCCTCTGTAGGGACTATAGGTGAAACTGAGAGGGAGAGACACTCTAAAGCTTCAGTGTTGCCATACAAATAATTTGTTTATTATCTAGTCTGAAAAAGCAACTTGAGTACTATATAGAGGATATTGAGATTCACGAGTGCAGCAGGTACTTGTCATGCACCAAGCCACTTTCTCTCGAGCCCCTTGATTCTTGTATGTTTCTGGCATCTACACCAAACATATATATAAAAATCTGCTTTACTCAGGAATTTCTCTGAAGCCAAGAAAACCATTTAGCTTTGCTAGATACAACCAGAGCAGTAGAGAAAATAACAATCAAAACCACGTTCCTAGAGCAACTCTTAACTAACTGGAGAAGAGAATCAGTGGAGGAGTGCCTTGACTTCTCTGTCCTTGGGTGTGCATTCTTCATAGTTCCTTAAATCATCTCCAACAGCTTAGTTGTCTTAGTTGCCCACAGAGGTAACCAGTGATTAATGTACTTTATGCTGGTTTTTCTCCCTTCTCTGTCTTACTTTTCCCACTTCTTTACTTTTGCTTCTTGGGACTGTATCTTAAGAACTGCAACCAAGTTCTTGTCTCAAGATTTCATGTTCTTATATCAATTTTCTGACACCAACTGGGCATCCTACAATTCAGTTCAATTTTGACACTAACTAGCTGGTATTAGCACAGATCCCACGTGAAGGGCCAAAGTCCTTCACAAGTCTGCCTTCACTTCAGATGGCAATTGCGAGTCACAGGGATCACCTATATTTCTAATTTACTGGCTATAAATTCAGAGAGTTCTGTGATCCTCTCATGTTTAATGATTGTCTAGAACAAATTCCACAGAATTCACTGAATGTGCTATACTTATGACTACAGTTTTATTATGAAGGATACCACTAAGGAACAGTCAAATAGAAAAGACGCATAGGACGTTGTTATTAGTCTGTTTTCATGTTGCAGGTAAAGACATATCTGAGACTGGGTAATTTATAAAGAAATAGAGGTTTAATGGACTCACAGTTCCACGTGGCTGGGGAGGCCTCACAATCATAGTGGAAGATGAAAGGCACATTTTCCATGGTGGCAGACAAGAGAGAATAAAAGCCAAGAAAAAGGGGTTTCCCCTTATAAAACCATCAGATCTCATGAGACTGCCTCACTACCACGAGAACAGTATGGGGAAAACTGCCCTTATGACTCAATTATCTCTCCCTGGAGCCCTCCTACAACATGTGGAAATTATAGGAGCTATAATTCAAGATGAGATTTGGGTGAGGACACAGCCAAACCATATCAAACAAGATCTAGGAAGAGGAGACACTAAGCTTCCATGCCCTTCCCTGGTGGCATCTGGGTGTACCACTCTCCCTGCGCATTCATGTTTTCTACCAGCCAGAATGCTCCACTGAGATTCAGCATCCGTAATTTTTATTGGGGTTTTATTACACAGGCATAATTGATAAACTCATTGGCCACGTGATTGAACTCAATCTCCAGCTTCCCCTCCTTTCCCTGAAGATTAGGTTGAATCAGAGTTCTAACCCTCTAATCATGTGATTAGTCTTCCTAGAGACTGGCCCACATCCTGAACCTATGTAGGGACCCTGCCATATGCCATCTCATTGGAAGAACGAAGACACCCCTATCATTCAGGAAGTTCCAAGGGTTTTTGAAATTCTATACCAGGAACTGAGGACAAAAATTAGATTTATTTATTATACCACAGTTTTACTTTGGGTGGAATTCAAACTAAAACACGGAGTTTTTATACCCACACCCAACACCTATAAAAAAAGCACTTAGCTGGCAGGTTCCAAGCTTTCCTCATGAATTGAGTGAGAAGAAGTCATAGAATTTGATGGGACTCCATCATGGAAGGCCTTAGATGTCATGTGTACAGTGAAAACAAGTGATAATTACTTTGATTTTCTAAGTTTGGAATAATTGAATGAAAGTATTGGCCTTGAATACCCATCAGAAGCAAATGCTGAAGTGAGAATCCTAAATAAGACTTCCTAGATGCCATGTGGGCATCTGTAGTTATGAACAACAGTCAAGACTGACATCCAGGGCCCAGGAGGCTCTGGGAGCCCTGCCAATGTTAACCAGAAAAGGATCCAACATAATCTTCATTTATAGAGAAAATCCACTCTTGTCTCCTAGGACTGACAGGTCCTGCCCATTCCAGTGCATTTCAGAGCCTCTGGTACACCCTGGCTCCATGCATCTGTACACCCCATGGGGTATATGAGCCATGTTTATTACTATATTTGATGAACAGAGCTGCTGGTCTCACTGACCTTCCCCATCCACCTGTGGACTCAGATTTTTGCCCAACCCTTTCATCTTCAAAGCTTTGATAAATCGCTTTCCATTTCCCAGGCTTAAGTATGCTCCCATATGTGGCTGAAGACTTTTCTGAGTCTCTTCTACCTTCCCAGAACGCCTAGTTTCTGTGCCACTATTGTCCTCCCTGGGCTGTTGGTCTTTCTTTCCTTCTGCATTATAAAGAAACAGCCTGTCTCTGCTTCACCTCTTCACTGCTTGACTCAATAACTTTGCTTTTTCATAATGAGGCTTAATTATAAGTTTTATTGACAGACTTATGTTATGCCACAGGAACGCATCTTGAATCAATTAAAATCAATTAATCACACTGTGATTAACTTTAATTGTGGGATGTTTCCTACACCCAGCAAATAACCATTCACATATGTTTCAATTAATATTTTTACCTCCCTTTGTTGACAAATGATCTATTGTGCTTACCATTAATTAAATGTTAGCATGGTCCCAATTAACATCGCACTAACAATAAAAGATGCCTTGATTGCTAATATTGAGCAAATTCTGCGACAATCTACCACTTACATTGTACAGCATATGTTATTTAAACATGAGGGGGCCTAACTTCTTTGCAAATACAGTGGATGACTGAGTCAGAATGTGAAACCATGTTTAAAGCTATTGAAAATCTTGGGTTTTGGGGCTCTGACATGAGATAAGCAGGAAAATAAAACTTTACCCACTTAGAAATAGTTGCTTATCTTTGTCTGTCTCTGCTTTGATAAACCAAGATTTAATATGTAATTTATCATTACTTCATATATAGTTCCTTTTGATTTATTCAATATTTTATATTATCTTTGTCTCCTCTATCTCTAATACTCATTCTCATTCCCCTCGATGTTGAGTGGGATTGCCTAAATGCTTTTGTGCTGTAAATCCCAGACTGCGTCTTTTATTTTCACTAATCTTTTGTTTTTGAAACCAATTTAATTAGGATATGTGGGTCTATTTAACATGCAAATATTAGTTATCCATGCCCATATTGATAAGCATCCAGCTTGTTTCTAATTCTTTGCTTTTATAAGCAATGTGAGGATGAATATCTTGGTGCATCTGAATTTAGGTACCTGTCTGCAGTATCTTCCTAGGAAAGTAATCATTAGATCACAGAACAAGTACAAATTACATTCCAGAACTGATCATATTTTACATAGGAGAAAATGGAGGTCTGGAGATGTTAAGCAATTTTTTAAGGTCAAGTTTGTCACTAGACTTGATCTCAGATCTGAATATCAGTGAACTGTTTATTTCACAATATGCTACCACCTCAGTTTTCCTGACTTCACTGAAATTCTCTAAGTAAAATGTCTCTAGTATGATAGTTTCATTGTGTTCTAGCTTGGAATCATCCTTGTTTTAGTCACCTTAAGTAAAGAGTTGACGTTCAATATATAAGTTGCAACTTACTTGGAGACATATGCAATTATTATCAGGCAGTGACATTGGGAACAAAATCCCAAACGCCTCTCTTCAAAAACATCTGCCTTTATTATTAAGAAAAAGCCTACAAAACTAGTCAAATATTTTTGAATAGGTGATAGAGACACAATAACATAAACCTAGGATATCAAAGTTCCTCTCACAAAAGAGGTAAAACATTGCTTCAAAGATCAAAAAATATAATTCCCACGTTTATTTTTACAAGTAACCTTGCCCTGAAGGTTGTGCACATGTGTGTCTTTGAGAGATATACAATGATATAAATCTTTTAAGCTCTTTGGAACTTTATATTTCTTTTGGGTGTCTGGAAAAGGTTTTGCTGCTAAAATGCCATCCCTAGATACATTTTTCTTCCTCCCTATCACTGCTGCCTCAGTTCACATTAATTCCTAAAAAATTAATTGAGCAATTACTGAGTCTAAACACTCGATTACAGGAAGAATACACATTCTCTGCCATTATAGATGGCAGGATAGATGGAAGTAAGTAACATATTTGAATGCTGAGCCAAGTTATGTGAGTGACCAGATAGAACCACTGAATCGGCGAGAGTGAGTAGTGAGCACAGAGGTGATATCTGAGCTGGACTTTAACAGGTGTGTAGGAGGTAGGCAGGCAGAAAAAGGGAGGAGGGCATTATAAGGATAGAAGAGAGCAGATCCCTTCTTTTTCCTCCTGCGCTTACACCCACCTGCTTTTCCTCCTACCCCTACAGTAGCCATGTTCAGAAATAATCCAGGATCCCTGAGGGAAGAGGAACAAATGTTCTACATTGCACCATGCTAAGCATACCCCTCCAGTACTTGTGCCTGTGAAATGCATTTCACGCCTCATCTGTTCCCTAAATGAGATGTGAAAGCAGTTTACACCTCGTTTACATTTGTGCCGTTTTACCAAACAGCATAGATACAGCTTCATCCAAAGTAATGAAATGAGGTCAGTCACCCCTTTCTCTCCTTGGATTGAATCCACACAGATCTTCAGATCCTCTTCAGCCCATAGTGACTTTCAGGCAAGCAGGAGTCTACTAAGTGTTGGGAGAGAAGGTGCTAGGAAGGTTGGAGGATGGTAATAGCAAGTAGAGTTCAGTTCCTTTTAGGTAGAGGAAGTAGCCTTTCTTTCAAGCCAGTAGTACTTTACTGAGGCCTAATTTATTTAAATAAAATGCAAAAAGTATAAGTATACAGCTAGAAGAATTTTAACCTTTGCATATATCTGTAACCAACACCCAGATCAAGATATAGAACAATTCTCTTACCCTTGAAAATTCTCTCATGTCTTCCCAGTCAATGCTCCCCTCCCCAAAGATAATCACTGTTCTGACATTTTTCCCCATAGATAAATTGTGCCTGTTTTAGTACTTCATATACATTAAAGCAAATAATGTGTACTCTTTTGCATCTGGCTTCTTTTGCTCAATAAGTTTTATGAGATTTGTGCATGTTATTTTACGTATTAGTAGCTTGCCTTCGAATTGTTGAGTAATATTTCATTGTATGAATAAACCATAATTCAGTTGTTCTCCTGTTGATGGACATTGGGTTTTTGTTTATTATAAATAAAGCTGCTATAAATATTTTTGTGTAGGGTTTTATGGACATATAAATTAATTTCTGTTGAGTACTCAGCTAGGTGTGGAATTCCTGGGTTGTGGTGAAGATGTATTTTAACTTTATTAGAAATGGTCAAACAGTGCTCTAAAGTGATTATACCATTTCTCACTCTCATTAGTTGTGTTTGAAAATTCTGATTGTTTTTGTTGATTCAAGGTAATAAAATTAGTTTGGAAATTGCTGTAAAGTGGCAGAAACTTATTCATGGAATATGAGAGAAAAGACAAGACTGAATATTTTGGAAGAGAACTGGAACATGAATAGAGTTCCTATGCATGAATATTTATTGTGCCATATGATAGCTCTTAAATGTCCTGTTTTGCCTAAAATTCATTATATTTAAAAATACACAACACACTTTGTCTCCTCTAAATTATATGCCTATAGGATGTAAAAGTAGCAAACCAGGAGTCACACACCAATAATGCTCAAGTAGGTCACTTCCATACCTTCACCAAAGGTAGACCGGTGATGTCTCAATTTTTTACCAAACTGATAAACAAATATTTGTGTCTTCTGTTTTCATTTTTTGTGCTTTGACTAATAGAGTAGATCATATTGTTTATTTATTTATAGATATTTGCTGTTTTCTCTTCATGTGTTGACTCTTCATATCTTTTTATTATTGTTGTTATTATTAAAATGTGGGTACATAGCAGGTATATATATTTATGTGGGACATGGGATGTTTTGATACAGGCATGCAATGTGTAATAATCACATCATGGAGAATGGGGTATGCATCCCCTGAAGCATTTATTTTCTGCATTACAAATAATTCAATTACATTCTTTAAGTTATATTAAAATATACAATGAAGTTGTTATTGACTATATTTACCCTATTGTGCTATTAAATGGTAGGTTTATTTTCTATTCGTTCTATTTTCTTTGTACCCATTAACTATCCCCACCTCCCCACTAATCCCCCACTACCCTTCCTAGCCTTTGGTGACCATCTTTCTATTCTCTATTCCATGAGTTCAATTGATTTGATTTTTAGATCCCACAAGTAAGTGAGGACATGCGATGTTTGTTTTTCCGTGCCTGGCTTATTTCACTTAACGTAATGATCTCCAGTTCCATGCATGTTGTTGCCTATGACAGGATCTCATTCTTTTTATGTCTGAATAGTACTCCATTGTGTCTAAGCATCACGTTTTCTTTATCCATTCATCTGTTGGTGGACACTTAGGTTGCTTGTAAATCTTAGCCGTTGTAAACAGTGCTACAACAAACATAGGAGTGCAGATATCTCTTTGATATATTGATTTCCTTTCTTTGGGGTATATACTCAGGAATGGGATTGCTGGATCATATGGTAGCTCAATTTTTAGTTTTGTGAGGAACTTCCAAACTGTTCTCCATAGTGGTTGTACTCATTTACATTCACACCAATAGTGTCCATGGGTTCCCTCCTCTCCCTATCCTTGCCAGCATTTGTTATTGCCTGTTTTTTGGATATAAGTCATTGATGTGAGGTGATATTTCATGGTAGTTTTGATTTGCATTTCTCTGATGATCAGTGATATTGAGCACCTTTTCCTATGCCTGTTTCCATTTGTATGTCTTCTTTTGAGAAACGTCTATTTAAATCTTTTGCCCATTTTTGGATTGGATTATTAAGTATTTTTCCTACAGAGTTGTATGAGCTCCTTATATCAGATTGGTGCAAAGTAATTGCAGTTTTTGCCATCATTTTGCACCAAGCTAATATATTCTGGTTATCAAGCCCTTGTCAGATGGGTTGTTTGCAAATATTTTCTCTTATTATGTGGGTTGTCTCTTCACTTTCTTGATTTTATCCTTTGCTGTGCAGAAGCTTTTTAACTTGGTGTGATCCTATTTGTCCATATTTGCTTTGGTTGGCTATGCTTGTGGGTCTTCATGTCTTTTGCCCATGTTCTCTGGTGTTTATCTTTTTCCTGTTGCTATTTAGATTGCTGTGTATTAACTATTGCTTGTCATATATGTTGCAAATAGTCCTCCAATTTTGTTGTTTTATAAGAATGACTTTTATTATTTAAAAAATGCTACTTGCCCTTCATAAAACATTTAATCAGCAGAGAAGATCATAGAAAGGTAAAAATTCTTCCAAATTCCATTTCCCAGAGACAAAACAAAAAACAAACCCTAGAAGTAATCAACAAAGTTCTGATGAAAATTACTTCAGATATCTCTCCATGCTTAGGTACAGATAACCAACTAGGTATGTAGGTAGAGGTTTAGAAATTTACCTAAAAAGTACAATGTAAATTGTAATTAAAATGGCTGCACTCAAGGTAAATATTTCTTTATTATAAAACATATTTCTAAACAATTATTATGAAAACTTTTATGAGTTTGGAATAATATTTGAACCACATAATTTGACTTTGAAGGGTACCTTTGGAAATCTTTCTAAAAAGATGAAAAAATTAGCAAACATATTTTTTTCTGTCTTTCCTCAGCACTTCTAATTTTATTAGTTATTTTAATATTGTCAAGTTTTATAATATTTAAAGCCCTTTTTCTAACTGTAATTCCCACAATTGTCAATTTTTCTTCTATTTTTAAACAGATCATCAGCTTCACCTTGGCATTTCCATTCCTCTTTCTTTATTTTGATTTATTGCTTTTTATGTATATTTTATTATTCTAATAATGTCTTTTCATGCAGGGCTCATAGGTGTTGGATTTCCTGAGTTCTTGCATATTTCAGGATATTTCTCAGTTTCATGTGAATTTGAATAATGACTATGTATACAATTATTGTCATGCCTTCTTTTACTTAGAATTTATGCATATTGCGCCATTTTCTACAGATATTAAATTAAATGTTGCTTTGGGTAAAGCTGAGATCAGTAAAAACCAGATCCCTCTCCAACACACACACACACACACACACACACACGCACACACTTACACTCCCCCCACCCACACACACCCCGTAAGTCTGCATATAACTTTCTCTTTCTGTCTAGATGTCCATTTGAATCTTCCCCCTTTTATATATATTTATTTTAGTGGTTCCTCTAGAGATAACACCATATATATCTGTCTTAATCAAAGTCTAATGTTATTTGGAACTTTTGTCTTCTTCCTAGACAATGTTAAAGATGTTAACTCTATTTAACATCTTATCAACTTGTATGAGTTGTTGTATTTGTTGTACATTTTAATTCTCTCTGTATTTTAAACAATATAAAACACAAAAATATGCATTTAGGTTGACACATATTTAGCGTTTTGTTGCTCTTTATTTCTTCCTTCATCTGCAAGCTTCCATATGAGATCATTTTCTTTCTGCCTGAAGAATATCCTTTGTTATTTCCCTAAATGTGGTCTGGATCTGCTGCTAATGAATTCTTTCAATTTTTGTCTTTATTTCACCTTCATTCTCTGAGTATATGTTTGCCGATTATTGAGTTCCAGACAGACACTGTTGTCTTTCAGCACTTCGAAGTTATGTGTCAGTTGTCTTCTCGTTCTATTGTTTTTACTGAGATGTTAGTCACCTATCAGCTTGAGAGTCACTCTTTGTAATGAGAAGTCTGATGCCGTATTAAAAAATACTTGACTGCTAACCATTTTTAGGATTCACACCTTCTTCTTTCCTTTCTGCCCCACATTCAGACAAGTTGATGAGAAGGCTCAAGTGCATCCTCCTTTGCCAGTGGCATTCAAACCATGTGAGTCTCTGCCCATGTGAGGAAACTCTCACCCTGGCCCACCCTCTAAATACAGTAAAAACCTAGGCCAGTATTTTTTTTTCCTTGCTCTGTCAAGCCATTTCAGACCTGCTTGAGAGGCTTGCTCTGCTCTCCCCAGAGACCTCAATTATGTAAATAATAAACCTCTTCATACTCTTCTAACATGTGTGCAGCACCTTCAGTCTTGACATGTGAACCAAATTTTGGGTTGGGGTCCATCTGCCTCTGTAAGGGACCATAACACTTTTCTAAAGACTCTCTTTTATTTAGTTTCATCAATTTTATTATGAGAAGCTTAACTGTTTTGTGTGTGTGTGTGTGTGTGTGTGTGTGTGTGTTAAATTACTCTGTTTAGGTTTTCTTGAACCTGTAGCTTAAAGTTTTTCATCAGTGTTTAAAAAAGCTCTGACCTGACTGGGCACAGTTGGTCACGCCTGTAATCTCAGCACTTTGGGAGAGGCCGAGGTGGGCAGATCACAAGGTCAGGAGATCGAGACCATCCTGGCCAACATAGTGAAACCCCATCTCTACTGAAAATACAAAAATTAGCTGAGTGTGGTGGCGGGTGCCTGTAATCCCAGCTACTTGGGAGGCTGAGGCAGAAGAATTGCTTGAACCCGGGAGGCAGAGGTTGCAGTGAGCCAAGATTCTGCCACTGCACTACTCCAGCCTAGAAACAGAGCGAGACTCTGTCTCAAAAAAAAAAAAAAAAAAAAAAAAAGTTCTTACCCATAATTGCTTCAAATATTGCTTCCATACAATCCTTTCATTCTGGGATTTTATGATATCAGTCTTACTTTTTTCTAACCCCTTGCCTGTATTTCTCATCCTTTTATCTGTCCATGTTTCACTTTTGATATTTTCTTCTGAACTTGCTTCCAGTTCAATAATTCTTTATTCACCAGTGTCTACAACTGTACGTAATATTCTTGATTTAGCTAATTGTATTTTTCAGTTCAATAATTTTGATTTAGTTTAGTTTCATAATTCTTAATTATCTTTCAAAATCTTCAATGTTGTATTTTATCTCCTTGAATATATTAAGGATGGTTATTCTAAGTTTGTTTGGGAACTCCATTATCTTAAACTTCTGTAAGCTGTTTTAATTGCTTCTTGTTTCTCTTGTTTTTTTCTTTGTTCATGTTTTAGTTTAGATTTTCTTGCCTCCTCATTTCTGTTTGCTTTTAATTCTTGAGTGTCCAGTGGGAGAACTGGCCTGAAGTACCTAGTTAGTTATTATCAAAAGTAGAAGCCTGAGTCTCTAATTTATTTTATTTTTATTATTGATGTTTGGTACTTTTATTACAATAGAGTTGCTAATGAATATGCTGTAATCGATTACCTCCACCACTCCTCCTCAGGATGTAATATTTTTTATTTTAGGCAAATTTACTTCTACTATTGTTAATTTTTTTTGTTCTTTCTCAGAATGCCAATTCTGAGAAACACACACACACACACACACACATATATATATGTTGATTCTTCTTTGCTTTTTAGTTTATCAGTCCTCTTAAAATAAAATGAATATCTTTGTTCTTTTTCTGTTTGAATATTACCTAAACCTTGTTAGGGTCCTGGCTGTGTTTTAGTTACAAATTTAGAGATATATATATATAGTCAATAGAGTTTTGCTTTTAATATGACTTTAATCTCTGCAATGTTTTCATTTTTCTTTTACATTTCTACTTGAGCTTTATCAGCTCACTTTATTACTCCTTTTATTATCTTATAATCTTTTCTGAAGATTTTGAACCTTTAGTTCTCTTTTTGAAGTCCTTTCTGTTTTTATTTTATTATTATTATTTTTTTCTTTATTTTATTGAAACAGAGTCTCACTCTGTTGCCCAGGCTGGAGTGCAGTTGTATGATCTTGGCTCACTGCAGCCTTTGCTTTACAGGTTTAAGAGATTCTCCTGCCTCAGTCTCCTGAGCAGGTGGGATTACAGGCACCCGCCACCACGCCTGGCTAATTTTTATATTTGTAGTAGAGACAGGGTTTCACCATGTTGGCCAGGCTGGTCTTGAACTTATGACCTCAAGTGATCTGCCCGCCTCAGCCTCCCAAAGTGCTGGGATTACAGGCATGAGTCACTACACCCGGCCCTGAAGCCCTTTTTCAAAAGAAAGAGTTTTGTGTAATTCTTTGAGACTTTGAAGAATTATTTGCACGAGTCTTTCTTCCTTTTCCATATGGATGCATTTTATCTTGTGTTATTTTCCTCTTTTCTTCTTTATTATTATTATTTTTTAATGAGTAGATCTGAAGCTGGTCCATTTTTATTTATAGCTTAACTTTACATGGGATCAACTAGTCATTGTATGTGGAGCAACTTGGTGTAAGGGTTGACACAATCTTGAATGACTTGAATTCAAGATTGTAGCCTTAAACACTCTGTCATTTAATCTGTAATCTGCTTTACCCTGGGGTTAATTTTGGCCCTTAGCTGTTGACAGTTAATTTTCAGTGTGGCCCACAGAAATTTCCTTTAGTTCACTAGCTCTCTGTGTTATTATCCAGCATTTGTGTCCATCCCACTTGCTTTATTTTTGCTTCACTTCTGGAAGTCTTGTTTGGTTAGGACTCTCAGAAAGCACATTGGCTAGACTTGAAAAACAAACAAACAAACAAACAAACAAAAAAACAGGTGTACTGTTCTTGCAACACCTGGAATTATAATTTAGGCAGCCCCTGGGCAGGAGCACTGTTCAAATCTAATGGCAGATGCTTGTTTCCTGGGCTGATGCCCCAGTTGCGAGTGATGGGTGTTCTTTCAAAGAGGCCTCAGACAGTGTCTTAGGATTGGGTTCATATTGGACTTCTGCGTGTCATCGGATATGCTGATGATGTCAAGAACCCTTGGGAAGCTCTCTCTAGTCAGCCCCAAACCAGCTCTTTGAGCTGTTTCCTTGAACCAATTCTCCAAGGACGTACTCTGTTTTGCTTTTTATTCTCAATAGTAGCCAATTTGCACTACACCATTGGATTTTCCTCTTTCAAAACTTAGTAGTAAGAGAAACTCAGTCTCTTCAGCTTCTTTGAAACAAACACTAAAATCTTTGTGTTTCAAGAATTTTGTGGTTTATTCTTCTGGGAAGGAGTTATTTCAGAGTTAACAAAATGGGAAAGCAATAAAGTCTAACGAACTATGGTATCCTGATCCAGGGTTATAGAATCTTCGACTTCTTTCTGATGGCAGGTTAATGTAAGGTCTTTGGCTGTATTGCGGAATGGTGTAATGAACCAGAAACTGGGTTCTAGATTCAAACTCTGGTTCTACCATGTTCCAATTGTATGATTTAGGAAAGTTAGTTACCCTTGTTGTTCTTCAGTTTTATCCTCATTAAATGGGTATGATAACAGTACCTACCTCCTGGTATTATTAAGGTTTAAATGAGCTACTACTGTAAAGGGTACCATGCTGTGCCTGGTACACAGTTTGAGTTCCAGGAACATTTGCTATTATTAGGTCCCTTGATTTTCTTCCAAACATGCACTCTAGGAGCCTCATCCTTACATTTCCCACTCTTCTAGGAAAGAAGAAGGGTCCTGGTAGAGGAATAATTCTCAAAAAGATCATTTTCTGACAGAAACTCTTCCTCCACAAAGGCATTTCTCCTAGAGGTATTCTAAAATCAAGAGGATTCTTCCTGTACAAGGACCTTTCCCCATGAGGACTGTTCCCTACGAGGACACTTCCTCATGAGGACCTTTCCTCTTTAAGAACCCTTTTTTCCTGAGGTTCCTCTACCCATGAGAAACCTTCTTCCATGAGGACCCTGTTTCTATAAGGATCTTTTCCAGCGAGGACCTTTCCCACCTGAAGACTAATCCCCCTGACGAGAAATAGGGAAAATTATCTCCCTTCTGCATATAGATACTTAGTAACCTTTTTTTTTTTTTTTTTTTTTGAGATGGAGTCTTGCTCTGTCGCCCAGGCTGGTGTGATCTCGGCTCACTGCAACCTCCGCCTCCTGGGTTCAAGTGATTCTCCTGCCTCAGCCTCATGAGTAGCTGGGACTACAGGCGTGCACCACCATGCCCAGCTCATTTTTCGTATTTTAGTAGAGATGGGGTTTCACCATGTTGCCCAGGCTGGTCGAGAGCTCCTGAGCTCAGGTAATCTGCCCGCCTCCGCCTCCTAAAGTGCTGGGATTACAGGCGTGAGCCACCGCACCCTGCTGATCCTTAGTCACTGTAAGAGAACTATTCCTCTACCAGAAATCTTGTTTTTCAAGGATTCTTCCTCTGAAGAGTGGCCTCAGGAAACCCTATGGGGAAATTAGCGTCTAATTTTTGGACAGTTTCCCTTCCTGAGACCTGCTAGCCAGGTCATTAGGCCTCGATCCTTGGCCAGGCATGGCCTGCGTTGGCACTGTGCACATTTGACCACGGACCTTCTCTTTGATATTGGTATGCATTTGTCTTTGGGGAGAGGACCAGTGGTAGCAGCTAGGTATGGACCAGACCCTCATTGTAACAGTAGCCATTACTATATTCCATTTTCCGGGCATGCCATGATAGGAAAGTGGGGTATACAGGTCCCATACCAATTAGGTCAGAATGTCCTGGCAGCAGACTCACTTGTGGGACATCACAGCAGCAGGAACACAGAAGAAGGGCATAGCAGGGTAACTATTCTTCAGGAAAAATACATGGTGCTTGACATAGGAGTAGGGTACTATGGTTCTGATTCTCAATGAGCTCTTAATCTAGAGGAATTGGAAGAGTAAATTATGGAATATAAACAAAGTGGAATGAATAAGTACTAATTCAACTATTGTTTTGTTCATTCACACTCAATTAAATACATTGTTTCAAATTGTGATAATTTGCAAGGAAAAGCATAGTATTCTGGATAGAAGTATAGTATGTATCAAGACCTGGGACACTGAAAGGAAGCCAATATCCATGGCTTTTTTTTTTTTTTTTTTTCCTGGAAAAGTCTGGCGGGCCCCTGTGTCAGGAGCATAGAGTTGCTCAAGAGAAATTGCGAGAGATGAAGCAGGATAATCCTTTTAGGTTCAGACTCTGGAAAGCTGTGCTAAGGATTTTTGATGGGACTGTGAAAACAATGATAATCTAGAACAGGTTGTTTAGGAAGGAAGTGGTTCAAATCACACAGGAAGAAGATATACCTGTTGCTTGTGTGAAAACCTGCAAAGTGAAAGAGTAAAAGAAAAGGAGTGCATTAAGATGCCATCACAAGAACTCAGTCCCAAATACTGAAGACATAGGTGAAACAGCACCTGTGGAGCAGGAAAACAGAAGGTGGATATGGATATGAAAGCTTGAACAGTCCCGCCTTAGTGATCGAAGTGTGAGAGAGAGGATAATCAGAGATAGCTGAAAGCTTTTAGTATAGGTGTCTTTTTTGGAAATTAAGGATCAGTCTTTTTTCTTTTCTTTTCTTTTCTTTTTCCTTTTTTTTTTTTATTTTACAAGGTCTCACTCTGTCACTTAGGCTAGAGTACAGTGGCACAAACATGGCTCACTGTAGCCTTGACCTCCCAGGCTCAAGCTATCCTCCTGCCTCAGCCCCCACCCCCACTTCCCAAGTAGCTGGGAGTATAGGCACACACCACCACACCTGGCTAGTTTTTGTAATTTTTGTAGAGATGGGTTTCACCATGTTGGCCAGGCTGGTCTTCAACTCCTGAGCTCAAGCAATCCCCCTACCTCGGCCTCCCAAAGTGCTGAGATTACAGGCATGAGCCACCATGTCCAGCGAAGGATCAGTCTTATTGAATGAAGTGTCACTTACTTGCCCAGACCATTATGGACACACACCTTTGAACACTGTGTGTGTGGGGTGGTGATGAGAACTCTGGGCTAGGAATTAGAACACCCAAGTCCACTGTTTACCCAGCTGAAAATAAAACTGTTAACCTCTTTAGGCCTTAATCTCATCTTTGTTAATATGCATGACTTGCTGATCTTTTCAGGTGAGGACAGTCTGTTCTGAAGGTCTACACATTAATGCTTCCTACTCGGAATTCAAATCAGCAATTTGTTCTTCTGGTTGTTCAAGTGTTCAAAATAGAGGGAAGATACCTGGATGAAACATTTTCACAGAGTCTGCAATTCCCTTAAGAGGATCCCAGAGCCCTTAAGCTTCTCTTAGATTCCTCTGAGTTTTTTCAGCCCAAGGACTGTTACCACATGTCCTCCATCTTGTCCACAATTTTAGCAGGTGTGTGTAGGTGGAGCTCAAAGTTAAAAATAACTCCAGTAAACTCACATATCTTTTTTCACAAATTGCTGTTCAGTTGAAACTCTTAAATAGCCAGCATTTTGCTGAGTAGTTAAACAGAACTAGAAACAGAGACAGTGGTGCCACTAATAACTACACTGTGCCTCTACCCCCTCACCTTAACACCAACCTCTCTAAACCACATAGTAGCAAAGTGATCATAATTATCTATGTACATAAAGCACCAAGAGTATAATGTAATCTTTATTGGCAACAATTCCAATGTTGGATCACGTGCTGAAAAAAATGGATGTAACACTAATGAGCTTCTTATAGCATAAATTCCAACAAATAGGTTATGTAGCTTCAGTACCTTAAATAAGAGAATAGCCTGACTCCAGAACCAGAGCAAGAATGAGAGGCGAATATCCAGTACTATCACCTTGGGAAAGTCTATTCAATTATTTGGTGTTCTATACTGGCTAATCCCACATTGGTTTAATTGTTGGTGGCCTTGGAGATACCAGGCAAAGTTATAGAAGGAAGGGATGTCTGCTGAAGGACTCAGATGAAGGATCACTTTGCCATTTCATGTGACTGAAGAATGTTTCATGGGGTTACTTTGAAACCCATGGAAATATCTGCATACTGGAATGAACTGGACATATGACGTGAAGCACATTGAAACAGAGTAATGGACTTCTCCCAACTTCTGTTCTGTACAGCCATCTAAGCCCACAGCACTAATTCTTTCATTCTTTCACAGCTTCGTGAATGTGATCTATTAATAAAGAAATTCCTATATCATGGCTGTGAATCAGCAAATGGTATCATCCTAAAACTTTAGAGATTTATGGGAAGAAACAGTAGAGATGAGAATGAAGAAAAAAGAATGGATTAGTTTCCATTATCCTCATAGGGAGGAATTGCCTACCTAGGAATTTAAGAAGACCCCTGGCAAACATAACAAAACCAACCAAACAAAAAGCTTGGTAAATTCCTCCTGACGGAACAAACAGGGCCTAGAAATGAGGATTAGTTACTGGCAATGAATATGTGTGAGGAGCAAATTATAATGATGTTAGAGCTTCCAACGAACTCTATACAATGTGCAAGGATTTATACAGAGTGGGAATAATCCTGCAGTGGCACCCCAAATGGCCTGGGATGTGCATGTTGAACTGAAGGTCATACGAATACTGGGCTAGTTTAGAGCGGGGGTTCTTGTCTCAGTGGGTTTCCTTCTGTGTGATTAGGTAGACAGTTTGGGGAAGGGAGAAAAGGTTTAGGAGTTGGAAAGAATGTTTAGCCCCAAAGGATGTTTCTGTTCAAATCTGGCTTCTTCTGCCTGTATTCACCAAAATACCCCCATACCCATACTGTCTCTCAAAAGATGACTATTTCTCAATAAATTCAAATTTTTTCTTTTTCTTGCAGTCTTTTCCTAAAGATTTGAACCCTATTATATTTGCACCATATAACCTTCAATAGCACATGGGTCCTTAAACAAACATAAATATCCTACCATCATATAAGAATGAATAAACATAAAAACCTTCACCAATATTTCTATATATAGAATATTTAACTGTCTATCTATCTATCTATCTATCTATCTATCTATCTATCTATCTATCTATCTATCTATCAAAATAGTAATAACAAGGATACCAATATGGACAAATAGTCCATTAAAAAAGAACTTATTGCTATTAAAAGAAAAAATAAAAACTCAATGAGATCAGAGAGAAGATTGAGTCAATAAAACAAAAGTAAAGAATCATGAAACAATTATTTTTCATGGAAATAGGAAAAAGTTCTTGGAGACAAAATAATTAATAGGAATTTTAAAAAGATTCTCAAAGAAGTCTATTGCAGTAGGACTTCTGGACTAACTTGAATGATTTATCTGCTCCATATTTCATTTTCCATTAGCCTTCCCAAAAGTTTATGTAGACAGAACTCAGATAAAACAAATTTACCAAAAGAAAAAAAGTCTCAATTGTTTGGTGTTATGAACACAGAAAGAAGGTTTGCCCCAGTCCCTGGCCAGGTGAATACCAGAGAAAGCGAATACTTTACCTAATGATGGATATGGCGTGTCCATGAACCTGCTCCACGAGAACTCTGCCTTTTATCATCTGCGAAGACCAGGGAAGTGTGGATATATTAATCAAATGCAGCAATCCCATTATTTGTCTATAGACCAGCCCTTTTATAGCATTTCTTTCTTGCTTATCAAAACAGGCTCAGATTTGCACTGGTTTGTTTTCCTCAAGGATGTAACATCAGAAGTGACAAATTGTTTTTCAGCAACTTATATCCTCCTAAGAATATCCAGAGGAGTGGGGTTGAATTATTCTTAATTTCTCTGATTTTAAAGGAAACAAAAGTTGACTAATGATTAGGGTGACCATGTAATGTATTTTCCAAACCAGACCCTTTCTAAGAGTGAAAATAAGAACCATTAGTTGTGCTAGCAAAATGGGCAAAGTGAGATTAATGAGTCCCTTACCTATAATAAAAATAAAAACATATGTCTACCCAGGTTTCATTGATTTATCACACATTTCAGACCAAAACACAATGTCCAACACAAACATAGTCATGTGGTTTTTATTTTAATTTTCTTTTGAGGGGAAAATGTACTAATCTATTGAAAAATGCTCTATAGAGGCTGACACGTGCTTTCTTTTTTTCCTGATCCTTCTAAGGTAAGATAATCATAAAGAAAACTTAAATAAGTCAGTTATATGAAATGAACAATGATGCCCCTCACAGGAAATAGATTTAGGAGCCTGGTAACTGCAAGAGAAATACTGCCAGAGCTCACAGAAAAATGAAGATATTGAAACTTTGTAAGAAAAGATATGTGGGGAATAGATGCAGGATATCAACTATACTTGTAACAAAACTTAGATAAAGAGCAGAATGTAAAACTGAAAATAAGAGACAACTGTGGTAAAAATACATTTCTCTAAGATTAAAACAAAATAAAATCCCACCAAAATAAAATTTAGAGGTATGAAAGATTCACTAAGGTCTAGATAAGATGAATAAATAGACACTCATTCCCCAATATAGCCTAAAATATTTTGAAATTCTAGGAATAAAGAAAAAACCAAAATGCAAATCCAATACATGTCCATACAGGACAAAGGTAAAATAAAAAGTAAGCAATCATTAATTTATTCAGCAAGCATTTCCTGAGTACTGTGATGAATTGTGTTGTTGTTCCCAAATTGCTGCCCTACCCAAAAAAAGGATTAATACAGCCTTGCTTGTTGCTGTGTGACTTGCAGTGGTTCCCTGTAGGAGAAATATGGCTCCCTATTGTTCTTAGGCTTAGCCATTTGACTTCTTTTGGCCAATGGATTGTAAACAGGAGTGCTGTGTACAACATCTGAGCAGAAGATTTAAGAATGAGCTTTACCTGTGGTTCTGCTATTGTTCTTTCCTTTCTGCCTGGAGAAAAGATGTCCTAGATAGGATCTGCTCTATCAGCATGGATTCTGGGATTAAAAACAAGATAGAAAGAGACCTACAGCTGTAGAACAGAGTCTCAGCCTACCTGCTGCCAACATATAATGTGATTCAGATAAACTCTTGTTGATTAAAGCAACTGAGGAATTAGATTTACCTGTTTTGGCAGTATAACAAAGAAAAAACTGACTAATAAAAGTTCCTAGGATGTTCCAGTTACTCTGCCTGGTGCTTGAAAATTAACCGTCATGAATCTGCACGTTCATAGAACTTAGACTCCAGTAAGCTGTTGTATTATTTTCCTAAAGAACTAAAAAAATCAACTGTAAAAGTATTAGAACTAATAAAAGAGCTTCCTACAGTGGCTAGTTAGAAAATATGCATGTAAAACACCATTAGGTTTATTGCATACTGGTGGATATTATTAGGAAAAAGATCTCTGTCTTCGTAGCAAGAAAATTATATAACATCCAGGAATATTGTCAACAAGAAATGTGGCACAAGGAAAACTTTACTAAGAGATACAAAGTGAATGAGAAGATTTACCACTGTGAGGGTATTCATTTTTCACCAAAGTAACTTCTACACTTAATGTAAGGAAAAAGCTGAAGTTTAGAGATCGTAAATAACTTACTTGAGGCTGCAGTGCCAGCAAGAAGGGAAGTCAGACTCTGAAATCTAGTCTCTCAGACTGTTTTCATACTTTCATATAGCACCAACCTACTAAGAAACAAAATGTATGTGTTTAGGAATAAAGGTAACATTTAACCCTAAAATTCCATGAGGAAAGCAGGTATATATGTCCTACGTGAGAGAATGATTGGTTTAATTCAGACCTTCCTCAAGGGTTTCTTCTCTATCGCTTTCTTCACACATGGATAACTCCAGATACATCATCCACATCATCTAGATGCTGGTAGCATTGCTATTTTCAACGAAAATAATCCTTATACGAAGTTTCAAGTAGTGTTCTGGCTGAATCTTCAGACACCAGTGCCACTTCCCTGATGGATCCCAGGGCAACTACATTCTTGAGGACCAATACTGACTTTTGCCCTTATCCTTGTTCTTGTTCTTGTTGTTGATGGTATTTATCAAGTAGTTTCAGTAGTCACTGAAAGCTGTGAACCCCGTGCCTTGCCCTCTCTCCTGTGGTTGCTCTTGATAATGTATGATAACCATGTCCTAATTCATGTGCTTATTAGGTATCACTCTTTGCACTTTCTGCAATGTCACCTTGGTCACTTTCAGTGCTTTTTGATTTTTTGGCCCAAGAGACTAGGGCTTTTGATACCTGGTATTATAAACCATTTTTTGTGGTTCTCAAACAAGACAAGCTGGAGAGTTTAATTTTTTATTATTTTTTAATTGACAAGTAAAAATTGTATATATTTACAGTATACAACATGATGTTTTGACATGTGTATACATTGTGAAATAGCTAAATCAAGCTACTTATGCTTTACATATTTATTTTTTATGGTGATAACATTTGAAGTTTACTCTCTTTGCAATTTTCAGGTATACAACATATTGCAATTAGTTGTAGGCATCAAGATGTACAATAAATCTCATGAACGTATTGCTCCTGTCTTACTAAAATTTAGTGTTTTTTTGACCAACATCCTTCTCCTACTCCCCAGTCTTTGGTAGCCATCATTTTAGCCTTTGTTTCTATGAATTCGAGTTTTACCCTCAATATATAAGTAAGATCCAGTGGTATTTGTCTTTCTGTGCCTGGCTTATTTCACTTAACATAGTGACCTCCAGGTTCATCTATGTTGTTGCAAGTGACAGAAATTTCTTCATTTTTAAGGTTGGATAGTATTCCATTATGTATGTGTACACCATATTTTCTTTATTTGTTTCTTTATTTCATTTATTTGTTGATTCCATATCTTGGGTATTATGAATAATGCTACAATAAACATGAGAGTGTAATTAACTCTTCAACATCTGATTTCAGATCCTTTAGATATATACATAGTAGTGACATTGCTGGATCATATGGTACCTTTATTTTTATTTTTTTCACAGGACCTCTATATAGTTTTCCACATGGCTTTACTAGTTAACATTTCCACCAACAGTGTGCAAGGGTTCCCTTTTCTCCATATCCTCAACAGCACTTGGCTTTTTTTTTTTTTTGTCTTTTTGATGATATCCATTCTAACAGAGATGAAGTGACAGATCATTATGGTTTTAGTTTGCATTTCTCTGATAATTAGTGATGTTGGGCACCTTTTCATCTACCTGCTGGCCATTTGTGTATCTTGTTTTGAGAAACGTCTGTCCAGGCCATTTGTCCATTTTTAATCTGTGTTTTATTTTCTTAATACTGAGCTGTTTGAATTTTTTATATACTTTGAATATTAACCCCTTATCAGATGTATGGTTTGCAAATATATTCTTCCATTTTGTTGGTTGTCTCTTCACTGTGTTGTTTTCTTTGCTATGCTAAAGGTTTCTAGTTTGATGTAATCCCATTAGTCTATTTTTGCTTTCGTTGCCTAAGCTTTCGAGTTCATATCCAAAAAGTTCTTGCCAAGACCAGCATCATGTAGTATTTCTCCTATGTTTTCTTCTAGTAGTTTTGCAGTTTTAGATATTATGTTTGTTATTAATTCATTTTGAATTGAGTTTTTGTATGTAGTTTGAGAAGAGAGTTTAATTTCATTCTTCTGCATGTGGATATCAAGTTTTCTAATCACCAATTGATTGAAGAAGCTACCCTTTCTCCATTGTGTGTGCTTGGTATCTTTTCTGAAAGTCAGTTGGCCATAAGTGGATGGGTTCATTTCTGGGCTCTCTATTCTATGTGTCTGTTTTTATGCCAATACCATGCTGTGTTGATTAATGCAGATTTGTAGTAAATTTTGAAATCAGGTAGTATGATGTTTTCTTCTTCGTTCTTTTTGTTCAGAATTGCTTTGGCTATTCAAGGTTATTTGTGGTTGCATATGACTTTTAGAATTGTTTTATCTATTTCTGTGAAAAATATCATTGGAATTTTGATAGAGATTGCATTGAATATTTAGATCACTTTCAGTAGTATTTTAATAGTATTAATTATTCAAATCCATGAATACAGGATTTATTTCCACTTATTTGTGTCTTCTTCCATTTCCTTCATCAACATTTTATAGATTTCAGTCTACAGATCTTTCACTGTACACTGTGAAATGTATCTCTTAAGTTTTTTAATAGCTATTGTAAATGATATTTTAAAGAATTTCTTTTTTGGATAGTTTGCTGCTAGTGTAGTGGAGTGATAGTTTGCATACTAATGACTTTTGTGTGTTGATCTTGTATCTGCAGAAATTACTAAGCAAGTTGTCTATGAGTTCTAACAGTTTTTGGTGGAGTCTTGAGGACTTTCTATAAATAAGATCATGTCATCTACAAACAGAGACAATTTAACTTCTTCTTTTAAACCAATTTGAATCCCTTTTATTTCTTTCTTTTGCCTAATTGTTCTGGCTAGGACTTCTAGTACTATGTGAATAGAAGTAGCAAAAGTGGGTGACTTTGTTGTATTGCCTCTGCTCTTACAGAAAAAGCTTTCAACTTTTCACCATTGAGTATGATGTTAGCTGTAGGCTTTTGATATATGGCCTTTATTGTGTTGAGATACATGTCTTCTATACCTAACTTGTTGAGAGTTTTTATTATGAAAGGGAGTTGAATTTCATCAAATACCTTTTCTACTACTATAGAGTGATCATATTTTTTATATATTTAATTTTGTCCATGTGTTGTATCACATTCATAGTTTTGCATATATCCAGTGATCACAGGAATAAATCCCAGTTAATCATGGTGAATGATACTTTAAATGTACTGTTTAATTTGATTTGTGGCACTGTGTTGAAAACTTTTTGCATCTACTTTCATTAGATATATTGGCTTGTAATTTTTTTTTTCTTGTAGTGTCCTTCTCTGGCTGTAGTAGCAGGGTAATGCTGGACTTGTAAAATGGGTTTGGAAGTATTCATTGCTCTTAATTTTTTGAAAGAGTTTGAGAAGGCTTGGTATTCTTTAAATATTTGGTAGCATTCAGCTGTGAAGCTATCAGGTTCTGGGGTTTTCTCTTGTCGTTGGCAAATTTTTAGTGACTCTTTCAATCTCCTTACTTGTTACTGATCTGTTCAGATTTTGCATTTCTTCATGATTTAGTTTTGGTCTAGGATATTATCCATTTCTTCCAAGTTATCCAGTTTGTAGGTTTATAATTGTTCATAAGAGCCTTTTATGATTCTTTGTATTTCTGTGGTATTAGTTGTAATGTCTCCTTTTAAGATTCTGATTTTAGTCCTCTCTTTTTGGTCTAGTTAAATATTTTTCCGTTTTTTTATACTTTTATAAAACCAGCTGTTTGGTTAATCTTATCTGTTGTTTTTCTAATCTATATTTTATTTATTTATGTTCAGATCTTAATTATTTTATTCCTTGTGCTGATTTGGGGCTTAATTGGTTTTCTTTTCCTAGTTCCTTGAGATTGACATTTGGTTGTTATTTGAGATCTTTCTTCTTTTTTCAAGTTGGTATTTATTGCTATAAAATATCCCATTAGAACTGCTTCTGCTACATCTCATAATTTTTGGTATGTTGTGTTTTCATTTTTGTTTGTCTCAAGAAATATCTGTATTTTACTTTTAGTTTCTTCATTAACCCATTTGTTGTTCAGGAGCATGTTGTTTAATTTCCATGTTTGTAAATTTTTTGAAGTTTCTCCTATTACTGACTTTAGTTTCATACCATGTGTTTTAAAAATATATATAATTTCAATCTTAAATTTGTTTAAACTTGTTTTGTGGCCTAACGTGATCTGTTCTGGAGACTGTTTCTTGTGTCTTGAGAAGAATGTGCATTCTGCAGCTGTTGGATAGAATGTTCATTTATCTGTTAGATCCATTTGGCCTAAAGTGTAGTTCAAGTCCAATGTTTCTCTTTTGATTTTCAGTCTGGATGATCTGTCCATAGTTGAAAGTGGGGTACTGGAGTACCCTACTGTTATTGTATTTCAGTCTATGTCTCTTTTCAGATCTATTAATATTGTCTTAATATCTTTAGATGCTCTGATTTTAGATGAATATGTATTTATAATTTTATCTTCCAGATGAGTTGACCCCTTTATCATTATAGAATGATCTTCTCTGTGTTGTTTCACAGTTTTGAATTAGTCTATTTTATCTAACATAAATACAGCTACTCTTGCTTTCTTTTGGATTTTACTTATATGGAATATCTTTTTCCATCCTTTCACTTTTAATGTATGTGTGTTCTTAAAGGTGAAGTCCTTTTCTTATTGGCATAGTTGGGTCTTGTTTATGTATTCAGTGACTTTATATATTTTGATTGGATAATTTATTTATGTTCAAGGCAATTATTAATAGGTAACAACTTATCACTGCCCTTTTTATTGTTTTCTGGTTGTTTTGTACATCTTTTTTTCCTTTATTTGCTCTTGCTATATTCTTTTTTGATCAAGCAGTTTTCTCTATTGAAATACTTTGGTTGTTTACTTTTTGTATTTATCTCTTTTCCCTTTTCTTTTTTTTCCTTTTCCTTTTCCCCTTTCCTTTCCTTTCCTTTCCTCCCTCTCTTCCTTGTTTTTTTTTTTTTTTTTGAGATGGAGTCTCACTCTGTTGCCCAGGTTGAAGTGCAGTGGCGCCATCTCAGCACAATGCAACCTCCACCTCCCCAGGTCAAGCAATTCGCCCATCTCAGCCTCCTGAGTAGCTGGGATTACAGGCATCTGCCACCATGTCTGGCTAATTTTTATATTTTTAGCAGAGATAGGGTTTCATCATGTTGGCGGGGCTGGTCTAGAACTCCTGACCTCAAGTGATCCACCCGCCTTGGCCTCCCAAAGTGCTGGGATTACAGGAATGAGCCACTGTGCCTGGCCAGTTTTTAACTTTTGTGTATTTACTATAACTTTTGCTTTGTGGCATGAGACTTACATAAAACACTTTATAGTTATAATAAGATATTTTAAGCTAATAACAATGTGTCTTTTTTGATAACAATGTGTCTTTGACAGCATAAAAAACTATACTTCTACTTCATCCCCTTATATTTTATGTTTATGCCACAATTTACATCATTTTATATTGTATATCTCTTAAATATGATAATTATTCTTATTTTTAATAGTTTTATCTTCTAACCTTTATACCAAAAGTACAGGTAATTTATACACCACTGTTACAGTATTGGAGCATTCTAAATTTGCATCTGTACTTTTACCATGGAGTTTTTACTTTCATATGTTTTATATTACTACTTAGTGTCCTTTTCTTTCAGCTTCAATAACTTCCTTTAGCATTTCTTGCAAGACAATTCTAATAGTGATAAATTCCTTCAGCTTTTATTTGTCTGGAAAGTCTTTATCTCTTCATTTCTGAGGAACACCTTTGCCAGACAAACTATTCTTAGTTGGCAGTTTTAAATTTATTTAGCAGTTTCTTTCTTTTTTTTTCTTTTTCTTTTTTTTTTTTTTTTGAGACGGACTCTCGCTCTGTCGCCCAGGCGGGAGTGCAGTGGCACAGTCACAGCTTACTGTGAGCTCCGCCTCCTGGGTTCATGCTATTTTCCTACCTCAGCCTCCCAGGTAGCTGGGGCCACAGGTGCCCGCCTCCATGACCAGCTAATTTTTTGTATTCTTAGTAGAGACGAGGTTTCACCGTGTTAGCCAGGATGGTCTCAATCTCCTGACCTTGTGATCTGCCTGCCTCAGCCTCCAAAAGTGCTGGGATTATAGGCGTGAGCCACTGCACCCGGCCTATTGAGCACTTTTAATGTGTCATCTCACTCTCTCCTGGTCAGTAAGGTTTTTTTGTTGAGAAATCCGCTAACGTTAGTGAAACGTCATCATATGTTATTTGCTTTTTTTTTTTTTTTTTTTTTTCTGTTTCTGCTTTCAGGGTCTGCTGTTTGTTTTTGATTTTTGATCAACTATTTAATGTCATGATGTATAGTTTTGTTTGGATTGAATGTGATTAGAGACTTTTGGCTCCTATACTTGGATATTTGTATTTTTCTCCATATTTGGAAAATTTTCTATATCATTTCTTTATATAACATTTCCAACCTCTTTTTTCTGTCATTTAAAAACACCTATCATTTGAATAATTGTGCTATTGATACTGTCCCACAAATACCATCAGCTTTGTTCATTCTTTTCTCTCCTCTCACTATATATTTTCAAATAACCTGTCTTCAAGTTTACAGATTCTTTTTCTGCTTGATCAGTTCTGCTGTTGACACCCTTTATTGTATTTTTCATTTCAGTCATTATATTTTTTAGCTCCAGAATTTGTTTGATTTAAAAAAGTTATAATTTTACTGTTAAATTTATCATTTTGGCCCCACTTACTGTTTCCTTTTTTTAAAAAGAATATTTATTTGTATTTTCTTGAATTTATCTGAACTTTCTTCAAGCAATCATTTTGAATTCTTTGCCAGTCAGGTTCTATATCTTCATTTCTTTGGGGTCAACTGCTGGAAAATTATTTTGGGTTTTTTTTTTTTTTTTTTTTTTTTGTAGGCTGTGTTATATCTCCTTGGTTTTTAATGTTTCTTGTTGCCATACATTGATGGTTGGCCATTTTTTTTGAGCAGTCACTTCTTCCAGACTTGATGGACTTTTTTATTTTGGAAAGACCTTCCCCTATTGGGGGGAGTGTGTGTGAGTGTGCTTGCTGGTTATGATACAGTGGTTCTGGCACCAGTGAGAGCTCTGGCAGCTGACGTGGGTGTTGACAGTGATTTCAGGGATCCTCAGAGGTCATCACTCTGGTTGTTCAAAGTGACAATGAGGGTTTTTGGGATCTTTGGTGGTGATGACTGCTTAGGATTTCCTGATCTCTTTTTCTCCCACTGGCAAAGTTGTGGTTGAGGAGATTTTTTCTTAATCTTGTGCCTGGCTTATAGAGCCACTTATGGTGGCAATGGCTCTGGTGTCTGATAAGTGACATCCATAAGGTAGCCATGTTGCTGAGATTTGAATCCAAAGTATGCATGGAGAAATTACAGGTCTTGTATCTGAGGCAGTAATGGTACTGGAACCAGGGGTGTAGGCACTTCCACTACTGTTGTGGTAACAGTATGCAAAGCAGTGATACTTATGAAGCATCCAGGGACCTGATAAAAGGAGCACAGGCTTACACAGAGTTAGAGCAACTCCAGGGTCATTGCAGGGCCTAGCTCTCTATGAATGGTGATCTAGTACCTAGGGCTCAGGCACCCCCAAACCCAGCTACTTTGTTAGTATCATTATATGAGGCACAGGTACTTGTGAAGCAGCCAGGGAGCTGAGAATAGGAGCATAGGCTTTCATAGAATCAGAGTGCTCAGGGGTTAAGGTGGGGCTTTGCTCTGTATGGTGGCAGAACCAGTGCCCAGACCATGGACCTACACAGTAAGAACCTGGTTGTGGGCCCTGGAGTGTGAAAGAGCTTGTTATGACAATGGCTCCAGTGTTTGAGACGTTTGTGGGGTAGTGCAGCCACAGAGCCTGGGTCTGTAGGAGGAGGCATTCATGGGGTGGCTGTGTGTTTATGGTCAGGGTATTTCTGGGATTGAGAGAGGTGATAGCTCTGTTCCTGAAGTGGCTCAACAGAGGTTGCTTCTTGGATGGGGGATGGGAGTGCAGCTGTGTTTCCCTTTCTCGGGTTCTCCAGTGAGAATGGCTGTTTGTTACTTCAGTGGCAAAAGATGCCAGTGTTCACTGAAGAGCCGGCCACTGGGGACCATGATGGCTCTTGCCATATGACTGATGCCAATAGCCTTTGCCTTTCTTCTTTGTTCCTAGCCATGTCCTAGTGTCTCAAGTGTGCTGAATTCACCAATGATTCTTTCTGTGTAAATATTCTTTGGGTTTTTGCTCCACTGTGTTGCTGCAGATTTTTTAATAGGTCCTTGAGCCCTCTGTGCTATTTTGGTTTGTGGATATCTATCTTCTATCTAATTTTTTTTGCGGACAGATGAAGGCTAATATCTCATATTCCATCTTATTGGTGATATAAATCTCCTGAATTTTGGAGAGTTTAAATTTTACTCACTTAATCTTGCAGTTGAATATAGTTCCCCACTCACTAAATGTGGAAGTTGTTTAATATAGCTATCAACTCATCAAATGTGGAAGCTGATTCAAAGAAAACATAAGTGAACATCTGCACTTCTCCCGTGCTACAATAATTTTTAATTAGGCACATTTCCCCCACTTTCCTTGCCTGTAGGTTTACCTATGTGATTAATTTCCAGATGCAGGAATCATAGAGTTGTGTGAAATATCTGGGCCATGTCCTGGAAGTGAGGGGTACGCACCCTTTTCCTTTTTCTTCCACCCTGCTGTTCAGAGTGTGGATACAATGATGAGGCATTTTAAAAATCATGTGGACAAAGCATCCAAAAATTGTGTGGACAAAACATCCATGGCAGAAAATGAGACAGTAGAAGCCTGCATCCCAGATAAATTTGTAAAAACAGAAATTTCTTAACAGCTTTGACTTTTATGTAAAAGTAAAATAAACTTCTACCTAGTTTAAGCCTATATTATTTTGTTGTCACATGGAGGCAATTTTGTACTGAAACACCTTTCTCCCAAAGGCATCATGTAGACTTAGCTGATTCACCCAATACTATTTCTTAATGGTAAGATCCCTTCTTTTATGGAATACTACCTTCAAAGTTAATATTTGATGTACTTGATACTTTGGGTTTTAGGAGCTAGCCTCACAATTTCCATCTGTCTTTCCCACACTGTCAGGCCGACATTTACAAGATGAATATCTGCAGGGACCTTTGCTCTATTATCAGTTTGAAGCATTTCCTGCAAAGTCCACCAAATCTTCAAGGTAAGTATAGAACCTGAGTCTTCATTACTTTTGGACACACTGGGACACATCAACATTTTGTGTTTATAATTTTTGAGAGGAAGGTTCATAGCTTTTTTTTAAAGCAGATTTTAGAGCTCATTGACTTAAAACAGATTAGTAATCTCTATGGTGTTTACTGGAGCCACAGATGCCAGCAGAATCTATTTATCCTGCCTCCCCGTGCTCATTGTCTGAGTAGAGGTCTCACCCAGAAAGTCAAGAATTGAATACCAGAACACAGGTTATCTGATTTTAATCATTTCTGACATTTGCTATTTATATCAACAAGCCCTACTGAGAAAGAATGAAGCCAAATACTTTATAAAAATGTATTAGGCCAGGCCCTCATCATTTCTCACCTGGTTTACCTTGACACTTTCTAACTGGTCTCTCTGCCTTCACGTCTATCCCTTACTGTCCTGACTCCTCACTTTTGCCAGAGTGAACTTTTGAAAAAGCAAAACCAACATATGTAAGTAAGTCAAACTACTCAATAACAAGAAAACAAATAATCCAATTAAAAATGAGCAAAGGACCTGAATAGATGTTTCTCTAAAAGATATACAAATGTCTAACAGATATATGGAAAAATGCTCAACATCACTAAGCATCAGGAAATTGCAAATCAAAACTGCAATGAGATGTAACCTCACACCTGTTAGAATGACTATGACAAAAATATGAAACATTAGTGTTCGCAGGGGTGTGGAGAAAAGGGAGACCTTGCCTACTGTTGGTGAAAATGTAAATTAGTAGAGCCATATTGGAGAGTAGTATGGAGGTTCCTCAACACACTAAAATTGAATTACCATATGATTCAGCAATCCCACTATATATCCAAAGGAGAGAAAATATGGATGTGAAAGGAAGATCTGCACTCCCACTTTCATTGCAGTGTTATTCACAATAGCTAAGATATTGAGTCAGCCTAAGTGTTCAACGACAGACGGCTGGATCAAAATGTGTTAAATATGCAATAGAATACTATTCAGCCTTAAAAAAGAAGGAAATTCTGTAATTTGTGACAACATAGAAGAATCTAGAGGACATTACACTAAGTGAAATAAGCCAGGCACAGAAAGAAAAATACCACATAATTTCATTTACATGTGAATTTGAAGAAGTTGAACTCATAGGAGTAGAGAGTAGAAGGGTTGTTACCAGAGGCTGAGGGGGTAAGGTGGACAGGGAAAGGAGAGATGCTGGACAGAGTTCAAAGTTTCACTTAGGAAGAATAAATTCTGGTAATTTGTTGCACAGCATGATGACTGTAGTTAATAATAATTTATTTTACAAAATTGCTAAAACAGCGTATACTAAATGTTCTCACCACAAAGAAATGATAAATATTTAAGGTGATGAATATGTCAATTAGCTGATTTGATCATTACACTGTGTATACATATATTGAAACATTACATGTAGCCCATAAATATATACAATTATTTGTCCATTAAAAATAAAATAAAAAGTTTTCCAAGAAAAAAAAGCAGAACCAAATATATTCTCAGGCTTATCATTTGATCCTACTTGTCTTTCTACTGTTTCTTATTTCCTTTCACTCTGTGGCCAAGACAGGCTGAGTTTTTCACCTATTAAACATTTCCACCCTTGCCAGCTGAGAACTTCACTCATCCTTCAAGGTTCAGCCCAGTCTCCATCCTCTTGGGGAAGTCTTTCAGAATATCCACAGACAGACTTAAGATGCATCAGCTTGACTCCCAAGGTACCTTGTACATATCTTTATTAAAGTTCTAATCATATTTCTGTTTTGGCTCATGTTTGACTCCCCCAAGAGACTCCACTGTCTCCTGTTCATCATTGTACCTTCAGCACATGAATGAATGGAAAGATCACTGAATAGTGAACTACACCTTGGTTGTTTTGCTTCCAGAAAATCAGAATATGTAATAATTTATATGAATTGACTGGATTGCAGTTCCTTTAAGCAATGGGGCACATTTAAGCCTTTTTTTTTTTCTGTGTGGAAATGAGAAAATGATTGTCATTTATTCCAAAGGTGCTTATAATTAATTGAGGAGCTGGTGACAAGTTTTAAGCACACAAATGAAGAAAATCAGTTATGTTTTTTGGAAAGATTATCCGACAGTACTGTTCAGTTTGAATCATGCCAGCCCTTACATCAGCTGGTGCCTCTTCAATCTGGTATATGTTTTTCTCTGGCCAGTGGGCTGCCACCACAGCTTCCTCGCTGTTCTCTAGATTTCTATTTTTGAACATGTCAGATTTAGCAAACAATTAGACATTGCCCAAACATCCCTACGCTGTCTTCACCTGGAATACCCTTTTCTGTACTTGGGTCTTATATGCTTCAGGTTTGTTTCACCTGTTAACTTCTTGGGAAAGATTTCATGGACTTCTGTATGGATAATTCCTCATTCTTGGGGCCTGTTGCTTCCCTTTACCGTGCTGTATCATACACATTTCTTGCTTGCCTGTCTCCTTGTGGGATTTTAATCCAATTGATGGAAAGAAATTCATTCCATGGTCTCCAAAGTCCGAGCCTAATTTCCAAGTGGGTTTAAGTGGGTTTCTGAGCTTAGTATCCCAAGTGGGTTTAAGTGTCTTAAGTGGGTTTTGTAAGTAATCTAATGAATGAATGAATGAATGTGGAGAGATTAGATGTAAGGCCACTGGATAGTAGGCAGTCAGGATGCTAAATAATTAGGGCTTGACTGTGGAGGCAATGAAAATGGATGGATTGGAGGATGTGTTACAACAGTAGGCCTTGACTGGATGTCATGAGTAAAGCAGAAGAGAACACCAAAAGTGATGGAAGCTGTTGGCTTGGTTCAGAAGACTGCGTGTGCTAGGAGCAAAAATACAAGGGGCAGGGGGGATAATTTTAGGTAGAAATAGTGGTTCTATAAAAGTTGAATTTAACAAAGGACTTAGTACTGTAAGCATTTAAGATAGCTTTGACTATTTTCTACTATTGGAAGTTTCTTTTGTTTGTGGAACCTAAATTTCCAATATGTAATTTAAACTCAGTTTGATACAAAATTTTCTTCCTTTTAAATTTTATACTCCTGAATAAGTGTGTTTGCTTTAAAGGGAGATATAAATATTTGAAAAGAGTAAATAATTGAAAAATTAAAATATGAATAATTTACAAACTGTCAGCT
>NW_012107775.1:1623759-1630878 GCF_000951045.1 Mandrillus leucophaeus | reverse complement strand
CACAGCATGATGACTGTAGTTAATAATAATTTATTTTACAAAATTGCTAAAACAGCGTATACTAAATGTTCTCACCACAAAGAAATGATAAATATTTAAGGTGATGAATATGTCAATTAGCTGATTTGATCATTACACTGTGTATACATATATTGAAACATTACATGTAGCCCATAAATATATACAATTATTTGTCCATTAAAAATAAAATAAAAAGTTTTCCAAGAAAAAAAAGCAGAACCAAATATATTCTCAGGCTTATCATTTGATCCTACTTGTCTTTCTACTGTTTCTTATTTCCTTTCACTCTGTGGCCAAGACAGGCTGAGTTTTTCACCTATTAAACATTTCCACCCTTGCCAGCTGAGAACTTCACTCATCCTTCAAGGTTCAGCCCAGTCTCCATCCTCTTGGGGAAGTCTTTCAGAATATCCACAGACAGACTTAAGATGCATCAGCTTGACTCCCAAGGTACCTTGTACATATCTTTATTAAAGTTCTAATCATATTTCTGTTTTGGCTCATGTTTGACTCCCCCAAGAGACTCCACTGTCTCCTGTTCATCATTGTACCTTCAGCACATGAATGAATGGAAAGATCACTGAATAGTGAACTACACCTTGGTTGTTTTGCTTCCAGAAAATCAGAATATGTAATAATTTATATGAATTGACTGGATTGCAGTTCCTTTAAGCAATGGGGCACATTTAAGCCTTTTTTTTTTTCTGTGTGGAAATGAGAAAATGATTGTCATTTATTCCAAAGGTGCTTATAATTAATTGAGGAGCTGGTGACAAGTTTTAAGCACACAAATGAAGAAAATCAGTTATGTTTTTTGGAAAGATTATCCGACAGTACTGTTCAGTTTGAATCATGCCAGCCCTTACATCAGCTGGTGCCTCTTCAATCTGGTATATGTTTTTCTCTGGCCAGTGGGCTGCCACCACAGCTTCCTCGCTGTTCTCTAGATTTCTATTTTTGAACATGTCAGATTTAGCAAACAATTAGACATTGCCCAAACATCCCTACGCTGTCTTCACCTGGAATACCCTTTTCTGTACTTGGGTCTTATATGCTTCAGGTTTGTTTCACCTGTTAACTTCTTGGGAAAGATTTCATGGACTTCTGTATGGATAATTCCTCATTCTTGGGGCCTGTTGCTTCCCTTTACCGTGCTGTATCATACACATTTCTTGCTTGCCTGTCTCCTTGTGGGATTTTAATCCAATTGATGGAAAGAAATTCATTCCATGGTCTCCAAAGTCCGAGCCTAATTTCCAAGTGGGTTTAAGTGGGTTTCTGAGCTTAGTATCCCAAGTGGGTTTAAGTGTCTTAAGTGGGTTTTGTAAGTAATCTAATGAATGAATGAATGAATGTGGAGAGATTAGATGTAAGGCCACTGGATAGTAGGCAGTCAGGATGCTAAATAATTAGGGCTTGACTGTGGAGGCAATGAAAATGGATGGATTGGAGGATGTGTTACAACAGTAGGCCTTGACTGGATGTCATGAGTAAAGCAGAAGAGAACACCAAAAGTGATGGAAGCTGTTGGCTTGGTTCAGAAGACTGCGTGTGCTAGGAGCAAAAATACAAGGGGCAGGGGGGATAATTTTAGGTAGAAACAGTGGTTCTATAAAAGTTGAATTTAACAAAGGACTTAGTACTGTAAGCATTTAAGATAGCTTTGACTATTTTCTACTATTGGAAGTTTCTTTTGTTTGTGGAACCTAAATTTCCAATATGTAATTTAAACTCAGTTTGATACAAAATTTTCTTCCTTTTAAATTTTATACTCCTGAATAAGTGTGTTTGCTTTAAAGGGAGATATAAATATTTGAAAAGAGTAAATAATTGAAAAATTAAAATATGAATAATTTACAAACTGTCAGCTTTTTTTTATTACTAAATTATGTGTTCATTGAATGCTGATTATATTTAAATATCTCCTTCAGTGTTGCTAAGGGAAATATACTTTCTTAGCTGACTTTTTGTATAGACTTTATTTTTGTGTATATTGTTCCCAGTTTATTTTTTAAAGAATGATAACTATTATTTTTCACAAACATGTTCATTTCTGAATAAAAATGCAAAAATGGGACATTCAAAAAGAAAAAAAATTGCCTAAAATTCCACTGCCCTGATTTTAACATTTATAAACACAATTCTAGATATTTCTTTATTAATATACATATAGAGTACATATAGATGGGGGGAGAGAGAGGAAAAAAACATAATTATCAAGATTGGGATTATAAGGCACATGCTATTTTTATTGAACATATTAAACATAATCCTTTTATTTAGCAGAGATAAATTTTCAGTGGAATTAAAAGAACCAGTGATCTCATAATTCTCACAGTTGCTTAGACTAAGTTTTATATTTAAATGAATTTAATGTTAACCACCAGTCCTCATTTTATGTTTCTTCTTTCCGATTGTTTATATTTTAATATATGTATTTGCTAGCAGAATTTTATCCTCTAGTACTCTCTTCAAGCAAGGCCCACAAGTGCTGGCTTTTCTAAGTTATTGCATACTAAACAATGTATGTTTGTTGCTTTTACACTTTATACTTGAAGGACGACTTGTGAAGTATTTTTTCCTCAGATCATTGGGACCAGTTATCTACCGCTTTCTGGCTTTGATAGTACTGCTTTGGATAAATCTAAAATTAACTCTTTTTTTTGATTTAAATGATTGATTGATATTTCCTTTTCAACTCTGTGTTGCAAACTATCACACATATATAGAAAATTCACAAAGCACAAAAAAGCGTCTACGTATGCCTCACCTAGGTCAAGAAACAGCACATTGCCAGCACTCTCCACTGCCTTCTCAGGACTTGCAAATCCCCACACCAAAAGTGGCTGTTCATGGAGGGCTCACCTTACATCTCTGACTTTTCCCAGTTCTTGTGATTGCAATTCTTTACTACCTTATTCACTTTTCAGTGTCTTCCAGCATGTTTTTAAAAAAGTATTTTGTCCAGCTTTTCTACTAGCTATCTTCAGTGGGAATGCTGTTCTGAATTATAAAATTCACCATTACCAGAAACTGAACTTCCCAAGGTGGTTTGTTAACCTTGAATTTCAGTGACTTAGGTAGGATATAATTACAATGCTTATTGTTGTTTACTTTTTTCTTTTTAATTGAGAAAAGGGCAGGCTACTACCCTTTTCATCTACAAATTTAATTCTTTATGTCTGAAAAAGTTTCTGTATTTTAATAATTGAATTTATATATCATTTGTTAGTTTGTCAAGAACAATTTTGTGTGGGATGAATTTCTCTTATCTTCTGTATCTATAACCAGCTACAAAAATCAAAATGTTATGGAAGTACTACATGCATACAGAAAAGTGCTCAAATTTTAAGTGTGTAGCTTGATGACTTGTCACCAACTGAGCACATTCATGTAAGCATTACTCAGTTTAAAAAATTCAACCTTATTAGATTTCCAAAAGTCTCTCTTGTGTCCATAAACATTCAGTCTTTTAACACCAGAGATTAGTTATGCTTGATTTTGAACTTTGTATAAATGGCATTATGTTATGTAATCTTTTGTTTCAAACTTATTTTACTCAATGATACATAAGTAAGTTTTATCCATGTTGCAATGTGTAGTTGCTTATTTGTTATTATTACTGCATGGTATTCTGTTGTATGATTATATTACAATTTATTAGCCTCTTTTTAATGGACTTTGGAGGGTTTTCAGTTTTTGACAGTTACAAATAATGATGTTCTGAACAGTCTAGTACCTGCCTTTTGGTGAACATGTTTATACATTTCTTCTGTATACTTTCCTAAGAGTGGAATTGCTGAGTCATAGAATAGACACTTGCTCAACTTTAGTAGACACCATGAAACAGTTTTCCAAAATGGTTGTACCAATATACACCACCACTAGCAGCATATGCTATGAAAGTTCCAGTTTTTCCACATTGCTACACTCACTTAGTATTGTTTGTCTTCTTCATTTTACCCACTCTGATAGATAGTTTTTAAATACACTTCATTCATGTCTTTTCAATTTGTATTCTAAATTTCCAATGGCTTTCGTTCTGCATCTTTCAGTACAATTTCTCTTTTCTAGGTCTCAGTCCTTTCATCTCTAAATTAACTGTATTATCCTGAATTTTGGAATTGTGACCAACAAGTTCCTAGGCTGCTGGTTTTCCTTTTTCACTATACATCTAAAATTCTCTTGATAGGTTTCTGAAATAGCTGTTTTTTGCAATTAAATATCACAATGCAAATTATCTTCCTAGGAAGGCTCAACTTAAATTTCCTGATTTCTTTTTCAAGACAACCTGAGAAAAGATGGCAGGCAGCTGTAGCCTGACAGAGTGCTGGCATTTTGTCTGATCATTCTAGATGTACTGATCACCTCATGTTGTTAAACAAGCTTTAAGTTGAGCCCCTTTCTTTGATTAAAACTTGACCTGAAACAATTGCTTGTAAGAGCAGAGCCTCAGTGCTGGGGTTTGAATCCACACTGTTGCAAATGCCTCTCATTTCCTTTCTATGTCTGTTTTTTTTTTTTTGAGATGGAGTCTCGCTCTGTCGCCCAGGCAGGAGTGGAGTGGTGGGATCTCGGCTCACTGCAAGCTCTGCCTCCCGGGTTCACACCATTCTCCTGCCTCAGCCTCCTGAGTAGCTGGGACTACAGGTGCCCGCCACCATGCCTGGCTAGTTTTTTGTATTTTTAGTAGAGACGGGGATTCACCATGTTAGCCAGGATGGTCTCGATCTCCTGACCTTGAGATCTGCCTGCCTTGGCCTCCCAAAGTGCTGGGATTACAGACGTGAGCCACAGTGCCCGGCCCTTTCTGTGTCTTTTATGACATTCAGCACTTTGATTTCCTGAATACTACGGTGCAATAGAGCTGTGCGGTATCATTTTATACCTTCTTGGTAACTTTTACTGAGGAGTTGTACAAACAAAACAAAACCAAGCAATAGAGAGAACCCACTTCAGCCTGCAAAAATCTGTCTGATGATTATCCTACAGTTCCTTCTAAAACAAGAAGAATGCCTCCAAAAAGCAAGCAATCAATCCACTCTGAGGCACACCTTGAGCCCTAGAGTTGCACAATGTCAGGAGATTGCTGCTTGATTGATCTTTGGCTAAAGATAGCTCTGGTTGTTTATATTTTCTGCATTTATGTTTATTACTTTCAGAGCTCACTCATTGTTGGTGCTGCTACTGTTCATAATAACCAACATAGGAGCAACATACTGAGTTTTTGTTTTCCCCTTCTTCCCCATTTTTCAAAGAAAAATTTATGTAGTGGTCTCATTCACGCCTGAAACAAGTAATATTAATGACTTTAGTGACACAAGGCTTCATTCATGGAAGGCTCCCTTCTGAGGTAATTCTGAGTGATGTGCTTTAATAATGAGGAGAGTCCAGATTAGAAATTCTCATTATCTTGTGCTCTGTGTGAAAACATGTCTCACCATCCAAGACCATAGAGGTGGTAAAAACTTTCCATTAGTAATTTCAGTTACATGAATTCTAGTTACACTTCAATTTGACCTATCTGTGTTTGCCTTATCTAAGTCCCTTAGTCAAGATGGAGAAACAGATTCCATGAAAGGATTGATATGTTTATTGTAGACATGTGGATCGGGCTAAAGTATTTACATCCTCCACATAACATGTGAACTTTCTCCTTGAAGCATCTGTGCTAAATACCTATATGACGATTTCTCACAAATCTTAGAGACCTGAATTACGATCCTCTCTTGAAACTCCTTGGAAGTGGAAATTGACAGGCCTGGTTTTATTAACCTGGCACTCTAACTAGCCACAGCTGGCAGAGTGGATGGTAGAAACAGTCATGCACATTACTATCTAGGTAAAGCATGATCATGCAAAGTGAAGAGACATTATGCAAAGAACGACAGAAAATATTTGCAAATACCTGTCTGACAAGGGATTAATAACCAGAATATATAAGGAGCTCAAATAACTCTATAGGAAAAAAATCTAGTAACCTGATTAAAAAATGGGCAAAATATTTGACTAGACATTTCTCAAAAGACCTCCAAATGGAAAATAGGCATATATAAAGGTGCTCAACATCATTAATCAGAGAATCATTGATCATTGGAGAAATAAAAATCAAAACTACAAAGAAATACAATGAGATATCATCTCACACCAGTTATAACAAAATGACTTATATCCCCAAAAGACAGGCAATGACACATCCTGGCAAGGATATGAAGAATAGGGAACCCTCATATGCTATTGTTAGGAATGTAAATTAGTATAATCACTATGGAGAACAGTTTGGAGGTTCCTCAAAAAACTAAAAATTGAGCTATCATATGATCTGGTAATCCAACTGCTGGGTATACACCCAAAAGAAAGGAAATCAGTATATCAAAGACTTATCTGCACTCCCATATTTTTTACAGCTGTGTTCACAATAGCCAAGATTTGGAAGCAACCTAAGTGTAATTCAACAGATGAATAGAGAAAGAAAATGTGGTACTTATACACAATGGAGTACTGTTCAGCCATAAAAAAGAATGAGATCCAGTCATTTGCAACAACTGGAAGGAACTGGAGATCATTATGTTAAGTGAAAAAAAGCCAGGCAGAGAAAGAAAAACACTGCATGTTCTGAAACATCACATGTTCTCAGTTATTTGTGGGATCTAAAAATCAAATCAGTTCAACTCATGGAGATAGAGAGTAGAAGGATGATAATATCCCTTGGCTGTGTCCCCACCCAAATCTCATCTTCAATTGTAGTTCCAATCATTCCTATGTGTCATGGGAAGTACCCAGTGGGAGATAATTGAATCGTGGGGGTGGTTTCTCTCATGCTATTCTTATGATAAGTTCTCACAAGATCTGACGTTTTTATACGGGGCTCCCTTTTGCTGGGCACTTCTTGCTGCTGCCAGATGAAGAAGGATGTGTTTGTCTCCCTGTCTGCCATGATTGTGGAAGTTTCCTGAGGCCTCTTCAGCCATGGTGAACTGCGAGTAAATTAAACCTCTTTCCTTTATAAATTATCCAGTCTCGGGTATATCTTCATTAGCAGCATGAGAACAGACTAATGCAGATGGTTACCAGAGGCTGGGAAGGGTAGGGGTGGGG
>NW_012107775.1:1603697-1623709 GCF_000951045.1 Mandrillus leucophaeus | reverse complement strand
TCGGAGTGATTAATAGGTACAAAAACAATGTTTAGAAAGAATAAATAAGACCTATTTGAGAGCACAACAGGGTGACTGTAGTCAATAATAATGTAATTGCATATTTAAAAATAACTAAGCAAGTATAATTGGATTGTTTGTAACAAAGGATACGTGCTTGAGGGGTGGATACTCCGTTCTCCATGATGTGATTATTATGTATTGCATCCCTGTGTCAAAACATCTCATGTACCTCATATATATATATATATCTACTGCGTGTCCACAAAAACATTTTTAAAAAAGCATGATCATGTATGTCTGCATGTTACACGAGAATCTTGGAATCTGATCTTGGTGTTTCAAAACTGGGTTTAAGCTGCATATTGGGATTGTCCAGTGCCTGGGGTTCAAGCAACCAGGGAGGATTTGTGTAGCTCTGAACAGGCTCTGACTGCAGAAGAGGGGTGATAACACCAACAAGAGGTAGCACATCAGGCTTTGTGTGAAACATTTGGCCATGTCATCAATCTGCACTTTTGGCATGTGGGGTTGCTGCCTGTAGGTTCACCGGGAAAAGCACATGAAAGTGTCTCTTTGGCTACTTCCCTGGAAAAACACGAGCTTCACTTACTCCAGGGCCTGCTAACCAGGTAACACTAGGAATGCACATCTGACTTCCCAATTCTTCCTGTTTTGTACATGTAGGTGTAAGGGGCCATAAAAATTTGCTGAAGGAGAAAGTAATGCAGCGGAGCCTCTTTAATGGGTTAGTTTTTTGTGCTGTGATGAGACCTGCAGGGAACACCTGTGCCTCATTTATTCCTTATTTATCATATTTCTTGGTTTTCATGTTGACTACATTGTGTATATAATAAAACAAGAAGGAGAGACCAGTATGTAAAGTAGTTCTGGATAGAGTATGGAATTGGGCTGCCAATAGCATGATGCAGGTGAGATGGGCTAGCATCAATCTGTGTCCTCTTCTAGATCATCAGGATAGTTGCCAACAAGGTCACAGTGGACTCCACGGAGCAACTGCCCTCAGGAGGCAACAGGTGTGTGAGGATGGCTCTTTACTTATGATGCTTCGTTCCCAAGATGTTCATTTACATCTGAAATGTATTTAAGCATTTCCCCCCGATACTGTATGCTGATGGAGCAGGTGAGCTCAACCTATAGGCCATAAAAAGTGGAAGGGAGGCTGCCCAAGAAAGATAAGAAAGATAAATACTTGTTAATGAAGACGATGAATTGAACTCACTTTCAAAAATCTATGTGATCATCCTAAGGCTGTATTAAAGTGATTCTTCTTTTAACAGAGACATATTTTTACACCTTCCCAGGGAAAAAAAATCACATAGTTCTTTAGGATCTATTTTCAATTTGAATAAATGAGTGGGGAGCAGGTGGATTTTGGCTCCTAGTGTCTCCACCCTCATGAGTCTTTCTCTGTGGGAAGGAGAGAGAATTTCTCAGTGGAATAGTGAATTCCAAAACAGCATGTTTCAGTAACACATTTCAGGAAGTCCAGATTTTACCTCTTCTTTTTGGCAGGGTATGGTTTTGCCACTCTTTCTAAAAACAGATGATTGACTAAGCCCAGTCACCAGGATCCGGCAGTTGGCCAGGACCCTGTGTTGGGGGAGGTCCTTCTGGGTCTCTGGCTCAGATGAATTAGCAGCTCAACGGGGCTAGCCAAGTGCAGTACTTGTAGAGAAGGGTTTTGCAGGGTTCGGGCAGTCCATAGTGGTAGCCAGCATGAGCCTCTAAACATGAAGAAATTATTTTGAGATCTTACATGAAGTTGACAGAAATATCACAACACTGTTACAAATTTGATTATTCAAAGATCAGGCAAGCTATAATTGTTACTTCAGGTATTATCACTGTCAACCTATATGCACAAGGATATGAAGTAAAATTCTATAGCTCCTAGAGGGATTATTCTGTCATTAAGTCTTGATTTCAACCTTTTATTTAAAGTAGCTTTCACCTGTCTTTCTGAATCTCTTGAGTTTGTCTCCCCTGTGCTGCCTACATGCCTCTGCCTTCATAGGAAATATGATAGCTCATCATATTTTATGGGATCTTGCTACCGCTGCTATGCTGGACTGCAACCCTTTGTAAAGAGTCAAGAAGCTAATGAACATGCTCTTCCAGATAGTTAATCTTTTTTACCTAGTCCTTATTGGTCAGATGACTTTTCAGGCTCTTTGGTCATCTTTGGCTGCAGACGACACACCCACTATATGTATGCATGAACTCACCCACATGTGTGCACACATATACAGTTGTATATAAACATGCATGAAGGACATATATGCCCACAAAGCATTTCCATTTTGCTTTTAATTGATATTTTCCACACTTTGAAATTGTCTTGCAGGATCATGTGGTTGCAAGATGTTTAGGAACATGAAACCTGTGAAATGTAAATGTGAAAACTCCTAGAGTAACATGAAATTCAACTATATGAGTTTCCAGTAGGCACCTAAGTCCATTTTATGCTGCTCTAATAGAATACCTGCTACTGAACAATTTATAAAGAATATAAATTTTTTTCTCCAGTGTTCTGGAGGCTGAGATGTCCAAGATCAAAGGTGTGGCACTGGCAAAGGCCCTCTTGCTGCATGTTCACATGGCAGAAGGTGAAGGATAAAAGGAGACAAATGTGTCCTCACATGACAGAAAGGATTGATCTAAAAAAGTACATTTTATGAAAAAATATAAAATGTGCAATAGGGACAAAGCCTACATTGCTAATGGTAAAATGAAAATAATCACAAAACTTTAGCTAATGAATGACGCAGGAATGTACAAAATAAAAAAAATTTGAAAAAGTCAAGATAATAGTAGGATGCAATATTTTATATACTAAGTAGATAACAGAATAAAGGTAAATCAATAATAAGATTAATGAGTTGTGTTTAGTGGTTGTATTTGAATTATGTCCATCCAAGGAAGAAATAAACAAAAGCACAAATGGAAATAATTTTCAAATAATAATTTGAAAATAATAAAATAATAAATATTAGAGGTTTTTTGTATGTTTTTTTAAAAAAGACTTAAGACCACTAAAATAGACAAAATCTTATAAACATGACCAGGGAAAGAAAAAGAAATAACCATACAGTTTATTAGGAATGATCAAGAAGATGTAACTAAATCATTATTTGTTTACATTTAACTCACTTAACATAAAAAAGTAGAATTCTAATCCAATATATGCCAATATAAAGACATGAATGAAAGAATAATTTTAAAGGATAATATAAAAAACAATCAATCATAGAATAAATATGAAAAAAGCTGAATAGAGCTTGAAAGAAATTATTGAAAGTATCTAAAAATAGCCAGTGAAAAAATGATAGACCCATAAGGCTTTAGAAATGAGTTCTTTCAAACCATTATATAACACAAAATTTTTGTGCCACTTGAAATATTTGATAATAAAAGGTAAGTTTCCCTCTTTCTTTTCTTATAATTAGCTTAACTACGGGAAACTATAGATCAATTTCTTTTAGAATGGAAATGCGAAATTCTAAACAAATGGTGACTGCCTGAACTCTAGTATATTAAAGAAATTATGTGCTATGGCTAAGTAGGTTTTATTACAGAATTTTAATGATGGCTCATTAATAAAATATATAATGATAATCCATTATGTTAGTAAGGGAAAACATATGGCTATCTATTTATGATTAAAGTAAATTATAAGTAAAATAGGGCTAGAAGAATAGTTTATACATGTAATAAAAATATATCTAACAAAGCACTCAGCATCGTACTTGAAATGCAAACACTAGAGTCATTTTCTTTACAAGTCAAGATTGTCAAGATTGCTCTCCCTGCTACATCACAATTCATGTACCATATAATATAGTATTTCAAATCAATAGAATAAAACATAAATATTCACTAATATTGTTTGGAAAACTATGAAAAATGAAAACACTCAAGGAAACAAAATTAAGGAGGGTTCAAAGCATTTATATAAGCATAACTCTCAAGTAGACAAAGGATATAATGGTGAAACGATTAGCATACATGGAAAGTATAAGTGCATGTTTGTGTTAGTTTGGAGTGACAAGAGCTTTAAAACTATAATGGAAATTATAAGGAAAGATTTGAAAGGAAATAAAGAAAAATTAAAGGAAAAAAAGAACACTGGAAAAATATTTTCAAACAAATATGGCAGATACAAAATTAATATCTTTATAAAGAGCTGTTACAAATCAATAAATACATAAATAATCCTTAAAAAAAACAGTTGACAGAAAAGGAAACACAAATTGTCAGGAGACAGGAAAGAAACAATAATGACCTATCACTTACCTTACTAGTTAAGCAACAATTGGTGTTGGAAAAATTGAGGGAATGAATGAAAGATAATTAATTCAGGCTAGTAGAAAGTAGTGATTCAGATGCAGGCTTTGAAGTAGAACTACTTGAGTTAAAATGCTCTCCTACCACTTTCTAACTGCTAATCTCAGTTTACTTCTCAGTAGTCAATGCCAACATTTATAAATTAACAGGGATTGCCTTTATACAATCACCTGTTGAGGTTATGTAAAAACATGCCCACCCGAAACTTACAGAAGCATATCTAAGCTTGATGTCTGTCTGCTTCTCTGTTACCTACTTATTTATTTATGTCTGGCATCCACTGTTTATATGTCTTTCTTTCTAATTATATTTCTATGTCTCTACTATCCAGAACCTACAAAGAACTCAAACAAATTTACAAGAAAAAAACAACCCCATCAAAAGTGGGCAAAGGATATGAACAGACACTTCTCAAAAGAAGACATTTATGCAGCCAACAGACACATGAAAAAATGCTCATCATCACTAGCCATCAGAGAAATGCAAATCAAAACCACAATGGGATACCATCTCACACCAGTTAGAATGGCGATCATTAAAAAGTCAGGAAACAACAGGTGCTGGAGAGGATGTGGAGAAATAGGAACACTTTTACACTGTTGGTGGGACTGTAAACTAATTCAACCATTGTGGAAGACAGTGTGGCAATTCCTCAAGGATCTAGAACTAGAAATACCATTTGACCCAGTCATCCCATTACTGGATATATACCCAAAGGATTATAAATCATGATGCTGTAAAGACACATGCACACGTATGTTTGTTGCAGCACTATTCACAATAGCAAAGACTTGGAACCAACCCAAATGTCCATCAATGACAGACTGGACTAAGAAAATGTGGCACATGTACACCATGGAATACTATGCAGCCATAAAAAAGGATGAGTTCATGTCCTTTGTAGGGACATGGATGAAGCTGGAAACCATCATTCTCAGCAAACTATCGCAAGAATAGAAAACTAAACACCGCTTGTTCTCACTCTTAGGTGGGAATTGAACAATGAGATCACTTGGACACAGGAAGGGGAACATCACACACAGGGGCCTGTTGTGGGGTTGGGGGAGGGGAGAGGGATAGCATTAGGAGATATACCTAATGCAAATGACGAGTTAATGGGTGCAGCACAGCAACATGGCACAAGTATACATATGTAACAAACCTGCACATTGTGAACATGTACCCTAGAACATAAAGCATAATTAAAAAAAAAAAAGAAGGCATGAGGTGAGACGGCAAGGAAGCAGAGAGAGAGAGAAATTGGGTCTGTAAGGGTATACATTCAAAGATAGTTCAGTAGTTATATCTTGCAAATTTTTGTCTATATTTTTACAAAGGTATTTAAGCCAAAAATATATAACATCTATAATAAAATTACTGAAACATGATTTAAAAATGACAGGTAGTATGGTGAAGACAGTTTATCGGCTAGTGTATTATTAGTCATCTGGGTAATCCATGACTACCTCATACTAGGTAAACCCTGAAATCTCGGTGGCTTAGTGTGTGTTTAAGTTTTTTTCTTGCTCACATTACTGCTTTATGGAGCCACTCTACTTGGAACATATGGCCTCTAAGGTTGCCATTTCAAAGGAAGAAAGTAACTGGAAGGTTAATGTGGACTTTTTAAGGGTTCACAGCATTTATTATCCCATTCCTTTGGTTTAAACTTTGTTATATCGTCCAAACCTAATTGTAAAGGGAGCTGGGAGATGCAGAGAAGCCATGGAGATACGATGAGCATGAATGGCCTCTGCCTTTGCTGGAGTCTGAATGGGACCAAGTTCTCCAGGATAACCCAGTTGCACTAACTCTTTAGAACCATCTCGAGTTTGCTTCATTCTAATAATGGCTTATGCAATAACATCGTCACCTGGGAATTGGTTGGAGAGTCTTGAATTAGCCCTCTATTTTCATAAAAGATTGTAAATCTGGTCCGTGTATCAACATGATCATCATTAAACCCAGAATAGATCTACATTCTAGATCAGAGGATAAAAACACTGCTTTCTAATTCTTCCCTAATGGTTAGCTGAACTAACAGATATTTGGAAGTGAATATGAGGGATTTCTCTTTGAAAGTATTGTAGTTCTTAGACCAAGCAGGACAAATAAAAATACTCTATATATTCTTCATATTATTCCCTTCCTTTCCCCTTCATTACATCTCTCTCTCCACCCCTCAAGACTGCGTTCACAATCTGCACGTTGGTTTCATGGCTGAAGGTCCTAATAAACCTATTCTTGTATTTGCATTTGGTTTATTGTGCACAACATATCTGAGTGTTTCATGTATGAACCTCCAAGTAAGAAATTTCTTTCAATACTGAGTTCTAAGAAAAGCTTGGCTTATTTTGAGAGATGTTTCATTTTACTCATTTATTTATTATTTCATGCTTTCTTTTTTGCTTTGACCACCAGAAGGCACACTCAAAACATTAGTTCAACTAGCACACATAGGACATTAAGGACTGTGAATATGTATTGCACCATCCTCGCCCCCATGCTGATCTTTCATTTAGATTTACATTTTTGAGTCCTAAATTTTCATTTTTATTTATGTTTTAGTATTTTAACATGTATTTTAAAATCACCTTAATTCCCATGTGCCAAAGGAGGAGTTATAAATATATTCACCCTGGGGAATCAGCCAGCCCACGAACTTCCAGGGTGATTACTTGAAGGGCTCTTTTGATACACACAGTTGGGGTGCATTTGGTTATGAAGCAAAATTTTACAGAAATGTATCAATTTATTGGGCATTCTCCTGTGCATGTTTTATTAAAGAGCAAGCTTGGAGGATAGGACATTTATGGGAAGTAAAGAGAAATGTGACAGTCAAATTAAAAAGGAACAAAAATATAGCGAGTCCTTTTAGGATTCACAAAGGGTTTTTGCATTCTTCTAGTCTAGAGGGCATGTTTGTATCTCACTTATGTATTGCTTCACTAATGAGTGGGGAAATAAGGCACTGACTAGACTATTAATATCTCTCTAAAGATAACAGTTATAAGTAAAAATAATAGGATTTGCCCATTTCTCAGAATATAGAATGTTACAGATAGAGAGCAGTATTAGATTATGCCTATGACCTGGTTTCCATGGCAACACATTCATTATCTTATCTCATTCTTTTCTAAGTTACCCAATTTAACTGCCTTATCCCTTTTATCACACCTCCCCCTCATTAAACACTTACCAGATCCTTTTCTGATGCTATGTAGGCAGTATAACAGCTTTCACAGCTGCTTGCTGAATGAAATGGGAAAATGCACACACACACTCACACACACACACAACTCTCTGGGAGTATGTGTAGGGAGAGGAATTTCAGCAGTATTTCAGGATCAAGGGATGCAAGTGGCAGGTATGTGTTCTATATATATACACACACACACACAGTGCATCCCTCTGGCACATTCTGTGCTGAAATGTGCCCCGCCTTAGTGCACAGAGCTGCCATGTGTCGATTTGATCGAGTCTGGGTTCTCCTGACAGTGTGACAGGCTATTAATCACATGTGACCAAAATAGCACACAAAGGAGGACACTTCTGTTTTTTTCTTTCCCTGGGTGGGAATGGGTGATTTGCTGAAACTCCTTGTCTTTGCAGTCTTTGTGGTTTCTTTTTTTAGATTTTGTCTTTGTGTCACCCTTCACCCTTATTAGAGGACTTCTCATTTAGAATTGTGAAGTAGGTGTGTTATCTTGGTTGGCTGAGGTCACAGGGACGAAGTCAGCAGAATAGGGATTACATTAAAAAAAAAGACACCTATTTTTATATTGGCCTGTTTCCTCCTGAGACCCATTGAGAGAATCATATGACTTCACAGTTATTGCTTTAATGGCTTTATATTACTTAGGGAGATGTAATATTCAGGAGTTAAAACCTTTTAATGGCCAGGTCATGGTGACAGTAAATGCTTATCTTTGTATGTATTTATAAATATGTAACCTGGCATATTTATTATGTTTCTACATATTCTATTTCAAAGTGAGGTAATCACATGCTATGCTGTTGGAAATTTCTAGTAGGTGGTAGTGAGCCTTTCATGCCAGAGTCGGCTGTCACATGCATTGCCTTGCTCAGGAAAGCCTGGGCACTCGATGTGTCTAACCCCTTCTATCCATGATGAAAAATGGCCAAAAAGGAGTGGACTTGATTTCATAGTCCCTATAGCCCAAGAACATAAATTATGTTGGCTTCATTTGTCACTGTGCCTGAGGTTGGAGTACAGATTTGTGGATTCCTGTTTGCAGCAGAAAGATTATGGGAGATGGGCAAGATCAAAGCCAGGAGAGCAGAGTTCAACCATATTCCAAGGAGGAATCAGCAGACATTTTCTGTAAATGGCCAGATAGGCTTTGCAGATCATACAGTCTGTTACAACCACTCAGCTCTGCTTTTGTAATAGGAAAGTGGTCACTGACAATATATTAATGAATGCACATAGCTGTGTTTCAATAAAAATTTACTTACAGAAACAGATAGTGGACTGAATTTGACCAGCAGGCCATAGTTTGCTGATCCCTGTTCTTAGGAATGGGACCAAGTACATAGTAATTACTGAGATGTGGAGTCAAGCAAGAAATATGGGGTGATCAACAAATCTGGCAAGAGAAAAAGTAAGAAGTAATAGTAAAACCTGACAATGAAATTATAGTCACTGTATGCCAGTCAATCTTCTAAGTATTTTACATAGATTAAATCACTGCACCTTTGCAACAACAATCCCAGGAGATAAGTACTGTTAGACTGGCTGAGAAATATGGATGTTATATAATGATCCCAAGGTCACAACACTACTTAGTGACAGGGCTGGGAACCAAATACAGGTTTTAAAATTCATGTTCTTAATCAATGTGGTTTCTTCATATTGTAAAGCTGTCAAATGAGAGGTGGTCAGGAGGAATTCTGGGGATGGAGTTCATATACCGCAGTAGACCTTATATTGTCTCAGACTGGGCTGAATTTGAAAGCCCAGAATGGGATGGACAGGCTCTACATCCACTACCCCGGCACCAAACTGTAATTGGGTGGGGCTGGAGAAAGGCAGAGGCTGACAGAAAATCTCCACTATGACATTAATTTTCTTTGCATATGAAATATACAAAGAAATGTGTGTACAAATATACATATAAAGAGTATACATAATTATAACGTAAGGAATAATAATAAAGTAAACGGCCTTGAACTCACTGTCCCACTTAGATTATTATTAAGATCATAGAAGGTTCCTCCAAGTGTCCCTCCCTAGTTCTACTCCATTCTGTCTCACCCTAAATTAACCCATTATTTTTCATATTTAATTAATATTTGCCTTTTCTTTATAGTTTTGTGACATATGTGTGGAGTCTAAACAGTATATTATTTGGTATTGTCTGTTTTTACCTTTTATATGAATGGAATAGTGACTATTTCCTCAGCATTAAACCTTTTAAGTTCATATATCTTGTTCCATCTCATTGTAATTCATGTATTTCTATTGCTGTGTAATATTCCATTGTATGAATATACTCTATTTATTCACCCTGTTAATGGCCATTAGGTTTGCTTTAAGTTTTAATCTATTATGGATAATGCTATTATAAACATTTATGTATGTATTTCATCCTATGGTGTACAAATACAGTAATTTCTCTAGGAGATAGTCATATGAATGAAATTCCTCCCTCATAGACTGTAAATGCATTTAATTTTGAGAGATAATGGAAAACTGGGTGCGGCGGCTCACGCCTGTAATTCCAGCGTTTTAGGAGGCTGATGTGGGCTGATGGCTTGAGTTCAGGGGTTCAAGACCAGCTTGGGCAACATAGCAGAACCTCATATCTACAAAAATACAAAACATTAGCACAGTGTGGTGGTACATGCCTGTAGTCCCAGCTACTCAGGAGGCTGAGGTGAGAGGATCTCTTGAGCCCAATGGTGGAGGCTGCAGTGAACCTAGATTCAGTCACTGTATTTTAAACTGGGTGACAAGGTGAGACCCTGTCTCAAAAAGAGGTAATGGAAAATTGTTTTCCAACATGATTGTAACAATCTATTATGTCCACCAGCAGTGGCAGAAAGTTGGTGTGGCTCTATTTCCTTGCTAGCACTTCATGTTTGCTAGTCTGGTTGATGTGACAGTGTCTCATTGTGGTTTTAACTTGCATTCCCTTGGTTACACTTGAAAGTTTCTTCTCAGGCATTAATATTATTGCCCTTACACTCTTCCTAATTCTAATGGACAAATATCACATAGACTCTTGCATAGTTTATGGGGAAACCAGCCTTTTTTTGTCTCCTTCATGCTGACAGGGTTAGTGGATATGCAGCAATGCAAACAAAGAAATATCCTCTCTGGATGCAATTGAACAAATTTGTGCCTCCTCATGAATCAAAATTCCATTCTTTCTCCTAGGTTTTGGAGGGAGAAACACCCAGGTTCATTACAATAATATTCTATCCCCATCACAAACTAGCAGAAAGAACTTGAGAAAAGTTATTTAACTTCTTGAAATTTTAGTTGCCTCAGTAATAAGATAAACACAATAGTATTTCTCAATGCAGGACATTGACTGTTGATTCTAAGCTCTTCTTAGTTTTTTAGGGGCTAAAATTCTGAAAACTACTTTTTCCAGACCCCCTGGTCAACAGGGTGCTGGTTTAAGTTTTTGCCAATGTGAGACACGTAGGCAGCCCTTTAAGACAGAAAAGGAGAAGCGTTTGTTGCTCTCTTGTTTTGAAGAATAGCCATGTAGACATGTAACGAACCTGAAATTCACAGTAGCTTCCAGGTGAACTTCTGTGAACCCCACATCAGTGTGACATGCAGATGAGATCATTGGCAGGGGCTTTCTCTGGTTCAAATAGTTTCTGATTTCTTCAAAGCTAGCAGAAGTTCTCACCAGCCTTCAGTCTTTAGTCATTGTATTTAATACTCTCTGTATTAATCCATTTCTCTAAAACAAAGTGGTTTTCAAGAGAATTCTGAACTCTAAACCTGAATTCTGACTGCTATACATTACCTCACCCTACCTAACTACTTTGGGCCATTGTGAAGATTAACGGAATAATTCATGTATAACATCTAGTATTAGCCTGGCACATAGTGGATGTTCTATAAGTACTCACTTTCTCCACTTGTTTTTTTTTTTTAAGAGGATTATCTCCAACTTTGAAATGTAGAAATGGAAACAGATGGAGAATGGTGAGGAAGCTTGCTTTAGACAGTAAATTAGGAGACCTTGGATGAGCATGCATATGAAACTTGGTTTCCATGACACCAGGCCAGGGCTTGAATGCATCGTCTCCAGCACTGCCAAATCTGTGGTGAGGGTCTCAAATGTCTGAGAGCCAGCTTTGTGTGCTGCTCGCCAGGTTCAGTCTCCACCAGGTGTGTTGGAATGCCAGCATCCCTCTCTCACTGCGAGGCTGACTTTCTTTATGGTGTTTACTCTGAATTTCATTTAAAAAATCTCTACCTAGAGTTATTCCTTGATCAAGTTCCTACTAATACCTGCCAGGAAATTTTCTAAACCATTTTCTAGGTTGAGTCAACAAATAGAAACTACCTCCCTCCACACTGTTGAAGCTTCATCTGGAAAGTAATTGGTGTAGCTGTGGCCTGTTCATTTCTCCACTGGCCTCAAACAGGCTTGAAATAAAGCTCCAAGTGTGACTGGTTAACAATCAGAAATGCTGACAGGCCTGAGCTCATTTCCCGAGACTCCTCTGTTACTGTGTTTTGGCATTTTCATAGTCCTTCATGAACAATCTCAGAAAAGCTAGGCTGCAAATCAAATTCTATCTTCAGAGTTCTTGCTCTTTTTAAAATATCGAAAGAAATGCTGCACGGAGAGGGGATGGTATCCTCTTCTCTTCTCGGCATCATCCTTCCCATCTATTCTCTGTGTGAATTACGCTCCGCATGCCTCTGTTGTCCGCAAGTTTCTCCGTTCTAAACCTCCTCTCCTCTTTTAAGATCCCCCTTTACACATCAAAGACTCAGTGTTCTGAATGAATGTATATTACTGTGTTCCCTCTCCAAGGGAAATATACATTGTTAAGGCCCGTTTCCACCTGGTGTGGAAAGCTCTGCTTACTTTTGTCCTCAACACACATATAAAATGCCTTATGTGTAACTGGCATAATGATAGGCAGTAGGGACAAGAATGCACAAACTCTTCCTGTTCTCAAGAAGTCCAGTAGAGAAGGCATTGCTGTCAGGCCTCTGAGCCAAAGCTAAGCCGTCATATCCCCTGTGACCTGCACATACACATCCAGATGGCCTAACTGATGACATTCCACCACAAAAGAAGTGAAAATGGCCTTTTCCTGCCTTAACTGATGATGACATTACCTTGTGAAACTCCTTTTCCTGGCTCATCCTGGCTCAAAATCTCCCCCACTGAGCACCTTGTGACCCCCCCACCCCTGCCTGCCAGAGAACAACCCCCTTTGCATGTAATTTTCCTTTACCTACCCAAATCCTATAAAACAGTCCCACCCCTATATCCCTTCGCTGACTCCTTTCTTGGACTCAGCCCGCCTGCACCCATGTGAAATAAACAGCCATCTTGCTCACACAAAGCCTGTTTGGTGGTCTCCTCACATGGACGTGCATGATGATTACCATACAGTGTGTGGTGCCAGCTTGTCTGTGGGAGCTCAGGCTTGGGGAAGGTCATGGGTGTCAGAGAATGAGCTTGAAGAGCAACTTGGGCAAAGCAGGGGAGGACTCACCCTGAAGTTGAGTAGCTGCGGGATTGCCATCTCTCTCTGGCTGCTGAAACTCCCTCTGGGACATCCACGAGACTTTTCCTGCTCACTGGATCTGCTGGCAGAACATGTGGGGTGGCTTTGTCTGAGAGTCCAGTTTCAAGACAGCGTCATCCTGAGGAGCTGAGAATGTGTTCTTTAGGAACAGGGACACTACAGGGAGGTACGATAGGAGCTGCTGGGAATTGGTGGGAATTATGTGGGTGGCGGGAGTGACCTGCAGCCTCTCCCTTTGTTCTACAACAAGGCAAGCCCCCTTAGGCACACACAACGCCAACACAGAGCACAAGTGGCCAGGGACCTGTCCGTGTGTCCATCTGTGTGTCTGCAGTTATAGTAAGGCATATTACCAGAGCTGACTGATGGGCTTCCCATGGTACTCTTGGATCCCAGGCCAGACACCTCTGCAAGCCTCTAAGCAACTCCGTAAGACTGACCCCAGGGCTGCAGAGCCAGGCCAGAAGTGTTAGAGATGGGTGTGTGTGTGCTTTTCAGAGAGAGAGGACATGACGATTCACTAGTCATTTATGGAACACCTGCCTTGCTCCAGCACTGCACTTGGTAAATGACAGAATCCCTGCCACAGACCAGCAGGGGAGACAAAATGTAAATTATCACAGCACAGGGCTGGGACCATTTTCTCGGGAACTATCTGGAAAATATGTCAAGATTCAGGGAATTTAGGGGGAGATATGCTGATATGAGGGGTTGGAGACCTGGTTTAGAGGCTTTGGAATTAGGAAACTTTTGTAGTTTTAGTGCCCTAAAAGCACATCCTGAGATAGGGATCCGGGTAAGTCATTTTTTGGGCAATGATCTCAGGCAGCACAGTAAGAGAGTGGGGAAGTGGGACAGGGTGGGTGGGGAAGGCCAAAAGGGTGCATTGGTAAGCAGGTCACTGCCATGGGCAACAGGTGTCAATCCTGATGGTGACCCTTTAAGGGGCTGTTTAGAGCACATTTCAGATTCTGTCCCTGTAAGGGGTGAGAAAGCTGGGACATTTACTCACTAGCTCCTATCACAGCTGAGCATTGAGAGTGGCTCCCAGGACATTACCTCCTTGGCAATTCTGGCCTGTCCTAAGCCCAGACTGAGCATACGCCCAGGACCCGAGAGTGGTACATACGGAAACAGTCTGTGGGTGACCTCCAAGGTGGCCTGAAAGGACCTGGGTGGGCCCTGATACTTTCTGCTATGGGAGCCAATAGAAGGGAAAGGATGCATCATGAAGCCACTTGAATCAGAGCTGTTGGCCATGAGATGCTGTACCCTCTAAGCTTCATTTCACTTTTTCAATTTTGTTTACTCTTTTTGATGGATGGAGGGAGGGTCAGATTATCCAAAGTGTCCTTTTTCCCATTTTTATGCTATGGTCACATATGTCAGAATAAAGTAAAAAAGAAAAAATGCATATATAGGCTAGTTTGTGTTAATTGGAGTATATGTGTGTGAACATATACATTTACATTCATTTACATACAAAGGTGTAGGTAGGCTGGGCATGGTGGCTCACGCCTGTAATCCCAGCACTTTGGGAGGCCGAGGCAGGTGGATCATGAGATCAGGAGTTCAAGACCAGCCTGGCCAAGATGGTGAAACCCTGTTTCTACTAAAAATACACACACAAAAAAATTAGCTGGGTGTGGTGGCAGGCACCTGCAATCCCAGCTACTCGGGAGGCTGAGGCAGGAGAATTGCTTGAACTCGGAGGGCTGAGGTCGCAGTGAGCCAACATCACACCACCACACTCCAGCCTGGGCAACAGAGTGAGACTCCGTCTCAAAAAGAAAAAAAAAAAAAAGGGTAGATATATATGTGTTTGTACATCTTATGTATGGGTTATGTGATTTCTCAGTAAAATAACGCTAGCCAAAAAGGAGGAGGGTCATTCTTTTAACATACACTAGGGCCCTCTGTTTTACTTGGTGATCAGTTTATTTCAGTTCAGCGTATGTTAAAAACAACAATGTTAGCTGTGCCTTCTGTGCTTTATCTCTAGAGTTAGGTTCATTACTTAAGTGCTTTACTGGGGAAACTAGTCTGACAAGTTTTGATTTTAGAGCCGTCTCATTTCCCGGCAAAGCATCTCCATCTTTTCCTACTGTTTTTTAAGGCAGGAATAAAGAGTGGTCATTTTTTTATACCAAGGAGAGTATCAGGCAATTGGATTAAAGGAAATGGAATGCATTTGGCCTTGTTTGTCAGATCCCTTTGTGGTTTTCCTCATTTGTAAAATGGGAGTGATGCTGTCTGTTGCAGAGGGTGATTGTCAATATGTAATGAGATAATGGATCTGAGAAGACTTCTAGACTCCAATGTCAGGCAGGCTTCAAGGAGAGACTAAGAGGCAGCCTGATTCCAGGAACATCTAAGAACTTTACCCAGTGGGTGTGTCGGAGCATGGGGTTAAGGCAGTAAACAGCTTTACTTCAACTGACGCAGCCTAAAGACACCTCAGTGAAAAGGAAGAGCTCCCTGTGAGCAATCTAAGTCCATCAACTGTATGAGCAAAAACTGCATTAGAAACAGGGAGAGAAAAGCGGATGTGGCAGGGAGTGGGAAGTGCTAATAATACATTTGGAAGGTCCACTCCATCAGATGCCATTCTTGTGGCTCCACAACAGCATTTCACTTCTTCCACATGCTATTTTTCTATGGCAGTCATTATTATTATTCTAGAAACAATGCGACTTGGAGAGTAACTTCAGAAAAGCATTTGAATTCGGGTCTCTCTGATGCTGAAGCTTACCTTCCTTCTGCATGATGTTGCTAACCCAAGAAAGAAGCCTGGTATTGCTACTTAAAGCAGCCTAGAATCATCACTGTTACAATGCTGCCTTTTTGTCCTGGAAGCAGGAAACGTAGGAGGCCTTGTGTAACTGTAATAGGTTCATTACCTGATGCACGCAGTAAGTCAGTGAACTGAGACACCGTGTTTCAGCAGAGAAGGAGATGGGAGGAACCCTCAAATCCCTCTCCTGAGGTTAGGGTTTTTTAAGGATTTTGGAGTGGACCAAATTGTGGAGAATGTTGACTGGTTGAAGAGTACAGGGTGAAGTCATGGGACAGGGAGATGAAGAAACTATATTTTTATGCTGATTTGATTCCTCTGTGGGGGGGGTCTTCCAACTGATTGGCTTCAGCTGTTCCACCGGAATTTGGGATCTCAAAAACATCTTAAGCAATGCTTAAACAAAAGCCTTATAATTCTGTCAGAGATCTTGTCTATAGGAACAATGGGGATGCAAATTGTCAGTATCTAGTGCTATGTGATTTTGGCAGTAAGGAAGTGGGCCAAAGTGCAGCATGATTGATGTTTAATTATAACCATATTTCTGTTCAGAATTCTTGTTAACCCTGTGAATATGGCTTCACTTGCTTATTGGCTGAAGGTCTACAAGGACTCAATTCACATATCTGATCATACCTGGAGTCCAGACTTTGTCCTGATGTCCGGTGAGAACCCTAGGTTCAAGGATGCCTTTCCTGTGCCCCTGAAATTTTCCTCCTAACCTCAGGATTAGTTCTCACTCACCACTCCAGTCTCTACTGCATGCATTTCTTGTCCACTCTCTTTTCCAGGCATCCAATTTTTTTACAGTTCCTAAACTTGCCACACTAGTCCATGCATCCATGCCTCTGCCTGAAAATGCCCCTCTTCTTGCCCACAATTATCTTACTCTTTTTCTAGGGCTCATATCATGTGTCTTCTTTCCCATGCAACATTTTTAGACCTGCCCAAGCAGGTCTCCCTTCCTTGTGTCATCACAAACCTATGCCACATTGTGCACTTAACTCATTGAATTGCCATTATAAATTTGTTTTTCTATGGCAGAAACTGTTAAGACTCAGCAACAGTGTGTTGTGTGTTCTTCTATATCTCCTAGACCCCTTTGCCATTAGGTCAGCTCTGTATGACTGAGTTCTGGCCAGTGAGGTATGGGCAGAAGTGATGTGTACCAATTCTGAGCTCGACTTTTGAAATCATCCCATGTGATCCTCCCGCCATCTACCAGCCATCTCTTTTTGATCTTGAAGGTCTTATGCCTCAGATTGTGTAACTACAGGGTGAAGGAAGGCCACTCGACCCACATTTGGAGATGACATAAGCAAGAAATAAACTTGTAATGTATTAAGCCACTGAAATGTTGGGTATGTTGGGCAGATGGCATTAATTACCTTGATTAATATGATACCTGTTTTTTTTCTGTTATTTGTGAGTTCCTTGTGGATGAGGATGTTGACTAGTTATCTAGGCATTCTTAACACCAAGCAAAAGTATAATAACTAAGAAAGACAAGTGAAGACATTTCTCATGAAATTTCAAGTAAGGGCATTTCAAGTTCTTGCACAGCTACAGTTTTCAAGGCCCAGTGGCACATTCTCATCTTGGCTGACAATCGGATAAGAGGATTATTATGTGGCTGCAGCTTTATCAGCTTGGGTAGTTTGCAAAGTTAGCCACTCAAGATTGGCTGCCTGTTTGTACCTTGTGTTTTCTGCTACAGTTCTCTTTTCCCTTCTTTTGTGCTGTGGAAATATATTAGCAGAGCACTCAGATCTCATGTTCAAGGTTAGGATACAATTATTCCTGCTTTATGTTTCTTCATTCACTCCATCACTGATTCTGAAGAGGGAGGGAATAGTCAGGTCCATCTTCCCCCTGAGAGTCTCATCTGACCACCAGCCTCATGACAAATTGGGAACACAATGTTTGTGATGGACTCTACTAGATGGAACTAAGGAATTGATGAATGGAGGAGCATAGGTTGTGTGGACGTCCATATTGATTACAAATATCATAACAGATTTGAACTATATTATTTATATAAATCTCGAAGCCTTCTCTAAAAATTTCAATTTCCTAGGGCAATGGCCAAAAGATATAGTATTGGTTGTGGTGACAACCAAGAGTCAAGTCAACTAAGTACCAAGCGTATACATGTCATTTCATTTCATCCTCTAGAGCAATTCTAGGGAGCTGCATGCCTATTTATCAGATGAGGGGAAGAGAGTCACACGGGCTGGTTAAGCATGTCCAGAATCCCACGTTTGCACACATCACAGGCTGTCTAGCTCTCTGTCCTTGTTGTTTCTACTCTACTGTGCTCTGTGACCTCATTTCTCAGTTTCCTTATTGAGCCTCGTTTAACTGCCTGGTGTCCTATGCGTGTCCCAGCTCCACAGTTCCTGCTGGCATGAGCTGGTACGTGTGATTTTTCTTCTCTGTCATTCTTTCCTCCTTTGTAGCAATTTTCTGCTTGGAGTCGGAAAGAGAAGACACAAACCACAGTGAGTGTACTTTCTCTTCCAGTGAGAGCGCTCCTTCCTCTCTCACTACACTGGGGTATGGTCACCCCAGAAAACAACTGTTATTCTGGTTGGAAGATAAAAATTGGAGACTGTTGCATATTTTTTTCCCACTAAGACTGAGAAAGAATTATCTCAAGTGAACTAAATCCTCTGGTCATGAATAGATCAGACTGATGGATTATCCAGGAGGTACTAGATTATTCTCAGAGCAGAGTCCTTACCTCCTGTTTTTAGAAAGTCTGAATGTCTGGGGTTTCATCTAGGAAGAACAGTTAAGGCTTCTTAAAGGTACTGAGACACTACAGTGAAGAGTCATGTTGGATTCTGCAACCTGAACAGAAGCCAGGTGTAGACAAAAGAGATGGTAAATACCTACTCATAGTGGGAGTGGGCATGTATCCCTATGGAGCTCCTCTGTGGCTTTCTGTCCTTCAGATTCGTAATGTGCCTGCGTCAAAATTCCTACTTGGCATGATAGTAAAGGAATACATTTTAGAGTTAGGAAGACTTGATTTCCAATCCCAGCTCAGTGGCTTATTAGTTCACTAGTTGTGTATGTTGGGCAAGTCAATTCACTTTTTAATTCACTCAGTTGTCTCACATGTATCTATTAGTATGTGGAATTACCATAATGTTTGGGGTATAATCAGGGTGCAGCAGTTCTTCTGCCTCTTCCTCATTGTCTTATACTGTTCTTTTGAACCTTTTTTTTTTTTTTTAATTGGAGAAGGGCTTTTCTATGTCACTATACAAAACTCAGGAGTCTCCATGACTTCTCTGTTCACTCTCAGAAAACCTGTGTCTACGTTAAATAAAGGAATATGAAATGAACAATAAAACACACTTGTAATTCTAGAATAAGAAGTTCAGCCCAGACATTAATCATGACTTTAATCTTCATTCAAATACAAGACTTCCCCTACCTGGGTAAGACCCGCATTTCATGGCCACCTGCCTTCAGGGAAGAGAGTGTGATGACTTTACTTTTCTTTCTTGTCCCAGCATTTACCCCTTTCCCTGTTTTGCTAGCAGAGGTTTTGCCTTGGCCAGGGTGAAAATTTATAGAGCGAGGAGGGCAAATGAGGATACAGGAAAGTTCTTATGCATCTGACAACTGGTGTTATCCTTCTCTGGCTCCTTGCTTTTGAGGCCTGGCAGAGTTGAGAGGCCCCCCTGTATATCTCTCTCAAAGGACATTTTCATGAGCTATTTGGGAATGCTTTTGCTTAGATTCCTTTTTTGGCAAAATCCTTGACCTCCAAGGAGGATCCCTAGCTGTTATCCACTTTTGTCTCTTACCTGCTGGGGCCCACTTACCTCTCTAGTTTTAAAAAATGGTCTATGGTAGGCAGAATCCTAAAATGACCAGCAACAACCTTTACCCTTGTATAATTCCCTCCCATTGAATGTGAGTAGAATCTGAGACTATGATGAGATATGACTTCTGTGATTGTTACATTACATGGAAAAAAAGATCTGCACATGCAACTAATGTTAATTAATTAGTTGACCTTGTACTTAAGTATAGATTACTTTAACAATCACTTCAAGATAACAAAAGGGAGATT
>NW_012107775.1:1513998-1600267 GCF_000951045.1 Mandrillus leucophaeus | reverse complement strand
TTATCTCAATAGATGCAGAAAAGGCTTTTGACAAAATTCAACAGCCCTTCATGCTAAAAACGCTCAATAAATTTGGTATTGATGGAACGTACCTCAAAATAATAAGAGCTATTTATGACAAACCCACAGCCAATATCATACTGAATGGGCAAAAACTGGAAAAATTCCCTTTGAAATCTGTTGCTGGTTTTTAAGATGGACAAGGCCATGTGGTAAGTAATGTGGGTGGCATTTAGGAGCTGAGAGCAGCCTTAGCTGATACCTAGCAAGGAAACAAGGACTTTCATTCTATAGCAGGAAGGAACTGAATTTGGCCAACAACTTGAGTGAGCTTGGGAGCAGATTCTTCCCTGGAGCCTCTGGAAAGGAATGCAGCTCAGCTGATACCTTGATTTTAGCTCCTTAAGGCCCTGAATAGAAAACTGAGTTATGCTATGCCTGGACTTCTGACCTGCAAAACTGTAAGCTAGTAAATGAATGACATTTTAAAGCACTAAGTTTGTGATACTTTGTTACACAGCATTGGAAAACTAATACAGTGCCTAAGAGGAGCCTGTGCTGCCTCTTTCATGCATACCACTGTTGTTAGGTGCGTAGAAAATACATATCCTTTGCAGGATGAAACTTGCAAATGCACACCTTTACCAATACACTGAACTTTAGAAAGCACTAAATCGACTTGCCAGGTTGTGTTCCCTGCCCTCCACTATTTAGAGGACAAGGGTCATATTTCAGTTCACTGAGTATCATAACTCCAGGAGACACCTATTAGCCTTCCTGAGTGATTCATACAAAGACCTTTCTCATCACTGAACTTGAGTCTGTGTGCTTGAGTGAGTAAGGGAAACTGGTCTGCCAATTCTCTCTGTTCCCGGCAGGGACTTTGAGGAACTTCCCCAGGAGTCCTTGACTCATCTTTTTTTCTTCCAGGGATTAGAAAAAGTCAGTGTGGCAAGCTCTATGAGGGCACAGAAATGAAGAGAGGATGGGTTAGGGTTTTGACTTTTCACCAGTCCACATGTCTTTAGAAAACTTGGAAGTCTTCTCATAGACAGCCTGGTTTTATTTCTGTCTTTTCTAAATCTCCTGGCTTGGGGAATAATGCCCCACAAATGACTAGGGTAAACCAGTCTTGGAAAATGGCTGGCAGTGAGGGAGGCCACTTGTTAAATTGACCCTGGTTTCCCAGATGATCTCAAATGGTTACCCTTGGCAGTCTAGGGATGTTTCTTGGGTGGGGAAAAGAGGTAGTGAGAACGTAGCTTTTTCTAGATCAGTGGTTCTCAAACTCTGGCCTGCATCAGAATCACCTGAAAGCTTATTAAAACAGAAACTACTGGGCCTCACTCCCAGAATTTCTGATTCAGTGGGTCTGGTGTGGGGTCTGATAATTTACATTTCTAATAAGTTGCCAAGTTATTAATGCTGCTAGTCTGGAGGCTACATTTTGAATATCATTGCTCTGTAGATATATTTCAAAGGAAATGTGCTCTTTCCATATTCTTACCTTTTTTCATATCTGTGATTTGCCTATAGAAGCCAATAAATGTGGAAATCATTCTCAAACCTTTCCTTTTATATCCAGCATTTTGTCTGGCATCTAACTTTGGCATGTACACCTGTTGTGTCTTGGTGCCTTGCTTAAAACTTAATTTTAACATCTTGTTTATGGTAAAAAGTGGAAAACATTAACTGCTTTTTGGGCAGATTGTGATCATTAAATAAGTTGGTATATAGAGAAGAAATACATGTTGGTGCCCTTACCTGTGCTTCCCAGCCCAGCTGCTTGCTGTGAATATTTGGAGTGAGATCTGAGAATTTAAAGACCACTGGACATAATAATTAATTTTTGAAGGAATTGATCCAAGGAGGGTAGGTAGATAATCAGTTCTTTTGAGAAGGCATTAAGAGGACATTGGAAGTCGATGTTTCACTGATTTCTCAGTGGCCTGTAGCTTGAGAAATAACAAACCTGATCTGGAGAAGTGATTGTAAAGTTATTAAAAATTTTTTTGGATCTATATCCTTAATCCCAAAAGAACTCCCAAAAGAATCTCCCAAAGGACAATACTTAAGGCACGCAGTGTCCTCCTCTGAGCCCACAGGCTTCTCACATAGCTGTGAAGAGTCCAGCACTTAGCTGAGGCCTCAGCAGCTATGACATGGCTTCAAACAAGCCATCTGCAGAATATCTAGAAAGACAAGTGTGTAACCATCTTCTTGCTTTCTGGTCTCTAATTTATTGGCAGAGAAACGTTAAGTGGATTTTATTTTTTAAAGCATCACCATATTGCAGAAACAGATTGAAGGAAGATGGATTTGGGGGAATAGAATTTGCTACAGGAGACAATCCAGGTCCTGAGAAAGAAGGCATGTGGCTGAGGCCACAGCCTGTGCAGCCTCCCTGAATAAAGTAAAAGCTTCTTAACTATGAAGAGCCACAACACAAGCATCATTTCTTGAGCAAATACTTTGTGCAAAATCCTGTGCTACATGCTTTTTATAAATGGTTTAACTTTTAACAAATGCATGAGTTAATTACTATTATTATTCCAGTTTTACAAGTAGGGCAATACACATAGTCTTTTTAAGGTTGCACAGCTATGAAGTGGTGACGTCAGAATTTGAAACTGTGGTTAGTCAGACTCCAAGTTGTAGAAAACTTAAACTGAGATCAAGCATTATTGTTCAAATTTACTAACCCCATGTTATGAAATGAATTGTGTTCTGTACAAATTAACATGTGGAAGTCCTAACCCTCAATGTGACTGTCAGTCTTTAAGAAGGCAATTAATATTAAAGAGGTCATAAAAGTGGGGCATTAATCTAATACAATGGTATCCTCATAAAAAGAGGAAGAGACACTCGGAATTCACATGCATAGATAAAAAACCCTTTGAGGACACACCAGAAGGTGGCCATCTGCAATCCAAGAAGACAGGCCTCAGGATAAACTAAACCTGCTGATACCTTGAACTTGGACTTCCAGTCTCCAGTCTCTACAAGAGTGAACAAATAAATATTTTTTTTGTTTAAGCCAGCCACTCTGTGGTATTTTGTTACGGCAGCCCTAGCAAACTAGTATACCATGCGACCTTGATGGGTGGAGTGTACTTTGCTATCCCTTGACTTTGAGTTTGGTGATAGAATGGTCTTTGGTTGGTGGAATGTTAGTAGACTTGATATGATTAGTGTCTTAAAAAACATCTGGGTAGTTTGACTTGCTCTCTTATGCCTGTGACTGTGAGAAGAACATGCTCTGCCTAAGTGGTTCAAGGAAATGAGAGACACATAGACTATAGCCTTGCAGCTTGAAGTGGAGGTACCTGGCTGAACCCAGCCTACATCAGGCAACTCTCAGATGCAGTAGTTTGAAGCCAAGCCACCCCCAACTGGCCCCTATACCCATGACAGTAAATGATCATTGTCTTAAGCTCCTGAGTTTGGGGGTGTTCTGTTGCACAGCATTGCTGCGGCAGTAGCTAACTGATCATTAATCAAAAGTCAGAATAGGAAACTTTACAATGTTTCTGCACAATAATTTATCTGGCCATTCATTAGAGGGAAGGTTGACAAGTAATACCTCTAACAATTCTTCCAACAATTCAAATTAGGAGAAGTTACATTTCTCTAAAAGTATAAAGTGGATTGAACTATTATTTATATCTCTTCCAGGACAATATTTGAGAAAAAGAAAGAGAAGAGGATGGACTTTTTAGACTCAGTTCTACTGCTGAGTTCAAATGTCTTGAACTTAATAGCTGTGAATGACCTGGCACAAGTTATACACCTCATTAAAATTCAGTTTTTCTATCTGTAAAATGGAGATGCTAATAATATTATCCATTTTACCCACATTGGTCCTGATTCCCTAATTGGAAAATTCAGACTCAGAGTGTCTACTTATGGTCAAGGAATCTTGAAGGGACAGAGGTAGGGTATGTTTGAGAAACACAAACTTTTAGGGAATTGTTCCGGTATCTGGTATGTGGAGATATTTAGCCCAGAGGAACCAGCAGTACAGGATGAGGCTCCTTTTCTTGCTGCCCTATGTTGATTTTAGTTTTGAATCCTTAGAATGCAGCCTGAGGGAGAAGATTGTAATCCCAGACCTTCAGAGATGGAAGAGCCTACCTGGCTATTACAGGGTGTAGGAGTTTTCTCAACCTTGATTGACTTAAAAGCTCTGGATCCACAAGTTGGGGTCCTGATTAATAATTCAGATTCCATGTTCCAGAAGTTCTTTGTCTTGTGACCTGGGAAAAGTTACTTAGCCTTTTGAGTGTTTGTTTCTTGATTTGTAGAAAGAGGTTAATAGTTGTGTGTCCCTCACAGTATAAAGATTTCTGTAATTATTAAAATCACATTAAACCAAGGCTACTGTAAAGCTTTTAGTACAGCATCAAGCTGCCAAAGAGTCCTCACAAATATAATTTTGAAATATTTCATCTATTCATTCCTATCCCCTCCTTTTGCAGATAAGTAAACTGAGGTTCCCTGAGGCAAGCTGACCTTCCCAAAGTCACAGGACTCTAAGTGTCACGGCTAAGACTAGATAGAAAATCTTTGCAAGTGACAGCTATATAATAAAGAGACATCCTCATCTGTTCACAATTTAAGATGCATGTGTATCCTGGAGGCCCAGGAAAGAAGTCTAGAATTATACATTATCAATATTGAAAATGATCCAGCATCTAGCCTGTCACTATTGCAAGAATACTCTCTATAGTTTCTATCAGTAGCTTGGGTTCACCTGTTATACCACCAGTGACAGGAATTTCATTACCTACTGTGTCAACACGTTCTACCTTGAGCAGCTTGTTAGAAAACTGTTCTTTATATTGAGTCTTAATACAACTTCCACTTCTGAAACCACACAGAGTGAATGAATGAATTAAATGAATCTAATCCTTCTTTTTTTATTTTTTTTACAGCATGACCTTTGAATTTTTGAAGACAGCTCTTGTGTCTCATGCTCTCATCGACTTTTCCACCCGTAAATTGTTTAGATCAGTTTAAGTTGAGTTTTCCATGAATTACCACTAAAAGACTCCTGATACACATGGTTCAATACACACTTGCTGAATAACTTATTATGGGATAAGGATATCGGAGTGTGAAGTATTTAACTGAAAACTTAAGAGGCAGGGCCCAATTTATGTCTCCATCTTCTTTCATCTGTGATTCTCTCAGGTCTGCTTTGTGCTAGACTGGCTTTCCTGGTGGTAGTAATTTGGCTGCCAGTGGACAAGGGCTATGTGGTTTCTCATTGGTGGTGAGGAAGTTAGGTGTTAGTTTGTACAAGCTAACAGGAATTCTGAGCTTCACTTTGAAAGAACCATCCCTGAACTGTGGGTGCAGGGGAATGTCATTCACTGATTAACTTTGTCCTTGACATATTCTCATACAAACTTATAGAGGGATAAGTCTGATATAGTTTGGCTGTGTGTCCCCACCCAAATCTCATCTTGAATTGTACACCCATAATTCCCATGTGTTTTGAGAGGGACACAGTGGGAGATCATTTGAATCATTGGTGCAGTTTCCCCTATACTGTTCTCGCGGTAGTTAGTAAGTCTCATGAGATCTGTGGGTTTATCAGGGGTTTTCACTTTTGCTTCCTCCTCATTTTCTCTTGTAGCCACCATGTAAGAAGTGCCTTTCACCTCTCACCATGATTCTGAGGCCTCCTCAGCCATGTGGAACTGTAAGTCCAATTAAACCTTTTTCTCCCAGACTCGGGTATGTCTTTATCAGCAGCATGAAAATGGACGAATACAGTAAATTGGTACCAGTAGAGTGTGGCATTGCTGAAAAGAAACCCGAAAATGCGGAAGCGACTTTGGAACTGAGTAACAGACAGGGTTGGAACAGTTTGGAGGGCTCGGAAGAAGATAGGAAAATGTGGGAAACTTTGGAACTTCCTAGAGTCTTGTTGAATGGCTTTGACAAAAATGCTGATAGTGATATGAACAATAAGGTCCAGACTGAGGTGGTCTCAGATGGAGATGAGGAACTTGTTGGGAACTGGAGCATCGGTGACTCTTGTTACGTTTTAGCAAAGAGATTGGTAGCATTTTGCCTTTGCCCTAGAGATTTGTGGAACTTTGAACTTGAGAGAGATGATTTAGGGTATCTGGTGGAAGAAATTTCTAAGCAGCAAAGCATGCAAGAGGTGACTTTGGTGCCGTTAAAGGCATTCAGTTTTAAAAGGAAAACAGAGCATAAAAGTTTAGAAGATTTGTAGCCTGACAATGCAGTAGAATAGAAAATATTATTTTCTGAGTTGAAATTCAAGCCAGCTGCTGAAATTTGCATAAATAACCAGGAGCTCAATTTTAATCCCCAAGGCAATGGAGAAAATATCTCCAAGGCATGTCAGAGGTCTTCACAGCAGCCCCTACCATCACAGGCCCAGAGGCAGAGGAGGAAAAAGTGGTTTTGTGGGCCAGCCCAAGGGTCCCTGTGCTGTGTGCCACCTAAGGACTTGGTGCCCTGCATCCCAGAAGCTCCAGCTGTGGCTGAAAGGGGCCAATGTAGAGCTTGGGCTGTGGCTTCAGAGGGTGCAAGCCCCAAGTCTTGGCAGCTTCCATGTGGTGTTGAGCCTGAGAGTGCATAGAAGTCAAGGGTTGGGGTTTGGGAAGCTTGCCTAGAATTCAGAAGATGTGTGGAAATGCCTGGATGCCCAGGCATAGTTGCTGCAGAGGTGCGGCTCTCATGGAGAACCTCCACTTTCCACTAGGCCAGTGAGAAAGGGAAATGTGGGGTCGGAGCCCCACTGAGGTACCACTCCTAGTGGAGCTATGAGAAGAGGGCCACCATCGTCCAGACCCCAGAATGGTAGATACAATGACAGCTTGCACCATGTGCCTGGAAAAGCTGCAGACACCAAACACTAGTCCATGAAAGCAGCTAGGAGGGAGGCTGTACCCTACAGAGCCACAAGGGCGGAGCTGCCCATCTAACCCATCTATTGCATCAGAGTGACCTGGATGTGAAACATGGAGTCAAAGGAGATCATTTTGAAGCTTTAAGATTTGACTGCCCTGCTGGATTTTGGACTTGCATGGAAGCTATAACCCTTTTGTTTTGGCCAATTTCTCCCATTTTGAACAGCTGTACCCCCATTGTATCTAGGAAGTAACTAACTTGCTTTTGATTTTACAGGCTTATGGGCAGAAGAAATTTGCCTTGTCTCTCTGATGAGACTTTGGACTGTGGACTTTTGGGTTAATGCGAAATGAGTTAAGACTTTGGGGGACTGGTGGGAAGGCATGATTGGTTTTGAAATGTGAGGACATGAGATTTGGAGGGGAAAGGGGCAGAATAATATGGTTTGGCTCTGTGTCATTACCGAAATCTCTTCTTGAATTGTACTCCCATAATTTTCACGTGTCTTGGGAGGGACATGGTGGGAGAAAATTTGAATCATGAGGGCAGTTTCTCCCATACCGTTCTTGTGGTAGTGCATAAGTCTCGCTAGATCTGATGGTTTTATCAGGTGTTTCTGCTTTTGCGACTTCCTAATTTTCTCTTGTCACCACCACGTAAAAAACCTCCTGCCATGATTCTGAGGCCTCCCCAGCCATGGGGAACTGTAAGTCCAATTAAACCTCTTTTTCTTCCCAGTTTCAGGTATGTCTTTATTAGCAATGTGAAAATGAACTAATACAGTGTCTATGTCTAAAACTGGAAGTGTGCTCAAAGTCATCCAAAGCATATGACTGCCAGGCAACAGGAGGCCACCATGGTATCCATTACAGTTACTATATCGAGGCACTCAGGGCTTACAAAGATAAATAAAACATGGCCCCTGAACTTAAGAGGGGTTGCAGCTTTATGGTGAGAAACTGATGAATAGATTAATTCTACAACAGGGATAATAATTCAAGCTGGTCCAAAATAATCATCAGTCTCATGGTGGAGGTATGGAAATAAGGATTGTAGAAGAGTCATTCTAAAATAGTCAATATTCCAGATGTCCATGTTCATGTCCTTGCTTTTTACTTCCTCATCAGAAACCACCTTGCCCATGCAATTTAAAGTGCTCTCTAATTTGAGGGGAGCACATTTCACTACTCCATGTGAGTTGCTTTGGCCAATGGGATATCAGCAGACCTGAGGCCAGTAGAGGCTGGAAAGATGCTTGCTCATTTGGGCTTCTTCCTTTATTCCACCATCACCTTGAGAATAATGTGCCTGGGTTATCTTGATTGTCACAGGGGAGAGAAGAGGAACAAACGCACAGAATCACCCCAGCTGAACCACTTCTGTGGAACCCAGCCTCAGTCAGCTGATGCCAGTCAACATCCAGATACATGAGTTAAATAAGTGCTTATTTAGAGTACTCTAAGGTTTTGTAGTTGTTATGTAGTATTTTATTGTGATGTTAGATGACAGACACAGGCCTGAAGTTGTGATAGAAAATGTTCTAAATTATTTTAGTTCCCATTTAACATAGCAGAAGTAGGTCTGGTGGACGAGATCATAAAATTTTATGCATGGGAGGTCACTACAAATCCAGAAGAGACAGGGAGGAAAATTTGCTCTTTCTAGTTCTAGCAGTTGTGGGAAGAAGGAGGAAGACGGAAATAGGGCTAGAGGAATCAAATGGCCAGAGCTGTGAACGGAGATGGAACTGGCATCCCTGAATTACCTTTAGTTCCTTTAGTGGCATGAAAAGAACTCAGGAATGGAGAGGGGATGTGCCAAGAGGAGTGACTTGCCATGGGGACAGCCACTTGCCTATGGGGAGAGGGAAGATGACCCTATAGGAAGTGTGGATTTAGACATGGTAGAGACTTTGAGGATCCCTGAGAGGCATCAGGGAGGGTCCAAGGTGGGAATAGTACTTCCAGCTCTTAAAGAAACAGAGAGGCTAGTCACACCAGCCAGGGACATCATAGCAGCTTCTGGCTGGATGCTTGGGGTGGTACTGACCTCCCCTGAGGGAATACACTCTAGGGCATAGCCTAGCCCTACCTCTTCACAGCCTAAGCCAGAAGAGAGTCAGAGGGCACCGGATCAATTCAAGGACACTAGATTCCCTTCCCCACAGTCCACCCACCTGATAATACACTCGGGGATGAGATAGAGCCTATGAGAAGAGCTTCAGAAATCTCAAGAGAGTTGGTCATAGAATTTTGTGCATGGGAGGTCACTGCAAATCCAGAAAAAATGGGGAGGAAAATCCACTCTGTCTAGTTCTGGCAGATGTGGAAGGAGGAAGGGAAATGGAAATGGGGATAAAGGAGTCCAATGGCCATAGCTGTGGCTGGGATGAAGTTGGCAACCCTGAATTACCTTTGGTTTTCCAGTGGCATGAACATAACTTGTGAAGGGAGAGGAGGTGTGCTGAGAGGAGAGACTTGCCATGGGGACAGTCACTTGTCTGTAGGGAGAGGTGAGGCGACTCTACCACAAGTATAGATTTAGACATGGCAGAGACTCTGAGGATCTCTCAGCATTTAGCTTAATTCAACAGAGCCTTTACATTTGGAATCAGATCCAAGAATCACAGCTTAGACTAAATTTAGTTTTCTTATTTTACTCAGCTGGGGAATGCTTGTGAGGAAGAACATACCAGTTACAGAACAAATGAAGAAACAACATTGTCTTTGTAGACAAAGAAGGTAATGTGGATGGATTTTCCATCCTGCCATGATCCCTGTGTCGTAAAGTGTGAAGTAATGGCAAGCTTCTGCTTCATGGGGAAGCGTCAGAGGCAGTATCTGACATACAAGGAAGAGGGACAACGTGAGGTTAGGAGTCCTGAAAATCGCTCTCTAATTACAAGTTGACTCTTACAGGATCAGTAGCAGGTCCCAGATGCAGAACCAAAGAAAGGAGTATTTGAGAGGGAGAAAGTGGCATATGCAAAGGGCTGAGGTAGAGAGAGAACACTTGTAATTTTTCTAGCTGACCTGTGTAGGATTTCTAGTTTCCTCTTAGCTAGGGCACTCCAGGGTGGAATGAATTTTGGCAACCTGGGAGGAAGGAAGGCAGCTGTATCTGTGCTCCCTAAAGCAGGAACTTCCTCTCCCCTCTCTTCCTTCCTATCATTCCAACATATCATGTGAATTCTCAGGGATTTTGCTTTATTTGTAAGAAATGTAGGAGTGTGGGGCAGAAGTGGGCTGGCAAATTGTGTTCTCTGAGCATGTGGCAGTATGCAAGGTATTTCACACATTATTTGTCTTATTCTCATAACGGCCTTCCCATACTTGTATTTCTGTTCCATCAGCACATTCACTTGGCTCTTATATTCAGAATACAAACAGGATCAAACCATTTCTTATTTCCTTACTTGCCTGATCCAAGCCACAACTATCTCTCACTTGGACTGCTTTAATAGTCTCCTAATTGGTGTCCCTACTTCCACCCTTGACTCCCTGCTCTCCACCCAGTGGCCAAAGTGATCCATGACAAACATTAAGGTCTGATCATATCACTTCTCTGTCCAATGCCATCCAATGGCTTGCCATGCTCTGCAGTAAACCTACCATCCTTATTGTGGCCTATGAAGCCTTCCATGGTCTGGCTACATACATTTCTATTTCCCAATCTCCTCTTCCATCTTTCCCCTCCATTGTACTTACTTTCGTCACTTCGACTTCATTGGGGTTTCTTGTCACTCTTCCTTAAACATGACAAGCACAATGGAATCTCAGGCCCTTTGCATTTGTTTCCTCTTTATGGTATGTTCTTTCCTCAGACGTCTATGTGGCTCTCTCCCTCCCTTCCTCCAGGTTCTCATAAGAGAGGTCTTACTTGTCCAGTTTTACCCTACTCTCTTCAGGCTTTGTTCTTTCTCTCCTGTATTATTTTTTTCTGTGTAGCACTTATCACCACTGACATAAACTGTTTTTTGTTTATTTTCTCTCTAAAATGAATGCTCCGTGAAGGCAGGGACTTTGTGTTTTGATGTTGTTTGTTTTGTTTTGTCTTCAGTACCTAAAACATTGCTTGGCTTGCATAGGCACTCAATAAATATTTGCTGCATGTGGTTCAAATAGTTTAAGCAAGTTGCCCAGGGTTGTAAAGTTAATAAACAGTAAAACTAAGATTTGGACTCAAACTCTGCTGGCACTGAAGATCATGCCCTTTGTAATTTATTTTCTCTGCCTCCTGCCTACTACATAGCTATCAGGACTAATAGGACAGACCAAATTGTTTCTTGTGGCTCTGATTTCTTTAAAGAAATATGCTCAATAAAGAAACGTGAGGGATAATGAAAAAATTACTACTTTTGGCAATCCTGGACATTAGAGGAATGCGTAGCTTCAATTGCTTCTCTATAAGAAGATATTGCAAGGGTTTTCAATTTCCTTTTCCATGTTTCTATCTGTTCAAGAATCCTTAATTAAATTTAATTTCACCTGGTATTTTTCCTTTACCTAAAAAAAGGAGTCAACCATAAAATGAACTCACCTGGCTACAACAGTTTCTGCCATGATTGGAGAAGCAGAGTGAAGACAGCGTCTGATGTACACAGCCAGTGGGTACTGTATTCTCAGGGATGTTATGAAAATGACAATCCCTTTGGCCTTCTGCTTCAGCCTAGGAAGGCTGGGCATGCTGTTACCATACTTCTCTGGGCTCACTCCGACTCTTGCTTTCTGGCTTATACTCACATCACCCTATGAAAGTGGCTATAAAGGTCAACTGGCTTTGGGTGTACCTCTTATATTTTTGTTGAAGATTGTATTTTTCAAAGTTGGCTGCATATATGTATATATCTCCCATTCCAAATGACCTTTTACAGTGTGACATGGACATGCCTCCACTGAGCAGTTTCTTCCTTTGAATCTGGATAGGCCCGTGACTATGGTGGAAAGGATGCTAGGAGACTCTGAGGTTGTCACAGTGGTGATACAAGTTCTGCCTGGTTCTCTTGGGGCACCTAGCCAACATGCTGTAAGAAAGCCTAGCAGTTATATGAAAGGCTATGTGTGGTAGTTTCAGTCACAGTGGAGGGCTCAGTCACCAGCCAGCATCAGCTGCCACATTGAAAGGATGAGAATGTTCCCAGCCTTTGAGGTGCTTCAGCTAATGTCATGTGGAACAGAGATAAGTTATCTTTGACACCTCTGCCCAAATTTTGGATTCATGAGAAAAATGAAGGTTATCATTATTTTAAGCCATTAATTTTTTAAGCCATAATGTTGAGATCAACATTGCATAGAGTTATGTAGGGAGTACATCCTAAATGAATGTAGGGTAAATGGATAGATTAATAAATTAACCTTTTTTCTACTGTGAATTAAGGCAAACTTGATGCCAATTTCTTACCAGTTTCACAAATAGCATGGCCACTACCACAGTGATTATTTTGTAGAGAAGTTTTTTTAGGATGCAAAGAACTGGCCTGAAGGAAAAAAACTTACATTAGGAATGGGGGCCAGTTATTCAGGCCTCCATCTCAGTAAGTCTCTGATTATAGCCCAGGGTGGTGGCAGGTCAGCTGCAGATCAGCTTATGTCATTTCTTCAGAGGTGGGGGCAGGGGTCAGAGAGTCACAAGCAGCCAGTACTCACATCATCCAGGGATGGGTGCACCAACTCGGGAAAGGATGCAGGGAGGAACCTCAACAGCTTCCATTACAAAAATGAGTTGTGAATTAACCCATAGGATACTTTCCATCCTACTTCTTCCCTTCAACTTTTTAATGCCCCCTCCTACCACCAAAGGAATTCTCCTCTCTTATTTCCCCTCAGGGGAATGGGCTGTGAACTCAAAGTTTCCACCCAGCTAGTAATAAGATTAAACAGGCAAAAATAACGACATTTTGGAAAGGAAAAAACCCAAATTTGTCTTCATATTGAATCTTTTTTGTTTGTGCCAGTAACTTGTCATTTTAAGAATCAGTGTTTGAATGCCCAGATAAAGCTAGGAGAGTTGACAATTAGAACTTTTTAAAGTGGTGGCAGGACAAGGACAGTCCTTTAGAGCTCAGGGCTGTGTCCATGAGTGCAAACAACTGGAAGCCATACAATGGGTGTTGAGGTTAGAATGTTAGTCTGAGTAATTATCCTTAGTGAAGTAATTTCTCTTTTAGTACACAAAGTTAATGTTGCATTTGAAAATGATGTCTTCTTTCCCCAGTTATGCCACAGTCAACCTCCAACTGATGAATGGATAGTAATAAACAGAGCAAAAATATCATTAGATAGGTAGAGTAAAAATATCACCAAATAGAAAAAGAAGAGTAAAAAGCACTGGGAAGCACAGATAAATGGCAGGATCCCAGGAGAGACCACTGTGTCATTTAGATTCTTCTGGAAGCAAGTGCTGATACAGAGTTAGGAGTGCAAAAGACTATTGGGGTTGGAGTGCAAAGCCTGTGACAGAGTGTGGAGGCGGGAGGGAAATTCTGACTGTAGTGCTGATTTCATAAAGCCTTGACCAACCCAAAAATAGCCCCAGGGCAAGGATTATCCACTGGAGGAGTGCTGCATAGGACTGAAATGTCCAGGTCCGAGAACACCCGCCATACCTGGGTGCTGCCCTGGAAGAGTACAGCCTTCCTTGAAACTGAGGTGAAATCAGAGCACTCAACAGCTGGAGGCCATCAGATAAATGCAGTCCTTGCAGCTGAAAGGAAAGTCCTTTCTCGAAGTAAGAGAGCTGAGTTATGTACCTTCACTGCTGCCACAACCTCCAAATGGAGGCAAAATTTCATAACTGGACAGGCCTGCTGGGAGTGAGAAGCTCACTCAGCACTGAACTCTAAAGAAGCCTTTGCCTTCTGGCAGTCGCCCTGCTGTGCTGCTCCCCTTCCCTTGTAACTAGTTCTTGCCCATGAGGAAGTAAGGGCCCCAATCTGGACTCTGAGCAGCAGAAGGCTGAGTTTGTCAGGACTTCTGGCCAACGTTTCACTTGACACATTGTGTGCATTGAAGCAGGCCAGGACCAAGCTGCCTGGGGAGGAGTGAGGACAGAACCAGACCCTTCTCTTCTTCCTATCCTCATCCTCTTAAGCTCACTCATTATCAAGGAAACTCTGGTAGACAGAAACAGTCAGTGTATTCATTTTGCCCACTGGATTTAGCCATTTGACTGGCATTGAATGGAGTGCTTCCATAGGGCAGAGGATCAAGGGGCTCCAAAAGCTCTAAAAGCAGTGCTACTGCAATGCCAGAGACAGGGATGGCAGAAGTGAGCCATGCTCACAACCTTTCATTTCCCAACTTGTTCACTTGGGATTGCATACTATGAAACTATCACAGGGTTAGATATGTCTGGACACCTTCAATCCTGTAGGATTTGTCTGAGAAATGCTTTGATGACTTCCTGCTGACTGCTGAGATCAACATACTTTTTCCCTCTTAAGTTGCAGAAGCACAGGGAAAGGCTGGATGAAAAGTCCTGTCCCAGTTGTGAGCCAAAAGAATTATCCTTCCTGGTTTATCTTTTTTAAAATGCCCATGCTATTTTCTAGCAAAACAGAAGGAAAAGTGGCAGCTGAGGCTCCTATAGTGTAGGAGGAAAGCGCTGGTCATTTGGAATCAAAAGGCTGCATCTGAGTGTGGGAATTGCAGTTTCTAGCCATGGGGATTTGGGCAAGTTTTAAAATTTCCTGGAATCTGTTTTTTTCTATATATAAATTAAGATGTGTTTTGAGAACTCCTGCTATGGTTTGAATGTTTGTCCCCTCAGAAAATCACGTTGAAAATCTCCAACATGGCAGTATTAAAAGCTGGGGTCTTTAAGAAGTGATTAGGGTAGAACCCTCATGAATGGATTAATTCATTCATGGATAATGAATTAATGGATTGACGGTTTATCATTAGAGTGGCATTAGCGGTTTTATAAGAGGAGGGAGACCTGATTTAGCATATTAACACACTCAACTCTCATGTCATGTGATGTTGTTCATCACCTTGGGACTCTTCTTGTTGGTGACCCAACAAGAAGGCTGTCACCAGATGTGCCTCTTTGACCTTGGACTTCCCAGCCTCCAGCACTGTAAGAAATGCATTTTGTTTCTTTATAAATTATCCAGTTTAAGGTATTCTGTTACAAGCAACAAAAGTTGATTAAGACACTCTTCTTTCTTTTCTCTTTTCCCCTCTTTCCTGTCAATCCTTCCTTCCTTCCTTCCTTCCCTCCCCTCTTCTTCCTTTTATTATTCAATATACATTTATTGACTGCAGTTTTAGGCACTGAGGAAATATAGATCAACAAAACCATTGATGACTTTAAAAATCCTAGTGCAAGAAAAATAACAGCATAGTGTGTATATGCAGTGATAGATGTTCATTGCAGTAACAGTACAAAGTTATTTATTGCAGAAGAAGTATAAAGGAGAAGTTGATTATTGTTTTGGGAAGGATCACAGAGGACACAATGTCTGAGCAAAAGTCTGAATAGGGAATGGGTTGTGAAAATGTACTAGTTGGAGCCACAGTGGGGATGAGAGAAAGAAAGTCAGTACAGTACATCATGTGCAAAGACACTGGATACAAACTATTTGGTTATTGATTTGTTGAGTTTTTGGCACCTGTTAGACTCCCAGGTCCTCCTGACAACTGGAAACTTAGAGCCACATGAGTGGAGAATAAGTGATTAGGACCACAGGCTATGTTTGGGAATCCTTGGCATATGCAAAGGCAGGGGACTCAAGAGGATTTGGATATCTTACAGTAAAAAGGGCTGGGCCAGAACTCAAGGAAACACCAAAACTGGTGTGTGTTAAGAAAGAGATGTCTACCAATGAGGTCTAGTAAAGAAAGTGATGGGAAGAAACTGAATAGAATCACATTGCTGAGGACATAGCAAATGTGTCAAGAGCTTCAAATGCTGCCGGGAGGCCAGGGTGAGTGGAAACCCAGAATTTCCATGGAATTTAGCAATTAGGAGGTCAATAGTGAGGGAGGGAACCACGTGACAGTAAATTAAGGCATATGAAAAGACTTTGAAAATTGTAAAGAGCCATGGAATGAAATTCACCACTCCATATTCTCAGCTTCTCAGTTACATCAGGTGGATAACAGAACATCAGCATTTTAAGTAGACACCCTTGGGCTCGTAATAAATGCTTTTTAACACCTTTACATCCTTATCTCAAAATTTGCTTCTTGTTGGCTCCAGATTTGCCTGAAATTTATCACAAAGAAGCAAAAATAAAATTGGGGGCATAAGAAAGTGTGAGGGAGAAGCTGCAAGTTAGGGGGTCACTGCTATGCAGGAATAAATAATCCTGGTGACTGGATGGCTATGCTGAAATGTGGAATTTATTCTCCAAAGGAAAAAGCTTTAATCTTAAAGTATGTTTTGGGTAGTGTTAATAGGGAAAGGGCTTACAGCAGAACAAAACAGATTTCCCAACTAATAGTTTTATCTGTTAAAAAGAAAAGGAAACTAATATAACAAGAAGAAAAGTATGGTTGCCGAGGAAACCATATCTAGAGGCTATGTGAACTTATGATAAATCAGTGTAAATATCATGGCGCATTGCAAGTAACCCATGGCTGTGTGTAGCAAGGGGACAGCTAGGGTCAGAGTTGTGAGACCCTGAATCTATTTGATTTTTTAATACTTATTAAATCAACTGAGCTCTCTGCAAATATCTAGAAAGGAGTCTCATAATGTTGTGCATTGTGGCCATGACAAGTGTTGTTCCTGAATTTGGGCTTGAACATACCTCATACGTTCCTGCCTTGACACTTACTGTTTCCTCTGCTTGGTTTCAACTTATCCAAATGTCCAAATGGCTGTTGCCTTCATCATTCTTAGGTCTCTCCGTAAGCATTATTTTCTTAGTGAAGCCTTCTCTGACAGTTTTATTTAAAGTAACACCTGCATCTATCCACCAGCTCCCCCCTCCCTTTCCTTGCTTTATTTTTTTCTCTATAGCACTTATTACCATATAACATATATTTTATTAGAATATTAGCTCCTCAAAATGATGCCTTTGATCACTATTATACCCCAAATGTCTAGCGGAGTGCTTGGCCCATAATAGGCATTTGGTAAATATTTACTGGATGAGGAGAGGCATGAGCTTTGGCAGCTGTCAGGTTGCCAGCTCCAGAGAAGGATTGTAAAATTTCTAGAAAAGTACTTCACTCAGTAAGGTTGCCATCAGGTAACCATATCGACTTCTTTGTTCACCAGTCTCTGTGATTCTTGCCTCTTCATTCAAAGCCTGCACAGCATTGTTCATGGTTTCCAGGAGCTTCCAGGATGTCCACTCTGGGCCTTTTCTCTGCCATCATATAAACTTGTCCTTCTTCCAAATGCCTGCTAGGTTATTGGTTGAAAACATTCCTGAGACCTAAAGATATCTAAAACATCAATGTTGGAAGGAGCCTAGAAAGTCCATTTGTCAGTCTGCACTTCCATAGATGGAGAAGAACTCAGAAAGGTGTCACAATTTGCTTAATGCCATGCAACCCATTTGGTGAGCTGGAGCTGTTGAGGGAGGAGAAAACTGAAGTTGTATGTTATCTTCAGATATGTTATCACATATAATCCTCACAAACAATGTGGGTCTGTTGTAATTCTATGCATGGATTGAAACATAGATTATCAGCAATGTTCAATTACTTTCACCAGGCTGCTCAGTTAATGTGTGTTAAGGTCAGGTTTGTTTTTATTCCAAACTTATGTTCTATCAACTAAAGTCTATTTGTGCTGTAACTTGTGGAGAAAAGCCACACACTGGGCCCTTGCATAGGACAGTATGAAAGTGGGTAGGCACTTACATCTTTCTTTGCTTTTAGTCGCCTTCAATTTCTGATAGCTTTCACCTTTCTTCTTGTTACAGAAAGGTCTAAAGGTCAATCTTCATCATTTTTACTTCTCTCTTTCCTACAGCTGCACCTGATATTCCTCTCCTTTGGCTGCTTCTATTAACTCTTAATGGTGCTCAGTTTTATGTATGTCTAATAGTAAAGAGGAACAAGACTATTTGGTCACCCTACTTTCTCTTACTGCTGTAGTCTTCACTCCTTCTTCAAGACTAGGCTTCCTGAATGAGCCCTTTGCATTTATTCCCTTTCAATTCCCTCCTCAATCCTCTGTGGTTCTGCCCTTACCACTTGCATACTGTTGCTGATAAGAGCACTAGCAATCTCTTTGTTAATAAATCCTGTGACTTATCTTCAGGTTTGTCTTATTTGACCTTTTGACAGTATTTGACATGGGGAACCACTTCATCATTCTCCAAACTCTGTCCCCTTGGATTGTGCATTAAGATGCTCTTGGGCTTTCTGCACACAATTCTCCAACTTAATAGTTCTTTGCTGGATCTCTATGGTAGATTGCAAAGATAACTTCAATAATGTCTCTTATCCATGTGCACTTGTCCCTGTACAATGCAACTTTGTTGATCCTCAATCAAGAAATGGAGTTTATTTCTGTGTCCATTGAATCTGATAATAATCACATGATTTTCTTTAAGGAAGTTAGCAAATAGGATTTAGAGAAATTAGCAAATATGATGCAAACAAGGACTTAAAAAGTGACTGCACAATAGGTTTGTTCTCCTCTGACTGATTGGAACTCTGAACCCATAGTGTGGATGTGCTTCATGGAGCTAACCTGCTAGTAAGGTCACATGAAAGGGAATTAGGATAGTCTGACTTCCTAATAACCAGAAGTAAGGAGACTGTTTTAGATGAATCAGTCCATTTGAGTCACCAATCCACTGTAGCTATATGAGTCATTGCAAGTGAGATCAGTGGACAAAACACCTGAACAAACCTGGCACGAATTGCCAAGCTGCAAAGTATGAGTAAATAAAAGTCACTAAGTTGTGGAGTATTTGTTACGTAGTAATAGATAACTAATATAGTCTTCTATTTCATCTGTCTCTTCCATAGTAGTGTTTTCTTCTCAATCTACTCATGTTACCATGTCATATCCTCTTATCCAAATATTTAAATTAATATCAATATTCTAACAACAAATGCCATAAAACAATATCTCCAAAGCAAATATTTAGTTGATTTTTTGACTATAAAACCAACAGCCTATTGAATCTTTGCTATGCTTCTTGGACCTCGAAATTACCACATCCCATATGGAATTCACCCCCTGGAACTCTGAATGTATTCCTCCTGTTTTTCCCTGACTCAGAGAATAGAACACAATCCAGCACATTTTTTTCAATCTGGAGACAGGATCTCTTCCTTGCCTCCTCCTGTCTCTTATACTCAACATTTAATCAGTCACCAAGTCCTATGAATATCCTTCTTAATCTCTTTTAAAATTGTTCACCTCTATTTGTCCACAGTTCCACTATGTTAATTCTAGCTATCATAATTTTCTGTCACAATTACTTTCAACATCATTTTAAACAGATGAACTCTTACCATTTGACTGCCAACCAAGAAATTCTTGAAAATAATGTATGTCAATTTTGGGCTGAAGGATATAAATAATAAATTTATTATAAATGTCTTCTATGTGTATTACATATAAATCCATTTTGTAAATTCATTAGATGAAATTTGTTATTTATGATGTCCTAATCTTCTTCATCTGACCTTATTTTCTACTTGTTGTTCCTACTTGGGAAGAGGTGTGTTAAAAATCTCATGCTATGGAATTGTCTAATTCTTTAGGTAGTTCTATTGAATTTTGAGTTTTATATTCTGAGCCTATGTTTTTTAGACATATAAAAGTTTGAAATTGTGATCTCTTCTTGGAAGGATTATTGAGTTTTAAAAAATCAGTATGAAGCAACCTTATTAATAAGCAGTAATGCCTTCTACCTAAAATCTGATTTTGTGTGATACAGTTTTATGTGCTGATATTTGCTTAATACATTTTTTACACATTTAATTCACAGCTTTTCTTTGCCCTCATGTTTTAGGTATGTTTTTATCTAATTTGACTATATCTTTTAACCGATAGGGTTAGTCGATTTCCATTCACAATGATTACTGATATATTTGGATTTATTCCCATTCTCTTACTTTACACTTTCCATTTGTCTAGCTTTAAATTTCTTTTTCCTTTGAATCAAATGAGGTTCCCCCACCCTCGTGATTTCCTTAGTTTTCTTGAATTATTTTGGAGGTTTAAAATTCCGTTTATTTTATGTAATTGGTTACTGTAAGTTTTTAGCATGTATGTAATTTAACAAAGTCTAAAATAAATAAAAAATTGGCCTTTTGCCCCAAAATGTAGAAAATTTGAAATATTTCATTCTCAGATACTCTCCCAGAATCTATATATTTTTACCCAAAAACTTTTTAATATTTTATTCACATTTTAACACACAAAAGGGACATTGCTATCATTGCTTTTACGATTAAATGTGTTTAGATTTATCCACATTTTAATTATTTTCTTTGCTCACTATTCATTAGTAGATCTCTAATCTTCCATTTGAAATTATTTTTCTTCTTTCCTGTTTCTAAAGAATACACTTTATTGTAAATATTACTCAAGTATATTATTTAGGAATTACTTTATTAAATGCCTGTTGGAAGCTAACCCATGTTTTGTTTGTCTGTAACTGTCTTTATCTTATGCACATTTAAAAAATATTGCCTTAATGGTTATAAAGTTCCTAATTGACAGCTCTTTTATTTCAGTACGTTAAATGGATTCCACCATTACTGCTGGGAGTCAGCCATCAGTCTACACATCATGACTCTGGAGGTAATCTGGTTTTCTCTGGGGACCTTTAAAGACCTTGTTTGTTTCTTGGTGTTTGGCAGATTCATTGCATGTGTGTCTTGGCATGGGGTTCTTTTTATTTATCCTAATTAATGATTAGAGAACTTCTGTCTTTTATCAATTCTGGAAAATCTTAAACCATTAGCTCTTCAAATATTATCTATCTAACAGCCTATGATTTCCTTTTAAAATTCCAGTTAGGCAAGTCTTAGGTCTCATCATCTCTGATTATACTTTTTATCTCTGTGCTACATTGTAGGTTTTTTTTGTTTTGTTTTGTTTTTTGGCATCTATCTTCCAATTGAGTAATTCTCGGTCATTCTGGGACTATTTCTAGTTCAGTAATTCATGCTTCAACTGGGTCTATATGTGATTTAAGCTACCTTTTGAGTTTTTATTTTCATTTATTATATTTTTCATTTCTACAAGTTTTCTTTGAGTCTTTCAAATATGTTGGGTCATTTTGAGACACGATTTTAATGACATTTATTCCCTCAAGTGTATCACACACATATTTTTTAGATTTTATGTGAATCTAATCATTCTAAAATCTGAAGATGCTGTGCTTTACTTTCCTCATTTGGCAAATGAGGATAAAGTAATTGTTACTCATTGGATTATTTTGAAGATTTGAAGGATTTCATAAATGTAAAGTTCTTAAGACGAGTATCTAGCACACTACAGAGTAACCTATACAAGTGTTAGCTCTTTTTATTATTATTGCTGCTGTTATTGGTAGAATTGATTTTGGTGTTTACTGACCCCAAGTGGCTTATTTTTCTCATGTGTTAAGTAATTCTGATTGTGAGCTCATATTCCTAATTATTGAACATTGTAAGTTGAAATTTCTTAAGGCTTGTATGTAAGGTGCATTCCTCCAAAGAGGACTTGCATTAGCTCTTGTTGAGCCATGGGGATACTACCAATCTCAATTAGTTTAAGTTATGTTTTTATGCCACATTGACAGTGTGAATTTTAGCTCCAATTTTGCCTGAGGGTTGGGTAGTGGTTATAAATTCTTGGGGGAGATTTCCTTCCCCTTTACTCAGAAACAAGACTAAATGAGGCAAACTTCCTTACTGTCACTCTTTTTGAGATAGGTTCTTTGCTAGTTTGCCTGGTGAGGTTGTCACTTTTTAGGGTTCCAGGTTTTGTGGGTGTCACTGATTGCAGGTTCCTTTGTATGACGATCCTATATCTTCAAGGTCATTCACTATCTTAAGTGCCCACTCACTTTTGTGACTTCTTTTGTGGGGGTCATTTTTGACTAATTTTCTTGCCATCCCACCTGTTCCTTAAAAATTTGTTTTGAACATTTTATCCAGAATTTGCAGGTGTTTTGAACCCAGAGGTTTTTCCTGTAAAGGGTAGTACATATTTCAGGCTTGTAGGCCCTACAATCTTTGTTACAACTATTAGTTTTGCTGTTATAACTATTAGTTTTGTTATAACTATTAGCACAAAAGCAGCCATAAACAATATGTAAACAAATGAATATGACTGTGTTTCCATTAAACTTTATTTACACAGCTAGGTAACAGACTAGATATGACCCATAGGCTTTAGTTTTCCAATCTCTGTTCTATAACATAGCTGAGATTAGAAGACACTGGAATAATATTTTTGAAAGTGTTGCTTCTAAGATTCTTAGCACTCACTGCTAAAGGGGAACCACCTTTGGTTACTGCATGATTGAAACCTAACACTTTGTTTTCTGTTGTGCTTGGAACTGAAAGTCTCATAGGAGAACATTCAGAGAAGTTTCCAAGGAGACAACCTGGGTATTGGGGTGTTGGGGGCGGGGGGCGTGAAATAGGACACAGCTAGAGTTGAGATGTGGGGAAAACTTGAATTGTTTGTTTGCCTTTCAAGTTCTTTTTGAGGGGAGTCTCTTTGATGTTTGGAATGAATCCTGCTGGATCACTGCTGCTGCTTGGAGATCTTCAAGTCTTTTCCCTCTTTCCCATTGCTCATGATGTCTGTATAACTTGCAAACATACATCCCACTCTGCTACTGAGAGACCTTTTTTTTATACTTCAGTGATGGTATAGGCCAGGATAATTGCCTTTCCTTTTTTCTTAAACCAACTGAAGTCCTCACCACAAATTAATGTTAAGTTTTGACTGACTCATTGGGCCTGAACAATAATGTTATTTCTCGCAGTGCACTGAAAAGGGGATAGAAATGGAAAGGTGGATGTATTTCTTAATTTCCTGAAATCTAAGTGCTGAAATCTCACTTTTACAACAAAGGCAGCTTTGATAGAATTTTTGGAAACAAGCTTTCTGCTGAGCTGGTTGTGAAATCTCATTGGTTGGAGAGAATTCCAGTGCATTTCAGTGAGCACAAGTGCTGGAAGTTGTAGGTAAGGAGTCAGGAGTATAGTCTGCAGGTGCAGAAAAAAGATTTTCTTAGAGACCCCCAGCTCTAAATGTAGTTGCTCAAAAGCTGGACTTTGCCATTCACTTATTTGAAGCCCTTTGAAAATCTGACATTTCTATGGGCCTATTAGTGGCGAGGAGGGGGGGAGGGGGGGGGCTTGCCAGCTTAGAGGTTAATTGTGCTAATTAACAGAAAGGACACAGGCTTCAGAAAGTGCCTCCGTGGACTGGAAAATTTTCCCAATATTTCATTAGGGTGATTTCGAAAAGGTTGCAGGCAAATGGCACCTTTCGCTTTAAAAATCGAAACCGTGGCTTTTGAACCATTTTTAAAGTTTGAGTTTGAAAAGTCCACTTTTAGTGTTATTTAGAAACTTGTCCCATGGGAAGTCTGGAGGAAAGGAAAGACTGCATTTTCAAGTGCATCATTCTCGCCCTTCATTCCTTTATGCTCAGCTTTTTATTTCTTGACACTTATTTTAAAAGCCTTATTCTCTCCTCCTCGCAGTGCAAACCCACGCCATATCCCTGAATCTGTTGTGGAAGAACAGACTGGAAGACATCTGCCTCTTGCCTTATTTTTTTTAATTCCTCTAAATGATAGAGCCAAGTCTCCACACCAGAGCTCCCTCTCCCTGAACAAACCAAATGGCGGCTGTTGGCAGCGCACTGACAGCTTGTTAATGGAGGAATCCTTGACAGTGTGACAACCTGCCTGGGCTGCCGCGGGAAGCCAAATCCGCCCCCACACAAACCCGAGTAATTAACAGGTGGGGAAAAATAGCAACTAACTGCTGCTGAGGAGAGGAAAAATAGTCAACCTAGTGAATTATGTATATTAAAGTATAATATCTCTTTTGCAATCCCTTTTCTAGTTCTTGCTAGCAAGCTCTACTGGAAAGTGCTTTTGACTTTGGAGTCAGGTGAGCCTGGATTTGAATCAAAGTTTGGCCACCTACTGGCTGTGTGTGACTCTGGGAAATTTCCCTTCACTGAACTTCCATTTGTGATCAGTACTGTGGTCAGATACTATTTGTGAAGGCACAATTATAGATGCCACTTATCAGTGTTCAATTGTCAAAACCTCTTTTTATGATGATGGATTTGCCAGATTGTTCTTGTAGTGCTGTCGAGTTTCTTTTTTGGTAACGTAATTTTTTTGGTTCATTAAGTTTGAAATTTTTTTTTATTGTTATTATACTTTAAGTTCTAGGGTACATGTGCATAACGTGCAGGTTTGTTACATGTGTATACTTGTACCATGTTGGTGTGCTGCACCCATCAACTCGTCAGCACCCATCAAAGTTTGAAATTGTTATTTCTACTTGGCAAATTGGGTCTTTTATTATTAGACAGTGACTTCCTTTCTCTCTAGTCATACTTTTTGTCTTGAAATTATTTTTTGTGATGTTATTTTATGTGCTGATATATATACACACACACATATACACTATATATATATTCCATTTATTTGATAATATTTTTGTGCTTTCAGGTTTCATGAGGTTAGGGGTATAGGATGAAGGGTATAGAGAAGGGGAGGGTTCTGGTTGGCTATTGCTTGGTTAAGGCATCCACACTGCTTGGGCTGACTGTCTAGACATCCTTCTCTCTCCCAGCTCCCTCAAACCCAAAATATATTTGCATGAATTCCAATAAAGAAATCTTCTCAGAGAAGCATGTGCTGGTACCACCCACACCAGCTGGAACATTTTTCTCTCAGCTCTGACCTACACTAGAAGAGACGTGGAAGGAATTTTTCAAAACTTAGATCTGTAGCTCTTGATATAATACCAGGGGCTAAAATGAATTTAGAAGATATTCAAGGCTGTTTAAAATAGTTATTTTCAAGCTTTCTTCGGTCTTAGATCTCTTTGTGAATGTGATGAAAGCTCTGGACTCTTGCCTCAGGAAAAATGCAAAAACACAAGATTTTCAAACAACTTTAGCTGATCCTATTTTTATGTCCTAAAGTTCCAGAGGCTCCAGGTAAAAGGACCGTTATTTAAATACTCATGTTGTAAACATTAAGGGATAAAAGGCAGGATGGAAAATTTAAATACATGCAAATATATTGGTCAGAATGGTGGACTGTGTAGTCCTGGCAGAAAATTTGCTGCCTACTCTTTTCTAGGGTGGGATTGGATTTGTCAGCGAGACCATGCCCTGAGCAGAATTGCCCTGTGGCAAAGGAAACCTGAGCTGAGGACTAAATGAGAAAGTCTAGAACCGGTGAACGCACATGACCTCAGCTGAAAGCCTTTAGGAAACATCCCCCCAAGGAGGGCTCCGTAACCCAGGGCTCACTGAAGAAAATTCCAATTGAAGATAAGCTGAGAGAAAATATCACAAAACACTGAAAAACACCACTGTGAAAGGTAAGTTAGCAGGTGCAACAAATAAAGCACTCATGCCTAAGAAAGTAGAAGTAATAAAATCAGCTGAAAAAGTACTCTAATATAAGTGTGTTGAAAATATTCAAAGTTTAAAAAAGGATAGAATCCGTAAAATCGGACATAATGGAAGAGGATAGAAAAACTTGGGGAAAAAGAGCTAGTTTCAGAAAAGAAAAATATTGGTATGGGTATAGAGGAAACTTTAAGGACACTTTAATCAGTAGACTACACAGGATTAAGAAGTGAATAAGTAAAATGGAAAGATTATCAGAGGAAATCATCCAGAATACAGCAGAGACAGAAAAAGAGTTGAGGGCTAAGAAAGAGAAGTTGAAGAACGGCAGAATTTGAAATTTCACCCTAGACACACAGTAATGAAACAACGACATTCATGTATCATGAGAAAGTTCTAAAAGTTATCAGGCAGAAGAGACATTATTTTAAAAAGTCACTGTCAGACAAAAGGCAGACTCTTGTTATCAGTAATAGATGCCAGGAAATAAAAAGGAAAGAAATAAAAATATCTCCAGGGCACGGAGGCAAAATTGTGTGAGTACATATCTTACTAATGCATATGATGCAAAAACCAAAACAAACCAAAACAACTGAACACCCGCTGGAAATGTGTTCATGTTGAGTCCATTCTGGTTGATTAAATTGAAAAAAACATTATTTTTATCTCAATATTTCTGTATTGTTCACATTCCTTGTAATAAACATGATTTACTTGTGTAATAAAATGAATATTAAAAACAATCTGAGTTGAAATTATAGGAACTTTGTTCATGTCTGTTCAAATTAAGCTCATTCTTTAAGGCTTAGCTCTAATAACATAAAACAAATTTATTGATATATAATATTTGTACCTTTTTATGGTATAGATGTATTTTGCCACATACATTGAATATGTAATGATCAAGTAAGGGTATTTAGAGTAATCATCTTGACTATTTATCATTCCTATGTGTTGGGATCATTTCAAGTCCTCTCTTCTAGCAGTTTTGAAATATATATTTTTAAAATTATAGTCACCCCACTCTGCTATCAAACATCGGAACTTATTTCTTCTATTTAACTGTATGTTTGTACCCATTAACCAGTCTTTCTTCATGCTCCCACTCCCAAATCTCCAAAGACACCCTTCCCAATATTGGATAACTATCGTTCTAACATCTACCTCCATGACAGCAACTCTTCTAGTTCCCACATATGAGTGAGAACATGAAATATTTGTCTTTTTGTGCCTAACTTCTTTCACTTAACATAATGACCTCCAGTTTCATCTATGTTGCTGCAAATGACAGGATTTCATCTTTTCTTTTATGGCCAAAGAGTATTCTACTGTGTATATGTACTACATTTTCTTTCTTCATTCATCCAACGGTGGACACTTGGATTGATTCCATAATTTTGCTATTGTGAACAGTGCTGCAATAAATTTGAAGGTGCAAGTATCCCTTTAATATACTGATTTCCTTTCCTTTGGATAAATACCTGGTAGAAGGATTACTGGATTTTCTGGTATTTCTATTATTAGTATATCTGAGAAATGTCTACACTGTTTTCCAGAATGGCTATACTAATTTACATTCACACCAACAGTGTATAAGAGTTACATTTTCTACAGTATGGAGATTTCTTAAAGAGCTAAATGTAGATCTATCATTCAATCCAGCAATCTCACTACTGGGTATCTACCCAAATAAAAAGAAGTCATTATATGAAAAAGATACTTGCACATGTAAGTTTATAGCAGCACAATTCACAATTGCAAAGATGTGAAACCAACGTAAGTGCCCATCGACTAATGAGTGGATAAAGAAAATGTGGTGTATAGACAGCATGGAATATTACTCAGCCATTAAAAGGGATGAAATAATGTCTTTTGCAGTAACTTGGATGGAGCTGGAGGCTATTACTCTAAGTGAAGTAACACAGGAGTGGAAACCCAAAAACCATGTGTTCTCACTTATAAGTGAGAGCTAAGCTATGAGTAAGCAAAGGCATACAGAGTGATATAATAAACTTTAGAGACTCCAAATTGGGAATGTGGGAGGCAGACTAGGGATAAAACAACAACAAAACAACAACAACAACAACAACCAAACTATACATTAGGTTCAATGTATACTACTCAGGTGATGAGTGCACTAAAATCTCAGAATTCACTACTATACAATTTGTCATCTAACAAAAACCCACTTGTATCCCAAAAGCTATTGAAATAAAAACTTAATAAGGAGTTGTGTTTTATCTATATACTCACCAGCATCTGTTATTTTTTTTTTGTCTTTTTAATAATAGCCATTGTGACCAGAGTAAAATGATATCTCATTGTGGTTTTCAGTTACATTTCCTGGATGATTAGTGAATTGAGCATTGTTTCATAGATCTTTTGGCCATTTTTATGTCCTCTTTTGAGAAATGTGTATTTATGTCCTACTTTTGTGGGATTATTAGTTATTTTTGCTATTGAGTATTTTGTATATTCCAGATATTAATCCCTTCTTGAATGAATAGTTTGCAAATATTTTCTTCTTTCAAAAGATTGTCTCTTCACTCTGTTGATTGTTTCCTTTGCTGTGCAGAAGCTTTTTAGTTTAATATAGACCCATTTATCAATTTTTGTTTTTGTATTCTGTGCTTTTGAGGTCTTAATCATAAAATATGTGCTTAAACCAATGTCCTGTAATGTTTACTCTAGGTTTTCTTCTAGTAGTTTTATAGTTTTGGGTCTTACATTTATGTCTTTAAACCATTTTGAGTTGAATTTCTTATGAGATGAGAGGTAGAAGTCTAGTCTCATTATTCTGCATATGAATGTCCAGGTTTTCCAGCACCACTTGTTGAAGAGGGTGTGCCTTTCCCAATGTATGTTCTTAAGAACTTTGTTGAAAATCAGTTGGCTGTGAATATGTGGATTTATTTCTGGGTTTTCTATTCTGTTTCATTGATCCATATGTCTATTTTTATACCAAGATCATGCTGTTTTGGTTAATACCCTTGTGATACTTGTTAATACCCAAAATGTCACTTTCAGAAATATTTTGAAATCAGGTAGTGTGATGCTTCTACTTTTTCCCTCAAGATTGCTTTGGTTTTTTGAACTCCTTTTTGCCTCTATATATATTTTAAGATTTTTTTCTATTTCTGTGAAAATGTCATTAGTAGTTTGATGGGGTTGTGTTAGATATGTAGATTGCTTTGGGTCATGTGGCCATTGTAACAGTGTTAATTCTTCTTATCCATGAGTATAGGATGTCTTTTTGTTTCCTCTTCAATTTCTGTCAGTATTTTTTAGGTTTTTTTATAGAGGTCTTTCACCTCCATGGGTTAAATTTAATCCTAGGTAATTTTTTTTTTTTTTTTTTTTTTTTTGTAGCTGTTGTAAATGGGATTGTCTTCTTGATTTCTTTTAGCTAGTTCATTAATGGTGTATAGAAACAACACCAACTTGTGTATTTTGATTTTGTATCCTGCAACATTACTGAATTTGCTTATCAGTACTAAAAGTTATTTGCTGGAGTGCTTAGGATTTTCTAAATATATGATCATGTTGTCTACAAAGAGGGATAATTTGACTTCCTCTTTCTAATTTGTGTGCCTTTTATTTTTTTCTCTTGCCTGATTGCTCTGGTTGTAATAGGGCTTATCATGAAACATTTTTAGTTTTTATCGAATGTTTATTCTGCAACTATTGAGATGATCATATGGCTTTCAGTCTTAATTCTGTTGATGTGATGTATCATGTTTATTGATTTGCATATGTTGAACCATCCTTGCAATCTGGTATAAATCCCATCTGATCATGGCGTATTAACTTTTGGATGTCTTGTTGAATTCAGTTTGCTAGTATTTTGTTGAGAACTTTTGCATCCATATTTATCAGAGATATTGGTCTATAGTTTTCAATTTCTGTAAATAATTTGAGGAGAATTAGTACCAGTTTTTCTTTGTAAGTTTGGTAGAATTGGGCAATAAAATAGTCAGTCCTGGGCTTTTTGTTTGAAAGTATTTTCATTATTATTCAATCTTGTTACTCATTATTGGTCTGTCCAGATTTTCCGTTTCTTTCTGATTCAATTTTGGTAAGTTGTAAGTGTCTACAAATTTATCAATTTCCTCTAGGCTTTTCAACTTGTTAGCATATAGTTGTCAATAATACTCTCTGATAATTTTTTGTATTTTTGTGGAATCAGTTATATCTACTTTTTCATTTTTGATTTTATTTTGGCGTTCTCTGCTTTTTTCCTGCATAGTCTACCTGCTGGTTTATTGATTTTGTTTATCTTGTCAAAAAACCAACTTTTTGTTTCATTGATCCTTTGTGTGTTTTTAGTCTCTATGTTTCATTCTGCTCTGATCCTTATTATTTCTTTTCTTCTACTAATTTTTGTGGTTTGTTCTTGTCTTTCTAGTTCCTGAAGTTGCATCATTAAGTTGTTTATTTGAAATCTTTACTTTTTTGATATAGGCATTTATTTCTGCAAACTGTATTCTTAGGACTGTTTTAGCAGTATCCCATAGGTTTTAGTATGCCATTTTTCCATTTTCATTTGTTTTAAGATTTTTTTTGATTTTTTTCTTAATTTCTTCATTGACCTGCTTGTCCTTCAGGAGCATGTTATTTGTACAGTTTTGAAAATTAATCTTGTTATTGATTTATAGTTTTATTCCATTGTGATCTGAGAAAATACTTGATATAGTGTCAATTTTTAAAAAATTGGTTGAGGCTTGTTTTGTTATCTAACATATGGTCTTTCCTGGAGAATGTTTCATGTGAGGTTGAGCAGAACAAGCATTCTGCAGTTACTGGATAAAATGTTATGTATACGTTCATAGTTCCAGTCAGTCTAAAGTGCGATTTAAATCTAATGTTTCTTTATTGATTTTTGGTCTAGATGCTCTAATGTTGAGGATGGGGTATTGATGTCCTCAACTGTTACTGTATTGCAGTCTATCTCTCCATTTAGATCTAGTAATATTTGTTGCATATATCTTGGTGCTCCTGTGTTGGGTGCTTATGTATTTAAAATTATTATATTCTCTTGCTGAATTTATTTCTTTATCATCACATAATGACCATCTTTGTCTCTCTTTACTATTTTTGATTTGGAATCTGTTTTATCTGATGTAAGTACAGCTACTCCCACTCACTTTTGATTTCCGTTTGTGTGGAGTGTCTTTTCCATCCCTTTACTTTCAGTCTATGGGCCTTCACAGTTGAAGTGAGTTTCTTGTAGGAAGCATATAGTAGAGTCATATTTTTAAATTCATTCAACCAGTCTATCTCTTTTAACTGAAGCATTTAATTCATTTACATTTAAGGTTATTGTTGACATATGAGGGCTTATTCCTGTCATTTTGTTAATTATTTTCTGGTTGTTTTATATATTCTTTTCCCTTTCTTTCTCTGTTGTTGTTTATTTTTGCAGTTTGTTGATTTTATGTAGTGTTAACATTTAAGTTCTTTCTCTCTTCCTTATTTGTGTGTTAACTCTACCAGTGAGTCTTATAGTTTCGTGTGTTTTAATGATAATAGATACCATCCTATCACTTCCAGGTGTAGGATTTTCCTAATAATTTTTTTGTAGGGCTGATTTAGTGGTGATAAATATCCTCAGTTTTTATTTGTCTCAGAAGACTATTTCTCCTTCATTTATGAAAGATAACTTTGCTGGGCATAGTATTCTTGACTGACAGTTCTTTCTTTTTAACATTTTGAATGTATTATCCTGTGAGGTTTCTGCTGAGAAATCTGCTGTTAGTCTGATGGTGTTTTCCTTGTATGTGATGAGATGCTTTTCTCTTGCTGTTTTTTAGAATAATCTCTTTGTCTTTTGCTTTTGACAACTTGATTCTAATATGCAGCGAAGAAGAATGTTCTGGGCTGTTTCTACTTAGGGACCACTGAACTGCCTGTATCTGGATGTCTGAATATCCTCCTAGACTTGGGAAGTTTTCAGTGATCAGTTCATTAAATAGATTTTCTATGCCTTTCATGTCTTCACCTATTGGAACATCCAAAATTTATATTTTCCATCACTTTATGGTGTCTTATATGTCACATAGGATTTGTTAATTGTTTTTTTCTTTATTTTTGTGTGACTGGTTTATTTCAAAAGACCTGTCTTCAAGTTCTAAGAGTCCTTGAGTCCTTCTTCTGCTTGTTCTAGTCTATTGTTGAGGTCCCTGATAATATTTTTACTTCATTCATTGAATCCTTCAGTTCCAGGATTTCTGCTTGGTTCTTTTTTATATATCTCTCTCTGCTGAATTTCTCACTCATATCCTAAATTATTTTTCTGGTGTCTTTGTATTGTTTATCTGTGCTCTATTGCATCTCACTGAGCTTCTTTAATATCATTATTTTGAATCCTTTTTCTGGCATCTCATAAATTTCTGTTTCATTGGAATCTATTGCTGCAAAATTATGTATTCCTTTAGAGGTGTCATATTTTCTTATTTTTTTGTGTATATGTCTGTGTGTATGTGTGTCTGTGTCCTTACATTGATGCCTGGACATCTAGTATAACAGTCGCCTCTCGCATTTTTTTGGATTAGTTTTTTTTGTGGAAGATTTTTTCATGAAGATGTATCTATAGTTTTGGTTTGGTGGAACACTTTAGCTTTGATTTGTGATGTGTGCCGTAGTTTATTCTCTGTATGATTTGTTGGACTGTAAACAGTGTCAGTTGTGTCTGTGATTTCCTTTGTGTTGTAGGCTGTGGTTGTTCGTGGAAGCTGTGGTGAGGTTTTGCTGGCCAGTCCTCAGGCCCCAGTGGTGGAAGCATGGGTCAATCTCTCCTGTTTTTGAGACCTTGGGTGTCAGTGACTCCAAATGGGTTGATTCTTGGCTTGCTTAGGTCCTGGCAGGGGCATGGTTGGACTCAGCAGGTGGGCAGGTCTTTAGTTCCCTGGATGGTGTGCATAGCCGCAGTAGAGGTGGTGGGACAACTCTTTGAAACATCACATGTTGGTGTTAATGGTAGCTGCAATGGGCTTGGCAGGCCAGTTTTCGGGCTCTATTATGGCATATTCTGGTAGGTGCTTGCTTTGGTGGTAGTGACAGGCTATGTGGGTTCATCCTCAGGCCCTCAGGAGGAGTGTATAGATGTTAGCAGTGGAGTACGGGGTGAGGCAATTCCCAGACTCCTGGATGTTGTGCTTAGTCACTCAGGCGGTAGTGTCCAGCTGGGTGGGCCTGTCCTCAGGCCCTCTGGATGGTGTGCTTAGGTGCTGGCTGTGGTGATCAGTGTAGAGTGATCCCTAGACCCCCTGGTGGAGTGCTTGGGTGCCTGCAACAGTTGCAGCAGTTGAGGTAGGGAAAGCCTGAAAAGACAGGGGCATGAGCAAGTGTGCTGCAGCTCTACTGCCAGTGGGGAGATGTGGAGATGTCTTGGCTGCAGTCATAGACAGGCAGTTCTCAGGTTCTGGGGAGTGTAAACTTCAGCCCCTGGGGCCAGTGGCTATGGCAACAGCAGTGGCAACCATGGGAAAAGCCAGTCCTCAGGGGGCATTCAAGTGAACAGTGGCCCTGCTTCTTTGGCCCATAGCCACCTCAGCAGTGGGTGCTGTGGGCACTTGCACAGCCTGTTTTTCAGGCTTGTGTGTGGCAGTCCTGCTGCTGAGGCTGAGGGTTGCTGTTTATGCAACCCCCAAGTGGTTCTCAGGCTCTAGGGAGTGTGCACTTTGGTCCCTTTTGTCCTGGGGGCAGCCTCTCCAAGGTGTAAGACTCAGTTTGTGCTAGAATTCTGGGGACCCTACTACTCCACAGGGTGCACCAGCATTGTGCTAATGCAGCCCTCCAGGTGAATGTGAGAGGATGTTAGTGGGGCTCCAGGAATATAGCAATGCAAGGGCTTTTTGTGTCCCAGGGAAGGATGCAGTATGGTGGGTGTTGGACTCTCAAAATGGCACCGTGCTGCATCTGCTTAGTGTAGCAAGGGAATAATCTCATGGATAAAATATTACTGGAGTGCCACCTGGGAGGATCTTCAATATGGCTCACTAGAAGGCATCTGGCACTTACCACAGTGGGTGTTTGGGATCCAGCATAGGCTCCCTCTGTAGAGTAAAGCCATCACATAGTCTCCAGGCAGCTTCCTATGTTCGTCTTAGGGCCCGTGAAGATCAAGGAGTTCCCCTGTGGCTAGGGTTACAAGAGTTCATGGTAAACATATGGATTGCTGAGGATCTGTTACTTTCTTTTTTCCCATACTGGGGAGGCTTTCCAGGCTCCCAGCCAATCTTGGCCAACCTGGTGCCTCACTTCCCTCTGCTTCTGTGCCTCAGGTATTTCCTCACTTCTCTGTTGAATTCCAGTGTTCTCTCTTAGATGCTGTATTAAAGTGACATTATCTAATTGCTATTTTATTTCTTTGTAGAGGAGGTAAGTGCCAGATGTCTTCTAGTCAGCCATATTGAAGCCCCTCTCAAGTGGCACTCCAATAATATTTTATCTGTGATATCATTCCCTTGTATTTTCACCTCTTTAGGGCAGACTTATCCATTAGGCACAGTAAGTATAGGATCAAGTGTCCGTGAAAACATTAAAATTTTAAATACTTTTAAAATCAGAAGGAAAAGATAAATATAATAATAAATACCTAGTAATAGATCCACCATGGATTATACATCTTTATATCAATGTTAGTGGTAAAATATAATTTTTAGTTGTATTTCAGCTAGTTTGTTTCAATGGAAGAAGGGGCCCATGACAGTCAAAGTTTCAGGGCCCATGAAACTTACAAAGCAATCCTGAATCTCCATTGCTCTGTTTTAACTTTGGTTTCCCCTAAAGCAGAGCCTAGGACAAGGCTCTACAGGCAGCTTTTTTGGGAAGTTATCTAAGAAGCAGATGTGAGGGCATAGGGTGAGACAGAGAAAGAGGAAAATCCAATAAAAGCATGTGTTCTCAAGGTCACTGATGTGGGCAACATGATTCACTTTCACCAGGACCTCCATTTCTAGAGATGCATAGAATGCCTTCTAGTATTCCTGGACATCTGAAGGATAGGCGGCCGGGATATTTATCCACTGACTTCTGTTATCCGTTTGTTGAGTATTGCTCCTAGAGGCTGTAAACTCTCTTCCGCAGGGCTTGCATAAACGCTGGGTGCCCCAACACTGGAGCAGGTCCTGAAGAGGAAAATGTAAAGTGCTTGTTAAAGGTGAGATGTGGCCGGGCTTTGGGAGGCCGAGGCGGGCGGATCACGAGGTCAGGAGATCGAGACCATCCTGGCTAACACAGTGAAACCCTGTCTCTACTAAAAAAGGCAAAAAAATTAGCCGGGCGTGGTGGTGGGCGCCTGTAGTCCCAGCTACTTGGGAGGCTGAGGCAGGAGAATGGCGTGAACCCTGGAGGCAGAGCTTGCAGTGAGCCGAGATCGCGCCACTGCACTCCAGCCTGGGCAACAGAGCGAGGCTCCGTCTCAAAAAAAAAAAAAAAAAAAAAAAGGTGAGGTGCTTGTTAGCATGAGAGTGAGGTTGCATGGCTGAACAGAGTTGAAGCTGAAATGAGAGAGGGGACAAAGTGATGTGACTCAAAGTGACCAAGAATCTGATTCAGTTTCCCTGGAATTAATTTCACATTATCCCCATTCTCCCATTCTCCCATACCATTTTATTTGTATATATGCAAGAGCTCATTTTGCATTCATCCATGTTTCATGTATCACATAGTTCTTTTTGTACTTGAAATATAAATTCCTTGTGGAATTCCTCATACTTAATACATATTATTGATTTAATTTCAATAAGGGAGTCCTGGACTAGGATTTAGGAAGACTGAATTTGGTTCCCTCTCTAAAACCAACATGCTGTATGATCTAGGGCAACTCCTTCAGTCTGCTTTAGGTTTCATAACTATATCCACAAAATTAGAATCTTGGTCAATATCTTCCCCAAGGACCCTTCTGGGAGGGGTATATGATTTGATTATTCCCATCCACCTTGCTTCTGCATTACAGAGCTCCAACTACATTCCAGGCCCAGTACTAGTTGCTAGGTTTATAGAGAGAAATGCAACACAGCCTTACTGTGCAGGAATCTGCATCTCTTCAAAGAAAAAGACATGTGAAGAATTATAGCAGTGTGACAAAAGTAAGCACAGAGGGATAGGGACACACAATGGTATCTGTAACCAAAATTGGGGTGTCAAGAGGAATTCTTGCAGAGAACACTGCTGAGTTGATTCTTGAAGGATGTTACTTAAAGGATAAATAATGGCAAGAATATGAGGAGGACACCTCATATAGAGCTTGTTCAAGAAAGCGGACATCTTTCTCAAGCCTAAGGACAGCTGGTTGAAGAGAAAAAATACATGTTGTTAAGGCCTTCTGAATTTTGAGCCTGCGAGGTATTTCAGTGCTGCATTTTGTCTTCTTGAGGGCAATTGTTTGGTACGCTCACATAAAAGTTCTAATGCATGTGCTAGGCTCAATATTGGGAAAGAACAAGTTATATGGACAAACTATGGCACCCAAAGTAGGAGACAAGTTTTTCTGTTTGCTGGGAAAGAAGATTTACCTTAACTATTTTATATTTATTATTAGGCAGCACTGTGGAAATGGATTTTTAAAAACCTACAGTCACAGACTAATGGAGAGAAGAGGATATATTTGCCACTAGACAGGTCTTCAGCCAATTTATATATGTTAAATCAGTCCAATGTTCCTCTCCTTGATGATAATGAGTACATTTCTTTGGCGAAATCAAAGTCCCTGTTATTTTCTCCCTATTTATGGTGTTCAGATATTTGTGTTACTCCAGGTAAAGTGCCCCGGAAATAGCTTGTAGAAGTAGCCCTTCACACTAAGTGCACCGTGGGAAGAATATGTTACAGGAATCCCAATCCTCTGGATATAAATGTTGACATTTTGCCCTTCCTGTTTGGCATGAGTAATAGATCACCTGTAATTTTACCTCACAGAATCATTTTCTGCTTTAGGCAGAAATGTTCTTTGCTGATAAACATCCCACGACACATAAATGTCATCCTGAAAAGGTTCTCTTTTTGAAGAAATGGCCAAAAGCCCTTCTTTTGCAATAATTTTCTTTACTAAAGAAGAGAAACAAATGACAAAACTCGATGAAGTGGTGGCTGGGACACAGTCTTCTCAATGTTTCTTGGAAGAATGAAGCGGGAGAATGCTGGAGGGAGAATTTGTTACTTGTGGGGATGCTCATTTCTTAGAAAAGTTTGGTTCATAATCTGAAATTTGGTACTGACTACAGGTATGGACATGGATTCATTGTTACTGATGCCAATTCTGGGCATGTAATAACTACGCAAAACTAAACCTGGCCACCACCATTTTTTAATTGTACTGTGGATCTTTTAGTCTTAGTTTAAGCTGCCCCGTTGACTTTATGGGAACGGAACAGAATAAAGGAAAGAACATGCTTAATTAGACTATACTAAGTGCATTGGCCATTTCATTTGTTCTTTTACTAATGACTGGACTAAGTATTTTACACATGCTGTCAATTAAATTAACACACATTCATGAAAAACATTGAGTCAAATACTGTGAACATTAAAAATCATATCATGCAGTCTTCACCACAATTTCAAGAAGTTAGGCATTTCACCATCCAAAGTTTGTAAATGAGCAAGTAAGAGTTTAAATCAAATGTCTAAGTTTACATTATTTGTGAGTGACTAAGCTGAGATCTGAATTCAGGTTTATCTGACTCCAAAGCTCATGTATAGGGCCTCACAGATAGCACTATAGTCATCCAGTAAATGCTTGTAAAACTAAACTTTTGTGGAAGTAATAATGGTAGACTCATTGAAGATGGCCCAGGGTACAAAGGAGTCATCCTCCTCAAAATCCCAGTCTTTCCCCATCCATTGGTTTATTTATCAAACACTTCCTGAATTTATATTCTTGTCAATATACTGTGTTATGAGACACAAATATAAACTTATCTCTGGACATCCTTAATCCTAGATGACCTAGCTGGGAAAATAGAAAGGCAAATAATTATTATACAGTAGTCTATATACCAATCAGGAATATTTACGGTGATTTATGACTGAATAGTAATTACCCTAAACTTAGTGTTTTAAAACAGTAATTTTATTATCTCTTATGATCCTTGAGGTATTGAACTCAGCTTGGGTTCTCTTGTGTTTTTGTAGTCCAATGGTGGTTGAGACTAAGATCATCTGAGACTTTCTTTACTTACACATCTAGTTTCTGGGATGAATGGAACCATCGTTGGATAGTCTGATAGATATCTCTTTCTTCACATGGATTCTCCACATGGCTAGCTTAAAATTCCTTATAGTATGACAGTCTCATGTAGATAAATATTTCTGGTGACTGGCTTCCCTTGAATTAAACCTTCCAAGAGACAAGGTTGGAAGCTGCAAGGCTTTTTCTTAGTAAACCTGTGAAATCACACTGTTTCACTTCCACTGCATTCCGTTTGTTACCAGTGAGTCCCAATCCTGCTCAGATTCAAGGGGTGGGGCTATAAAAGAGCACAAATACTGACAGGCATAGTTCTTTGTTGTGGTGGTCAGGGATGGGGGTGCATCTTTGGAGACCAGCTCCTATATTTACCAAGGGCTTTGAGATCTGTATAAAGCAACAGACCAACTCTACCCTAAGGCAGAAGAAGTCCAGCCTGAGAAGACTTTTGACAAAGGTGAAGTAGGACTTAAAAGTCAAGAGGCTAGAGTTTCTTCCCCCAAGTAATTGGATTGAACAATGGTGTGTGTTTAGTGGGATGGGGTATGTGGAGAGTGGCATAGACGGTACAGAGATTATGAATAGGTGTCTCCTTCCTGGCCGTGCAAGAAATGCAGACTTTATAAAGAAGGGAATAGGAGTCACTGAAAGGTTTAAAGCAACCAAAGAGTACCAAGATGAGTGTTGCATATTAGAAAGATAACTTTCTGGTTGCAGTGTGGACGATAGATCTAAGAAGTCAATAATGGAGTCAGGGAAACATGCAGGTGAGAGAAAACGGTGGGCAAAGGACATGGACAGACACTTTTCAAAGGAAGACATAAGTGCAGCCAACAAGCATATGGAAAAATGTTCAACATTGCTAATCATTAGAGAAATACAAATCAGAGCTACAATAAGAAACCATCTGACACCAGTCAGAATGACTGTCACTAAAAAGTTAAAAAATAACAGATGCTGGTGAGATTAAATTTGTTTAGCCATTGTGGAAAGTAGTTTATTGATTTCTCCAGGAATTTAAAATAAATTACCACTAAACTCAGCAATCTCATTATTGGGTAAATACCCAAAGGAATATAAATCATTCTACCCTAAAGACACAAGCATACATTTGTTCATTGCAGCACCATTTACAATAGCAAACACATGGGATCACTTCAATGTCCATCAGCAGTAGACTAGGTAAAGAAAATATGGTACATGTAGACCATGGATTACTACACAGCCATAAAAAAGAACAAGATTATGTCCTTTGCAGCAACACGGATGGAGCTAGAGGCCATTATCCTAAGCAATCCTACCACACAGACATAAAACCAGATACCACATGTTGTTACCTGTAAGTCAGAGCTAAACATTGAGTACACATGGACACAAAGAAGGGAACAATAGACACTGGGGCTTACTTGAGGCTGGAGAATGGGAGAAGAGTGAGGACTGAAAAACTACCCATGTAGTATTAGGCTTATTACTTCGGTGATGAAATAATGAGTACACAAAACTCCAGTGACATGCGATTTACCTGTACAACAAAACTGTACAGGTACCCCGAACCTAAAAAAAAAGTTAAAAATAAATAGTGTCATTGTGTAACATTGAGTTGAATTGTAGAGTAACATTTAAGAGAGGTATGAAAGTGTAGCATGTGCTAAGATGCATAAACTTTGAACTCTGGAATATGACTACTTGTTTTTAATCCCTGACATGACCTATGTAATCTTGGGCAACTTACTTAATCATCTGTACCTCAATTTCCCTATCTATAGAATGCGAGAATAATAGCAGCTATCTAAAAACAGTTTTTGTGAAGAGTAAATGAATTATTATTACTACTGTATAAAAACACCACAAGATCAATTCTGTCCATTATGTTACTGATATATTCACAGCACCTAACTAGATTCTCAATAAATATTTTTGAATGAATACATGTAAAATGATTTGGAACAAAACCTGACACAATTTTACTCCTAGAAGTTTATCCTAAAAATATACTCACAGTAATTTAAGCCAATGTAAATAAAAGATTATTAATTACATAAATAGCAATAGCTTATTTAAAGCAATAGCTTACTTGAACAAGAAAAGTTTGGGAAAGTATATATGCTTATATACATACATTTATCAAATGGAGACTGTATAAGCAAATTATGGCTTAGTCATACAATAAAATACTATGCAGTGACTGAGAAAATAAGGGAATTTATATGTACAGTTAAAGAGTGATCTCCAACATATGTGAAAAAGTAAGGTGCAGCAAAAAGCAAAGTGTAGAAAAAAATCAAGGTGCAAGTGCATATAGTATGTTATCATTTGTAGAGGAATGTATATGCAGATATGTGAATATTTATGTATATACCTATATATGCGCATGCACACACACACACAATCTCTGGTAGGGTTCACAGAAATTTGGCAAAAATGTTTGCCTCTGGGGAAGGGATTTGGCTCTCTGGGCTCAGAAGTGGGAAGAAGACTAATGCTAGACTCTTGATATTTGTTTTATTTGCAAGGCAAATGAACCTTGTTTAAAATGAATCAAACAGTTTATCATTTCTAAAGGAATAATTGATATCAAACAAGAGTTGACTACATAAGGTCATATGAGAGGGTGGGTGTATTTTCAAGTGTCTAAGAGAGCCACAGGGCATCTTGCTGAAAGTATGTGTGTGGACACAGGGCTGAGAAAAATGTGGCATTTTTCTGCACAAGGGGGCATCACGCCTTTAACTGGTAAATCCCCTGTGAATTGACCTCTAAAGATTGATTACAGTTCAGCATTCCACTCCTTTGGCTTGGAAAATTAGATTGAATACCATTATTAGTTTTGATTATCAGACCTGAATTTTCTGTATGCTCACGTAGCAGGCAGACAGCCTCTAGTATTTCACAAGTAATCTCATGGAAGTTTGCTTTCTTAAGGGGATGAAGAGTGCTAAGAGTAGGCCAGTAGTGCCTACTATGTGCCAGGAACCCTGCTGGGTAGTTGACTTAAACATCACATCAGTTAACCCTCTCACTCCCTCCTTGGGTGGTCATTATTATCTCCATTTAGACAAGAAAGAGTCTTAGGTGGTTAAACAAATTGTCCATGGACATACAAGAGTATGTGACAAGAGAGAAGTCATATGACAAATGCCATTGACTATGCCTGAGCTCATGAATCATTAATATTAATCATAGCAATTTTTTTTTGAGGAGGAAAATTTTAGAGTTCATCTCAACTTGGGTAGGTCACTCATATTTTATAGGTAAGGATGGTGTGGCCCATAGAGGAGAAGAGAGGTATTCATGTTACAAAAGGGACGGTGCAAGTTAGGGTCACGTTCTAAGTCTTTAGATGCTTAGCCCAGGATCTCTTTGGGTTTTATTTTTTCAGTTCTCCCTAAAGTTGGATCCCAACAAAACCTTACAAAGGCTGCGTTACTCCTGGATGTAGTCTTACAGACCCTGAAATGGCTTCTCTATTTATTCTGGGATCCCTTGTTTCTGAGTCCCCATTTTCATTATTGGTGACTTGGCCTGTACCTGTAGAAGTGACCTACCAATTTTTATAAATAGCGTTTCAAGCTGTCTTTAAAATAGAAGTATCTGGTGAGAAAAGATTGGTTTTTTTATTTGCTTTGGAATTTCTGAACTTCTTTGTTTTGCGTCAGGCATGAATGTAGGTACTCATCCTGGCTTACCTAATTGAGGAATTATCTGGAATTCATTTAAAAGGACTGTACAGAACCCAGGGGCAGTGTCACATTGATGCATGGATTACCAGTAGAACATGAGAGCTACAAGTTAGAAAGTTTTATTGCTTCTGTGATACTCAGGGTTCTAAGATGAGCCTTAAGCTTCCTACCCTTTAGTGTATGCACCACGTATAATCTCTTCCCTTTGATTGTGGGCAGGACATAAGAATATTATGTATGTCACTCTCATAATTATGTTATACTATATGGAAATGGTAATTAGATTTTATAGATGTAATTAAGGCCCCTCATAAGTTTGACTTTGAGTTAATCAAAAGGAAGATTACTTGGGTGGGCCTGACCTAACCAGGAAAGCCCCTTAAAAGGAAGGCCTAGACCTTCCCAGAGGTTAAAAAAATTGCCCTGATGGCTTTGGATTGTACAGCCACAAGGAAAAGAATTCTTCTAACAATCGTGTAAGTTTGGGAGAAGACCCTAAGCTCAGATAAGACCATAGAATGGATTGACACCTTGATTACAGCCTTGTGAGACTGAGCAGAGGACCCAGCTAAGGTGTTCTCGGAATTCTGCTCTATAAAAATTGTGGGATAATAAATGGGTTTTAAGCTTCTAAGCTAGTGGAAATGTGTTAGCCTAAAACACTAATATATTCCTTGTGTTTGTGGAAAGAATTTGCACTCCACTTTTTGTGGTTGATTAACAGTCCTACACGTGGTTTCTTCCATTTTTTGTTCCTACTTAAACTTGAATTTTTTTAGGTGAGAATCTTCAAGAACAAGAACCTTTAGGTGCCTTTGTGTAGTATTTGTTAAATGACTTAATTTCCTTCTGCCTTCCTTCTTTCATCTGTGAAATGTGAATGAATGGCTCTGGTTGGTGTGTCAGCTGGCTCATTACGTGGCACTCAGTAGCAAGTTGGACTGGTCAGAGGCTTTTACAAACTAAACAATAATCTGTGGGGTTTATGGGATGTTTGGGCAGCTATTGTGGATTGGCAAGAGAACTAGATTTGGAATCTAAAGAGCTGCATTTGCATTCTTATTCTCCTATTTAAGAGCTGTACGACCTCAGGCAAACCGTTGAACTTTTCTGATTCTTAGTTTTTCCGTCTATAGAGTGAGGGATAATAATAGGTTAGTGGTGAGGACATTGCATGACTCATGTTGTCACCTTCAGTTTGCTTTAAAATTGTCTAAGTCAGTTACTCTCTTGTAAACTTTGAAGGGCCCTAACTCTCTTGATCCCCTGGATTCTTGTAACTCTGAGAGGAAGCTCTGCAAATGGGAAATCATTGAGAATGGTAAATATTCAGGTGACAAACACAACGAAAAATTTCCATTTCCTTTCAAGAGCAAAATGTCACCCTATTCTGCTTCAATGAAGAATAAAGAAATTTGAATAAAATGTCGGTTTTTTTTTTTCTGAACTAATTTGGGAATCATAATGACATGCACAGTCTCAGCTGAACACATGAATATTTATAATTAAAAATGAAATTGTCCTTTTTTTCAGAGTGTGACAGTGAACGAAAATCCCCAGGGGTGTCCTGGGCCAGAAGAGCTATTTGTTTTAAGAAAATTTCTAAGATAGAGAAGCAAAACAAAACAAAAACAAACCCGGAAAACACAATGGAAGCCATCTGAGGGCTGGTAAAACACAGTAGACTCACAGTTAGACTGATGGTGTCCCTTCCATCCCCTCCACATGGCTTACTCTTGGAGAACACAGAAACTGTCAGTCACCCTGGGAGGGAAGGAGCTTTGAGGACAAGTCCTGAGTGTTTGCTTCGCTATTCCCCTTCGCTGCCTCTGGCCAGCATTTTAATGTGCACACAAACATTTCCTTTTCCAGACATACTGAAATTCTTCAAAGTTCAATATAGTGGGGCAGATATGTATTAAATACATAAAACGAGAAAACAGGATGCTTCTACAGGGATTGAACCTTTAGTTAGTAGTTACTATATCCGTGTTATAGATGAACAAACTGAGATAGACAGATGTGTTTGCCTGTTAGTGACATGTTTGGTTATTCCTTTCATTAGAATTTTTAATTTTTATTTTTAGTCAGAGGATCTCTTCAGGATGTTTCCTTACACTCAGCACAAATAGAGACCCACTGTGATGTTGAGGAAGAAATAAACAGGCTGTAGGTCTGGGGTCTGAACTATGTGGCCTTGGGCAAAGCTCCAGTTTCTGGATCCTTACCCTTGTTTGGACAATTTTGTAGTTGAACTCAATGACAATTAAAAAGATTCTTCTAGCTCTGAAGTCTGTGGCTGTGATTCCTCCCACCTTCCTGTCTCAGCTTTCCAAACATTGGAAAGATGCTGTTGTTTTTTGAAAGGAAAATAAAATTGCGGGACCTTAAAAATCACTAAGCCAAAGGGAAAAGTCAAGCTAGGAACTGCACCAGGTAAACCTGCCTCCCATTTTGTTCCCAAGTAAGATAGCTACAAGGATTGAAAAAAAGTTATATACCTCCTCACAATTTGCCCACAAGAAAATTCCTTGTGGGCCTTAAGATCTTTACCCTTTACCTACCAACAGATCAAATTCTGTTGAATGTCACCCTGGCAATGTAAATTAACAGCTTATCTTCACAGGTGTGGGACAAAGGATGGAACTTAGTCTCCCTCTGTTCACTTGAGACAAATGCATATCTGATTGCTTCCTCTTCCTCACGGTTTATGTAAAAACACAGATTCACTGAGCTAGACTAAGACATAAGTGACTATTCCTCTACCAGCCTCTTATATGTGAATTGTGTATGTACATGTGAAAGGCTGACCAAAGACCCCAAATAATACAACTTTTTGTCTTTTACCTACTTGTGACCTGGAAGCCTCCCCTCACCCCCACTGCAAGTTGTCCCATCCTTCCTGATCAAATCAATGTAAATCTTACATGTATTAATTGATGTATTATGTCTCCCTAAATTGTATGAAAGCAAGCTGTACCCTGACCACCTTGGGGTGTCGTCAGGACCTTCTGAGGCTGTGTCACTGGTGCATCCTTAACCTTGGCAAAATAAACTTTCTAAATTGATTGGGACTTGTCTCAGATACGTTTGGGTTCACAGTTCTTTTCTCTGGGCCGGGCAGAGGAAATAATTTTGGGGAGGAAAGCCAAGGCTTATGTCAATTAGAACTTTTCACTCTAAATAATCTTCGCTGCTTTTCCCTTAAACCCAGGAAAGCAATTATTTTTGCTCAGCCTTAGTAAAGTTGAGGAAACACTAAAGTGATCTGTTCTGGATTATTGAGCTTAATTGAGCTTAATCGAGATACCTCTTTCTTTGCTGAAAAGGTAGAGAAGTTTGATGCTTAACAACCCAGCAGTTTCTTCTAGAAGCCTTGAAAAACATGATTTTCTTTTCTTTCTTTTTCATGTACTTGTTTCTTTGGAGTTAATGGTTTCTTCCTGTAACAGTGCCATAATCAACCTTCCTGGACACCACTCACATCCATTATCTCAGTGACAGTGCCTTAATTGAAATGACATCTTAGAATTATTTCTTTAAAATTCATTGTTTAATTCAGTAAATTTAGTATTAATTAACGCCAACTGCCCTGGTGTTTTGGTCTCCCATTTGTCACTCTCTCAGCTCATGGTGCAGTGCAAGAAATAATAGGTCTATTTCATTTTACAGGACTTATTTTACTTTACAATTCAGATTCACTAGTATAGCAAGAATGGAAATTCAAAATGTCTTCGTATTTTGTAATGATCATACTTGGAAAAAAGAAAGCAAGGGAAGAGAAGAGAAGAATGAGAAAAAGGAGTAGGAGGAAGTAGAGGAAGAGGAGGAAGGCTGGTGGTCAGATTCTGCTCATCAGTGGAGGAGCTTTGGTGCTGACGAAAGCACCAGAAGTCAAGGTGGGGGTACACAAATGTCAGTCATGGCTCCTTGGGTAATGTCAGACATGTATATGCTTCAAAAGCCTTGTTCCATTTGCATAATATTAAAAATGAGACTCTGTGTGTGTGTGCATGCAAATACAGTTAAATCGATTTTTCAGCCCTGTGGGAAAATATATTGTAGTTAAATAATGTCATAACAAAGAGTTATCATGTGTCTTGTTAATATAATACAAATTTTCTAAGAATTAAATTATGTTGGGAATGTAACTATTGAGTCTTAGTGGTTAAATGTGGTCTTAGGTTGGTTTCCTCAGAAGACTCTGAGATAAGGATTTGAGAACAAGTAGTTTATTTCAGGGGTGATCAAAGGAAGCATTCAAAGATAAGACATGAAAGAGAAAAACAGCCACCAAATATATACCTTTTAGTCAGTTACAACATGGGCAGTTGGGGCTCAACCCTACTGGGGAGCTCTGGGAGATGGTGCAGAACACACCTTCAAGTATGCCACCTGAAGGCTGAGGAAGCTTGGTATTTATCCTCCAGCTTCCACCTGTTATCACTGAGGACTGCTTCCAGGGGCACCAAACCTATGGAACTTATGGCCTGCCCAATTTGTGGGTGGCAAAATAAAGTCTTTGGGCTTGTTTTAAATTGTAACATGTATGTACTAGCAAGATGAGTGCAAACAAATAGAGGTGGAACACGTATGTGTAATAATTCATGGATAGTCAGGCTCAATTATCAGCTGAGGTTAGAATTGGAGGCTGCCACACTGTGGAATAGACTACTTTGGGGTCCAGGTTACCATGAGGGGTACACATACTCATCATAATTTAATATTTCTCAGCCAGGTACAATTTATCTGTGTGTAGTGGATATGGTAGATGTTCTGCCCAGATCCCCTTTACTCAGAGCCTTGACTTAGCCCTGCATTGTGAAAGAGGGTAGCTTGTTTTATCTGTAACAGCAGTCATCTGTTTTTACATTAAGTGGTACTAATGATCTGTCTGTGCTTCTTGGCTTCATAGACCACAGTGTTTGGCCACTGCATGAACATGCCTCTTTCCTATGTTGTAATATTTTTATGCACCTTAAGAAGACCACCAGAAACAGCAGAGTGAGTGAATGAGTGAGTGAAATTCCTGTGTATGTATTTAGGTTAGAGTGGGTAATATGAATGCACCCCAAGCCAGAGACAGAAAGGAAATGAACCCTTTTTTACATGAGGAAGATCTTATTATCCTCATTTTAATATTATCTCCATTTATAGAAGAAAACTGAAGCCCAGATAATCTCATTAACTTGCACAGTATCACAACATGTCTATTGGTAGATTTGGGATTTGAATCAGGCCTTCCTAGACACAAGGATCACTTTTTAACTATCATATCACATTGTCCCAAATGACAAGACATCATACTTCCTGTTAGACTGGAATCTTGAAGTAAGGGAGAAATCTTGAAATAAAGGTACAACCACAGCACCTTTATTTCCAAGGGTTCTGTAACATTAGAATGTTGTCAATGGCTCTGGCCAATGAAACATTGGGAGTTGGCTCTAGTTCCTTTCATTTCTATTGATAATGTGATCTTCAGTTCACATGAGCACAGGAGATCTTCCTAAACTTAGTAATGCTTTCTGATTGGCAGGTGTGACTAACACATATTAGTGCAGTGGCTCTGGAACTCTTTCCTTATAGATACTGATCACCTTGATTCTCAGGCTGAGCACAATTAAACATTCTCTTATTTATAACTTAGAAAGGTCTCACAATACCTGGGAGCCAATGTAATGCAAGCCTTAATCATCAGTATAATATCAAGAAAGATTTCTTTGCCATAGGGCCTGTTGAAAATACACTGTCAGACAAGAAACATGGTCTCCACGTGAAGTTTCCATGTGTTTGAACCTGGAGGGCTCTAACAACATGGGGTCTTCAGATTGTTTCAGGAAGTGATTGTGTTTATTTGCTCTGTACTCTTTACTTGACTTTCATTTAAATTCCACAAACATTTTCTGAACACCTACCAAGGGCCAGGCACCACACTAGACCCTGGGGAAACTACAAAGATAAAGAAGACATTGTCCTACCTTCACTCTTGTAGAAGAGCCCAGCATATAAACAAACAAGTATTGCACTTTGCAGAAAGAATTAGGGCTAATTAGTTATTCCTGTACCTAGTGTTGGGAGCCCAGGACAAGGTGTTAATTCTGACTGCATGGGATATGGAAGTGACATTGAAGGATGAGCATAGTGTTGATAAACAAGGAAAGGAGCTAGATTTATCCTTTCGGGCACCAATACAAAACAGGAAGCAGCATTCTTCAATTGTTTTCATACATAGTTTTGTCTGTAGGTTAGCTGTAGGTTAGTACGCATAGATAATTTGTGTGTGTGCATACGTGTGTGTGACTGTGTGTGTGTGTGTGTGTGTGTAGGAAATAGTCACTGAGCTGCAAAGAGGAGAACTATTTCACATCTGGCAAGACTCCAGCCATAGGATGTTTATCACTAGTTTTCCATGACTTGAGCTTAAAGGCCAACCTCTTACCTGTGTGACATAGAGAAAGCCATGACAGCATGATTATACTAATATTTCTGGTCATCTGCATAACTTATCATCTGGCAATCACCTGGACTAAAATCTCCCATTGTGATTTGGTTGTTAGTGTAGGTGAAATAGGTTGCTGGCATTGGATTGTTTTAGTTTACTAGACCCAGGCTGTGTTTATATTGAGGAGAGAAATAATTTTTTTCCATTAAAATGATTTGCAGAAACTGTCACTCTGCACTTCTGCAGGTTCATTTTAAAAGGATTTGGTAGAATTTGTTTGTTAGCAGGAAAGGAAAAGAGCAATATTGCCCCAGTTTTCACTGCAGAGAGTAATGGGAAGTGACAGCCTAGGGCAGGCTGAAGTGGTGACAGCAGAAATAGTTCAGTGGTAAATGAGGAGGAGAATGATATTTATTGAACACCTGCTATGTTCCAGGAGCAATTCTAAGCATGTTTTATGTATTGTTTCATTAACTCTGTAAAGATAAAGTGGAATTATGCGTGCAAAAATGTTTTATAACATGCTCTACAAAAGTTAGGCATAATTAATATTTTCCTACACTGTAAAGTCTTCTAAGATTCACTAGAGACCAGTCTCTTCTGTTTTCAAATGTTAATCTATGTTGAAGCAGCAGCAGGTCAGTTTTCTATTATGAATAACTTCTAAGTAAGAAAAAGGTGATGAGAGAAGCAAGTGGATTGACTTTTGAGATAGGAAAATGAAAATGTGTGCTGAAAGGATTTATTATCTAGATTTTTGTTTTCAATTCTTTCTTTGGCTTTGACCTTATGAACTACTGCTAGAGCAGCCAGTGTGGTATCAGAATTGAGTAGCCCTGTTATTCTGCTCTCCACTCCCATCACGGCTGAAGATGTATAACGATATGGAGTTGGACTGGCCCTTCTAGTAAAGGTAAATGGCTTCCTAACCCACAAGTTGTGATCCAACATTGTAGACAATTTCATTAGACATTCCAGCCCTATTAGACCTCAGTAGACCTCAGTATATGTCAGTGTCCAGATATAAAAAGTCTGTGGTTGAGAAACGGCCAGTGGAAAACAAACCACTCATTCCAAAGTTTAAAGGGGCTGATACTCAAGTTTCTGCCCTGCGACCAGAAACAATTGACTTCTTGTTCTACCAGGAAGGAATGGCTGATATCGCACCATTTAAACCTCCTAGTGTTGGATGTATCTCAGAGCCAGTCTATCTTTTACTGCATCCCTCCCCAGAACAAAAGCTAAAATGGTTTAATAAACTGTGCAATATATATACATACATATATATGCTATATACGTATATATGCATGTGCACACACACACACACACAATGAAGGTGCAAAAGAGAAACTGGAAGGACCAGAGGCAAATCTCATTTCCTTTTATTTCCATTTTATGTCAGCTTCTTTCACTCTGTATCTTGACTAATCTTCAGTGGCTTTCACTATTTGAAGCCAAGTCTAAATTCCTTAGTAAGATGCCTGGTCAAATGCCTTTATCAAGCCTACAATTTTATCTCTCAATAATTTCCTCTGCTTACCTTACACTGTAGACCCATTATATTTCTCCAGATTCCTAGTAGGCCCCATGTCTTCTCTCCTTCATGCTTTTGTCTTAATGTTCTTAGTGTCTATGGTATCTTCTTCTTCATACATCTAAATCTCACTCTTCCTTTTAGTTCCCTCTCAAGTACTATCCAGCCAGGAAGCCTTTTCAGCTCCCTCCTCTCTTCTCCCCTGCTAATAATGACCCTTCTTTCTCTGAAATATGTCACGCTTAGAGCACTTCACCCAAAGCACTTCACCTTTGTTATTGCAGACTTCACATAGGTGGTATTTGATTCGTATCAATATATACATCATCATCTTCTTAAAGACAGCATTTTTACTACTTACTCATTTTCCAAGACAAATCTTCACATGGCTTTTCACAATCCTGCCTTATTTGATCTGAGTTAGATCTCATGACCATTTGGAAATGCATTTGATACTATATTTTAATCTCATGATTGAGGAGTGACATAGAGAATAGGTGCCTTTGAGACAGACCTGGTTGCCAGTCCCAGCCCTTAGTGATCTTGGACAAGTTATCTAACCCTTTAAAACCTCAGTTTATGCTCTTCAGATGAATACAGTGACTCTTTGCATGGTTAGTTACTGTAGTGGATTGAACAGTAACCCTGAAAAAATGTGTGTCCACATTCCAATCCCCAGAATATGTGAATGTCACCTTATTTGGGAAATAAGTCTTTGTAGAAGTAATTGATTTAAGGATCTTGAGATTGTAGAAGTAATTGATTTAAGGATCTTGAGATAGACAGATCATCCTGGATGATCCAGATATGTCTTAAATCTAATGATAAGTGTTCTTATAATGCATGTGCAAAGGAGAAGTCAGACTGAGGGAAGGCAATGGGAATACATAGACAGAGACTGGAGTGATGGGCCCAAGAAGCCAACAACCACCAGAAACCAGAAGCACCACAGAATATATTCTCCCCTAGGGCCTCTATAGAGACTGCAGTCTTGCTGACACCTTGATTGTGGAACATCTGACCTTCAAAACTATAAGAGATTAATTTTTGTTGTTTTAAACCACCAACTGTGTGGCAATTTTTTACAGCATCAAAATACAGTTATATTATGTTTCTATCTGTCTATCTCATGAACCTGTGAGCTCCTGAAGGACAGGGACTGCTCCTTCCTTCCCTCAAACTGCCATTGCCTGGGGCTAGCTCAGTGTTTGGAGCAATAATATATGTTTGATAAATAGTACAGAACATATTTTCTGCTTAGCCCTTTAAATGACCATGTGGAATTGAGATTTTATCACTGAAAAGGAAAGGAAACTTAAAAAAAGGATTAGAGAAGGATTTAGAGGAAGAAAATCTCTTCATTTTAAGACTTTATGCTCCAAAGTGTTTTTTTTTTAATCCATTTATTATCAGTCCCAAAAAACCAGGACAGTCTGAATGTATAATTTAGATCAGAGACAATGGAATTTCTCTCATTTTCCTTCAGTCGTCAATTAGCATTTATCAGGTGCCTACTCTGTGCAGAGGCCTATACAGCATTAGGTTCTCTTAGTATCCACATTTCAGTGTCTTGAATGATGATCAACTACTTATTCCTGTCACTCACATGGAAAATATCCATACCTGTGTAGGAATACTCCACCCCGTTCTAGTGGAATAGAACCTTGTCCATGGTGCTGAATGGATGTGATGTGTCTATCAGAACGATCACAGCAGAGGCAGCCTAGTTGCTTTATATAAAATATACAGGCATAGCAGCAGAAGGATGGGTCATTTTAGCAAGATGTTTGCTTACATAAAGAAATATTACATAAAGAAGAATTTATAGAACTCTACAAATTTCTCATTCATGCATCTTTCATCTGAATGTTTATTAAGTCAATCTTCTGTATCAGACACTCTGCTAGGTGTTGGAGAAAAATGGACCCTATGATGAAAGTGTCCTCAGTTTAGTGAGGGAGACAAACACACATAACAGAAAAGGCTGATATTAAAGCAGACAGGTCTAAATTACCAAGGACAATGGGGAATAGCCAAAGAAGCACAAAACAACTGGGATGTGTTTTGTTTTCATTCTTTTGTTCATTTATTCACTCATTCATTCCTTCATTCAACATCACCTGCTTTGTAAAGTAGCAAGGTTTTCAGTCCTTAGGGGTGACTTGAGTCCTGGCAGCCAGATGATCTCTCATGGAATGCTTTCTCTAGTAATTGTGGGTTTGACGTTGATAGTATTTAATTCCCTTATAGTTTAAGATTCTAGATTTTCATCACTTGGAGTGAAAGAAATAGAAGAGAACAAATGAGGGGAAGGGAATTTATATCTATTATAAAATACTAGCTCTTCTATTAATAGCATTTCATTGAATTTTTCCAAAAAGTCTATGTAATCTGATAGTATTTTCTGATTTTATAAGTAAGGCAGATGATACAGTGTGACTACATTTCCCCACCAAATCTCATGTTGAATTGTAATCCCTGATGTTGGAGGTGGGGCCTGGTGGGAGATGTTTGGGTTGTGGGGGCAAATCCTTCATGGCTTGGTGTTTTCCTCATGATAGTGAGTGAATTCTTGCAAGATCTGGTTGTTGTAAAGTGTGACAACTCCTCCTCCCCAAATCTTTCTATTGATTCTGCTTTTGCCATGTGATATGCCTGCTCCCCTTCACCTTCCACCATAACTGTAAGCTTCAGAGGCCTCCCTGAAAGCTGAGCACATGCCAGCACCATGCCTTCTGTAAAGCTTGAAGACTTGAAGAACCATGAGCCAGTTAAACCTATTTTCTTTGTAAATCACCCAGTCTCAGGTATTTCTTTATAGCAATGCAAGAACAGCTTAACACAAGAGAAGATACTAAGATTACATAACTTTCTGAAAGTCACATAATCAGCAAATGCAGAAGTTGAGATTACAACAATGTTTTATTGAATACAAGGCCTGAAGATACCCTGAAATTTTCTCACACATTCGCACTGGGATTTCATTTTATGTATTATGTTACAAGTGATGCCAGGGTATAATTAGGTCATTCTCACACCTTAATTACTAAGCTCCTTTGGTTTGTAAGCTATGATGTATTGACCATTATAGATGCTGCCATATAACGTGAATGTCCAAATGCTGTCAATCACAGGCATGAAGAGGAGAACTGACTGTTGTTAGTTTTTTCTCTGAAAGAGGACCTGGTATTAATCTCTAGGTAGCACTGGCTCAGTGACAGCTGTCCTAAGTTGTAACTCTTTCTGGTTTTACTGAAATAACTCATCATGATGTTCTATTTGTCACTTGTCAAGGAAATCAATATAGTCTAGACTTGTTACCTTGCCAAGATCTGTATTGGACAATTTATGGTCAAAGGCAAGTTTAGCAATGGAGTAGGAGGGGCAAAGCAGATAAAAGGACCTGGATCTCTCCTGTAAATATTGAGTGGCTTGTGTGCCCCTGGGAAAACTAAGACATAGAGGACATTTGCAAAGGGAGGGAGACTGGAAAGAGGAAGTGAAAGATCTTTTTTAAAATAAGGACAATTATATTTGCTTGGTAGAGCTGTTGTGAGGATTAGAAAAGATATTATACATTGTACAGTGTTGAGTATAGTGCCTGGCACAAAGCAGATAGTGAATGAGTCATATCCATTATTAGGCACTGGAGAGGAAGAAAGATAAAAAGACCATAAGTAAAAATAACATCCACAGCAATAGTACAGAATTCTTCAGTGCCAGGAGTGAAAAGAAGTAAGTTGTCAACATGAAAAGTAGAGATAGTATCCTTTGTTTCCATTGGTTATTAAGGTGTTTCATTCATTTAAACATTTGTCAAGCAGGAAACACTGTGCTAGGTACTGAGGAGATGGAGAGAGGTAAGAAATGATGTTCCCCTGCAAGACTTCAAAGTCTAGTGAGGAAACAGATGTAAACACATAATCGTATTGTAGTTTGCAGAATGAGCAAGATACAGTGAAGGTGATGTACACTCCATGAGCACAGGATCCATATGTGCATTGGCTTGCAATTTTTTCCTCTTGCACCAATCACAGTGCCAGGCACGTGGAAAACCCTCAATCAGTATCAGTTGAATTAATAAATATTGAATGAAAGAATGAGGGAATATGCTAGGGTGGTGAAGGAAGGCTATGCTGAGACAAAAAGATTTGAGCTAAGATACCTGCTGTCTGACTATTGAGTATGGGGTGGATGAGGATGGTTGTGTGCATGTGTTGTGGGAGGTGGGGGTATGGAGAAAGACATGCCAAATCCATGGGGAAAGTGTAGGAAAGACACAGTGGCATGAAACAACAGGGACCACATGAGAATGGAGAACATTTGGGAGCACAGGCAGCACTGGGAATGAAGCCGAAGTGGTATATAGTAGCAGATTAAATATGAGCAAATTCTACTGTTTTGTTCATTCCTTCACTTAAATGGTATCCACTGAGTGCTTACCATGTATTGAAGACTATTAATTGGTTTTGACAATAACACGTTGACCAAACCAGGCAAAATTTCTTATCTCATGGAGCATGCATTCTCATGAGACAGACAGCAAAAAACATTTAAAACATTTAGTATGTTGGATTGTAATTAGTAACACAGAGAAAAGTAGGTCCTGAAAGAAGGGGTATGGAAGAGGGCTGAGAAAAAGGTGTATGGAAGAAGTATAGTACATGAGAGCTCGTGGTTTCAAACTCTATGATTTTTTCTTTCAGGATTTGAACTTGCAAAGCCAGCTTATTTTTCTTCTCATGCACTGTGACTTTACTTGAGCTTATGGCCTCCATCTGAAGTCTGGTGCCTAGGGTTCAAAATTACACTGGTGACTTTGCAAGGCTTTTTGAACCTTTTTAGCTATCCTATATGTAATACAAACAGTTCATTTTCTCTGTTTTTAAAAAATAATCATTGATTTATTACTAGTTGTGATTTATAAACACTGTCATCAATGTTATGGAACTAGATTTCAATACTTATAAACACTTCCACTAAATCTCTCACTTCAGCTTAATTAAGGACAGATTTTTCTTATCCCTTAAAATATGAACAATATTTATTCCATTTCTTGCTTCAGGCACAGAAAAGCCTTGGTTGTGTTCTCCATACAGATTTCTGGTGACTGGTTTTGAGGGTGCAATAGCTCTATGCCCTTTGCTTGCTGTAATTACTCTGGCATTAAATGCATATCTTAGGGAAGGAGTGAAATATCTGAGTAGTTTTTTTTAACAAATTAATTATCTTAAATATTTTTGGGTAAAAGCAGGTATAAATAAGTGAAAGAGTCTCCTAATTAGTAGTGGGATCTTCTCAGTTCTCCATTGTACAGTGAGAAGTGTCAGGGTATTAAATGGAAATGCAAGTTGCCTTTTATTTAGGCAGAATGCGAATAGGGCTATTTGCTCATTTTCATCATTACTGGTAGTGGTACCCTGTGATAGAAAATCAACTCTGCATATCCTCTGAAGGGCCTTTCAGACTGAACCAGTTTGCATTGTTCTCCAGGCCCCCAAATACTGCAGGGGTGAGCCCTTCTGTCCTCTCATTTCTTCATGAGATCTCAATAAGAATGGAACTGCAAATGCTGAAACTTTGGGGTTCTCAGCTTACTCCATACCTCCTACCTGCCCATCATCCCTGTCTTCACTGTTTTACAACACTTCTGGCACTGCCTTTTTCCCTCAGCTTGCAAACTGCTTAAATTTCTTCCATATTAAAAAAACAAACCAACAACTTTCAACCATCGTCTTCCACCAATTTCCTTTCTTTTCTCTTTCACAATAAAACATATTGAAAGAGTTGCCTGTATTAACCTCCTCTTCCTCACTTTTCTTTCTTACTTGTTCGCTTTCACGCTACAATTTGTGTTCAGCAACACCATTTCCACTATACACTCTGCAGAGATTGTTCCCCGTAGAGATACCACTGACCTCGAGTTTTTAAGGCAGTGGGCTATTGTCATTTTATTTTTTGATAGCATTTGACACTGCTGACAAGTTGTTTTATCCTTTGTTGTTTTCTACACCTCCACTCTCCTTTTCTCCTGCCACCTCCCCAGTGGCTCCTTCCCCTTATGGTTTCCTCTTCTTAGGTTCTTCATTGGTCCTGTTCTCACACTACCTGCATTTATGCACTCCCTTGACTTCAGTTACCATCTGTATGCCAATAATGACTAGATGCACATCTACAACCCAAATTTGTTTTCTCATTTTGGGTTTGCTTATGTAATTGCTTGCTGATCATCTCCACGGTGGCCTTTGCTTCATTCTGAAATCATGGAACTATGTCTACACTGGAACCGTTGCTTCTCATCCACAGCCTGAACTCCCAACTGTCCAAAGAAGTATGTGGTCTGAGCTGTACAAATCTCCCACTCCAGTCTTCTGTCTCCTCCAGAAGTCTTTTTTGTTTTTTCATACATTGATCAAAGCGTTTTTTAGTTTGAATGGCTGATTTGCTTTGCAAAAGGGGCCAGGAGTCCCTGGAACTCCATTCCTTACGCTTACCTTCTGGTTCCCTGTGTCAGAGACTGCCTAGCTCTTCAATAAATCCATTTTTTTTCTTTTTGTGGACATAGTTAAAGATTCCCCAACCTGCTTTGCAGTGACTGAATGGAAGGTGATATAAATAATTTCCAGACCTGACTCTGAAAAACCTCCTTTGAGATGTTTCATTTTTTCTCTTTATTTCCCTATGGCTGAAGGGAGAGGATTCAGACGCCCTAGGGAAGGGTGGAAACAAAAATAACTACATAGTGCAAAGCCTGCTCTGTCTGTTCTGACTCTTATTGAACTTTTCATAGTAAGAAGTAATATTGTATTAAGCTACCAACATTTGGGAGTTTGCATGTTATAAAAGTGAGCCTGTATTAGCTGATACCGTCATACGTGCCTTAAGGATGGGGATACATTTTGAGAAATGTGTCACTAGGTGATTTCATCACTGTGTTAATATCATAGAATGTACTCACACAAACTTGGATGGTATAATCTAACTGCATGCTTAGGCTGTATATTTTAGCCCATTGCTCCTAAGCCACAGACCTATAAATATGTTACTGTACTGAATACTGTAGAAAATTATAACACAATGGTAAATATTTGTGTATCTAAACATATCTAAACATAGAAAAGGTATAAGAAAAATATGGCATTATAATCATATGGAACAATTTTTGTATTATGTGGTCCATCATTGTCCAAAATGTTGTTATGCAGCACACGACTGTATACCCATATTTCCTAACACTTAACTATTATGTAGAACTTAACATGTCCCAATTACTTTATTAACTTATTTAATAGTCTCAAAAACTACACAAGGCACATATGAATTATTGACATTCTTTTAAAGATGAGGAAATTGAGGCCAGAGAAGTTAGGTAACTAGCTTATGATCATATGGAAGGTAAAAACCTTATGTAAATGCTCTTAACCACTATAGACAGATTCAAGAGATGTGTAGTAGACAGAATAATGGACCTCTAAAGATGTCTAAATCTCAATCCCTAGAACCTGAGTATATACTACTTTATAAGGCAACAGAGACTGTGCAGATGTGATTAAATTGTAGATGTGTGGTAGGCAGAATAATGGAGCCCCTTTGGGGTCCAGAATAATGGATCCTCCCTTTGTCTATATCCCAATCCCTAGAACCTGTGTATGTGTTACTTTATAAGGCAACAGAGACTGCAGATGTGAGTAAATTAAGCACCTTGAGATGGAGAGATTGTCCTGGGTCATTTGAATGAACTCAATTTAATCATTAGCATCCTTCAAAGTGGAAAAGGGAGGTAGAAAAGGTAAAAGTGATGCAGTGTGAAAACAACTCAATCCACCAGTGCTGGCTCTGAAAATACAAGAGGACCGAGGAATACAGGAACCCTGTAGAAGCTGGAAAAGACAAGAAAACTGCATCTACAGGAACACAATCCTATTCACAATTGCTACAAAAAGAATAAAATACCTAGGAATACAGTAAACCAGGGAGGTGAAAGAGCTCTACAATAAGAATTACAAAACACTGCTCAAAGACCTCAGAGATGACACAGACAAATGAAAGAACCTTCCATGTTCACAGATAGGAAGAATCAATAACATTAAAATGACCATACTGCCCAAAGCAACTTAAAGATTAAATGCTATTCCTATGAAACTACCAATGACATTCTTCACAGATTGAGAAAAAATCTATTTTAAAATGCATGTGTAGGGAACCAAAAAAGAGCCCAAATAGCCAAGTCATCCTAAGCATAGAACAAAGCTGGAGGAGTCACATTGCCCAACTTCAAACTATACTAAAAGTCTACAGTAACCAAAACAGCATGGTACTGGCACAAAAACAGACATAGACCAAGGGAACAGGATAGAGAGCCCAGAAATAAAGCCACACACCTACCACTATCTGATCTTTGACAAAGCTGACAGAAACAAGCAGTGGAAAAAGGATTCCCTATTCAATAAATGCTGCTGGGAGAACTGACTAGCCATATGCAGAAGATTGAAACTGGAGCCCTTCCTTATACCATATTTAAATATCAACTAGAGATAGATAAAGGACTTAAATGTAAAACCCAAAATTATAAAAACACTGAAATATGACCTGGGAAGTACCATTTTGGACACAGGAACTGGCAAAGATTTCAGGACAAAATTGCCAAAAGCAATTGCAACAAAAGCGAAAATTGACAAATGCAAAATAACTAAACTAAACAGCTTCTGCACAGCAAAAGAAACAATCAACAAACAGACAACCTATAGAATTGGGGAAAATTTTTGCAAACTATACATTTTACAAAGGTCTAATATCCAGAATCTACAAGGAACTTAAATGCACAAGCAAAAACCAAACAACCCCACTAAAAGTGGGCAAAGGACATGAACAGACACTTCAAAAGAAGACATACATGCAGCCAACAAGCATATGAAAAAATGCTCAATATCACTGATCATTAGAGAAATGCAAATCACACCCACAATGAGATACCATCTCACACATCTCATACCAATCAGAATGGCTATTAGTAAAAAGCCAAAAAATAACAGACGCTGGTGAGATTATAAAGAAACGGGAACACTTATACACTGTTGGTGGGAGTGTTAATTAGTTCAACCATTGTGGAAAGCAGTGTAGTGATTCCTCAAGGAGCGAAAAGTGGAATTACCATTTGACCCAGCAATCCCACTACTGGGTATATGCCCAAAGGAATATGAATCATTCTACCATAAAGACACATGCACACATGTTCACTGCAGTACTCTTCATAATAGTGGAGACATGGAATCAATTTAAATGCCCATCAGCAGTAGACTAGGTAAAGAAAATGTGGTACATATACACCATGGAATACTATGCAGCCATAAAAAGAATGAGATCATGTCCTTTGTGGGAACATGGATGGAACTGGAGGCATTAATTTTAGCAAATGAATGTAGGAACAAAAAAACACTGCATGTTCTTACTTATAAGTGAAAACTAAATGGTGAGAACACATGGACCCATAGAGGGAAACAACAGACACTGGGGTCTACTTGAGGGAGGAGGGTTGGAGGAGGGAGAGGTTCAAGAAAGAAAAAAAAAAAAAAACAACTGTCAGGTACTATGCTTAGTACTCAGGTGATGAAATAATCTGTACGTCAAACCCCTGAGTCGCAAGTTTACCTACATAACAAACCTACACATGTACCTCTGAACCTAAAATAGAAGTTAAAATATTAAAAGGAAAGTGGATTCTAGAGCTTTCATAAGGGAACACAGCCCTGCTGACACATTGATCTTAGTCCCATGTAGGTCAGTGTCAGGTTTCTGACCTACAAAACTGTAAAATAATAAACTTGTGTTGCTGTAAGCCATTAAATTTGTGGCAATTTGTTACAGCAGCAATAATGAACTAATAGGAAATATGATGGAGAAAAATGGTCTCTCACCATGAGTAGAATTCAAGTTTTCTTCAAGTTTATGAAAAGCGAGCTTGTCATTAGACAATCCTGCTTAATTGGTAAACTATCAATACCTACTGTGCTCAATTTATTTTATTTTTTGTTCTGTTGTTTTCAGTTTAATCAAAAGGAGTGTTTTTCCATTTAATTATTCATAAAATTTACATGTTAGGAATGAGTAAGTATAAATATCTAATTTGCTTAAGAACTTTCAAATAGTGATTTTATCCTAAATAAATACACTCACTAAATAATCTTTAATATTCTCTGATGAATGACAACAAGCTTCTTAACCAATTGTTACCTTCCATTAAAAAGTATGACATTTCATGAAAACCAGATAAAGGATGGCACATGGAGAACACCATTTTTTTAATGCTGTGTTAAGAAATACACAGTGTTAAGAAGTGCATAGAGCTAAAAATTGAACTCAAATGGAAAATACCTCTCATAATTTAAATATACAGGGCAGGATGGCTCTTCTTACCCCATTACCACCAAATGAAGGATACCAATACAAAGGATAAAGGAGGGGGATACACAAAGAAACATTCCTTTTTACCACGAATTTTTATGCATATTTCTAGAAATCTTTTCTAATATTTCAGTGATGCTTAATGACATTGTTTTCTTTGTGAATGTGCAAAATACAGCTTTGAAAAATGAGAAGCAAATATTGATCATAATGGGAGAGGTAGTGATCTACAAAGATCATGTGGTTAGTTACACCTGGTGCTGGGATCTAAAGCCAGACCGCCTGGCTCCGGTGCCTAAACCCTGACCACTGTGTGGCACTGCCTCATGGCTGCACAGTCTAGTAGGTAAGATAAGCACCTGCTTCCAGAGATCAGAGTGTGTTTCATGAATTCATTTCTCATTGGAGGTAGCTGAGGCCCATATTGGGCAAAATCACTTATCGAAGACCATGTTACTACAGCCCAAAGGCATAGAAGCTGAGTCTTCCTATTGTACTGAACTCGGTTGACTGGAATTTGTTTAGGAAAGCATGAAGTCAAATGGAAGCTAGTCATGACTGGATTCATCTTTTGGTAAAGAGCCAAGAGGAGACCCCCAAATCCTGGAGGTTCTTGCTTAACACTGTCCCTAATAAGACATAACTTTATGAGTCTTCTCCTTAGAGGCAGTCCTAGGGTAAGAGTGGTTATTCCTGTGAGCCTTGTAGATACTTTGGAATCAGGAAAATTAGTAGTTGATTGCTAATTAATTCAGTATTTAATGAATTTAAGTACGTAGGCAATGAGGCCACACCAGCAAATAAGACACAGACCTGTTTTCAAAAAGTAAATACAACATTTTTGTCTGCCGTGGTTGTAAGCATGACTATGGTGACAAATATTCATAGGCTTAGCTTCTAGCTCTGTTGTATGTTAACTGTGTGAACTTGGGTCAAGTTATGAAAACTCTAAGAACTCTCAAAACTCCTGATCTGTTTTAACATGAAAGTAAAGGTATCTAATTGAATTGTTGTGAAACTAAAATGTAATGTGACATCCAAAGAATGTAGCCCAAAGCTGGATTTCAACAAGTGGTAAATAGAAGTATTTAAACATGGGTATAGTATGTTCTGTAACAAAAGAATGTCTATGTGCTGGAGATACCGAGAGACAGTGAAAATTCTGTCTGGTCTGGGAATTTTAATAAAATGACTCTTTAAAGTCAATGAGTCTTAATATTTTCTTACGTCTACTTTTCTTTTCTTTCTTTTTCTTTTTTTTTTTTTTTTCAGATGGAGTCTCACTCTGTCACCCAGGCTGGAGTGCCATGGCACAATCTGGGCTCACTGTAACCTCTGCCTCCCAGGTTCAAGCAATTCCCGCACCTCAGACTCCTAAGTAGCTGGGATTACAAGTGTACACCACCACGCCTGGCTAATTTTTGTATTTTTAGTAGAGACGGGGTTGTACTATGCTGGCCAGGCTGGTTGTGAACTCCTGACCTCAGCTGATCCACCCGCCTTGGCTTCCCAAAGTGCGGGGATTACAGACATGAGCCACCGCGCCCAGCCTCACATCTACTTTTTAAGATCAACTGTCAAATCTTTGCCACGTGGAATTTCTGGTTGAATTACGTTTGGTAGTGGGTATGAGAGCTAGTATGTGAGTGAAGTCTTGAGTCTAGAGACTTCCAAAACATTCATAGGCCTCTATATTTCTGTCCCACTCCTGCCCTGAAATAGGAGGAAACATCTTTCCTTGACATTAGCCTCTGCTTCACACATTGATTCAATTTTTTCCATGCTTTTTGGCGTATCTCATTTAATTTCCACAATTCTGAAAGGTAGAAATTTTATATTTTTTACAGGTATAAAAGAGTGACTTTGTAATCAGAACTCAGGGTTGTGGACTGTCCATGAAATGAGGAGGGTAAATGCAACTGTATTTCTTCAGTTGATTTTTTTTTTTTTTTTTTGGACAGAGTCTCGCTCTGTCACCCAGGCTGAAGTGCAGTGGCACGATCTCGGCTCACTGCAACCTCCACCTCCCAGATTCAAGTAATTCTCCTGCCTCAGCCTCCTGAGTAGCTGGGATTACAGATGCCCACCACCATACCTGGCTAATTTTTGTATTTTTAGTAGAGACGGGGTTTCAGCATACTGGCCAGGCTGGTCTCGAACTCCTGACCTCGTGATCCACCTGCCTTGGCCTCCCAAAGTGTTGGGATTACAGGTGTGAACCACTGCGCCTGGCCTCAGTTGATTTTTAATGTCACTGGGGCAGCTTTAGGTTTGTGCCTGTGACGGGAAGTCAGGTCCCATGACAAGACTCCCTCTTTGTAAGAGTAGCAGGGATGGCCGTGATGGAACCTGACTTCATGTTGTGTCACTGATAATCTTGATCTGCTACTGCACAGTCTCCTCTTGACACAGAGAAGCCCAGAGTGCAGAGTTCTGGAGCTTATGTGAATAGTGGTGTGTTCTCGCGCTTGGTGGTGTGAGGATCTCTGGGAACTGTGCAAAGTCCTTCACAACTCAGGCATCCTTTCCTTGCTTTCTTTTCAGCTGAGCATGAATAGCCTGCACATAAAATACCCTTTTATGTTAAAATGTCATACCACAACCAACATATGCAACACTTTTTGTCTCCTGGAAATAGGACATACCCCCCCCCCCAAAAAAAAAAAAAAAGTCTGTAATGAGCTGGTATAATCAGGGATTTGGAGATGAATGAAAGTGCTATATTATGCATGTTTTCTAATATATTATTTACATTTCACTGAGTGCTTAGTGTGCCCCAGCCTGTTGGATTGTAAAGAGATGAAGAAGATACAATACTTGCCCTCAAAATCTCAGTCTATTTCTCAATAAGCAAAAGACAATTTAGGTTGAACCATATAGAAATGCTGATATCCGATGACTTTTTTTTTTAAAAAAAGAATTTTTATTATTTTTATGTACGGAAACCTCAACAGTATACATTTAACCAAGTTTAGCAGAAGTTCTCTAGCTTTTGCTTTTTGCAGCCTGGCAATGTGAATCACAGATTTTGGGCGGGGTACATGCCTCCCCAGTGATGATAAATCTTATACCTGTATGACTTTTGATTTCCAAAACCAAATAGACATTGCTTGAGATTCAATGTGCTACATGTAAGAACCAAGGTAGGGAAGTAATTACAGATCTGTGGTTCACAGTAGTAACACTGAGTCCTTATTATATGCTGAGAGCTTTATATAAACCACTTAATTTGTATAACAACTAGCAGAAGTGAACACTAGAGTTGTTCCCATTTCGAAGTGAGTAAACTGAGATTTAGGAAGAGCAAGTTTGTCTAATGGCAGGTGTCAGAGCCAGAGTTTCACACACATCTGTCTTACTGCAAATCATTTGGTCTCTCTGAGCCTCAGTCTTATTACCTGTAAAACAAGAGGAAGGACACAATTCCTCCCTTCATTATTTTGCAGTCAAATTAAACTTTATTGAGAAATAGCATTAGTTTATATAGCACATCTAAATCCTCAAAAATCTATATGTAATTAAGGCATAAGAAAAACACACTTTTTGAGGAAAATAAATATTTCACTTGTGGGGAAAAAACCCCATATATAAACATACAAACTCTAATTTTATTTTTGGTTGGTTAGAAGAAGAATGATTCATGGTATTAAGTAGGGGTAAAAAATTCAGAGGCCTCATGCTGTAGAGCAAGTTTGCTAACAATAGCAAATGGACTGATCGATAGCAAATCAATTTTAGAGAGCTCGCTCATGGGGAATATTGATATCTAACTTGGTCAGTTCTCCTGTGAGATAAATAGGCACCTGTCTCTGTGTGATGAAAAACACACACAAGAGCTGGGGTAATGATTCTAAACAATTAATTGGCTTATTATCGAGGCTTAATGGATTGGTTCAATACATTCACACAAAGCCATCAAGAGAATTACGCTAGCAGTTTCCTTGTAGCTGCCATCAAAATATATGACAGGATATAGGGGTTTTAAATTATTATTACTTTTTACAGCATTCTGCGTGCATCATTTACATTATAAATTGGGCCTATTTGAAAGCCATTGACTAAGTCTTTAGCTTTGTTTCAAATAACAAATGTGGTACACATTGTGGCATCTTAGTTACTAGGGAACATGATATAGCTACTTAAATTATAAATGAAGCCATCAAAACTGTTTGATTCTTACGTCCATACAAAATATTTATAATGCAAAGGTTTATGTCAGAGGTATGAGAAAGACCCTGTGATGCAGTTTAACCTAGCCACTGGAAAAACATAGGTATTTTCTTCATGGGAAAGAAATGTTGGAAGAGAAATATGTTTGCAAACACTCACTGTCAGAGAATAATCTGACCTAGATATAGATTTTTTTAAATTGCCAAACAAAATATTGCTTTGAGAAGCCACAAACAGATGTAGAGGGAAAACACGATTCAGTGAAAATTTATTGATTACTCAGTATGTGCAGGTATTTCATACACATTATCTCATTAATCCTTAAAGCAAATGTTTGAAGCAACATATGCCATATGAAGGGTGAGGCAAGTGTTTTAAATAGTTTGTGAGGCACACCCAGGGTCATATGATGATTAGATGGGAAAAGGATATGATCAAACTTGCCTTTTGATTTCAGTTTCTTTTTTCTTCTTTCATGATTATTGTGTATATTACTGTTAATTCAGCTCATTGAAAGGGGGATGCAAACCTATGGAAAGAAGCCATTAGGTTGCCCATGTGGGAATAAGAAAATAGGAAACTCATTTTGTGTTAAGGTTAGAGTTTGTGTCAAAACCATAGTACTTTCCTCCCAGTAGAGTCCCCAGATCTAGTACTCAAATATCTAAATGACCAGGCTAGCAGGAAGTTTTACCTATCCCCATTCAAAAGCGCTGTCTTATTTTACATATCTCTGTGAGATTACTAGTGCCTTGGAATGATGGTGGTACAGGGTGGTGCTGACTCTAACTGTGGGTATCGCATTTAGATATAAACTGCTTGGCAAGTGCTAGTACCCTAGACAAGTTGAGGGAAACCCAAAGCAGCAGGCCTCTTGGATGCAGAATCATACCCTGCTCTGAGCACGGGACTTGGTCCAGAGAGAACCACACCCAGGTCTTACTTGAAATCCCAAAGGCATAGCCCTTTTAGTCACCTTTCCTGGGTTTCAGGATATGTTCTGGGTGGGATATCTCATTTTCAAGCATGAGGCTAACAAAGTTGCCATTTTCTGTTGTAGATTTCCACTTCTGTAGAGGAAGTCTTTGATGGACATTCATCTCACTTCTTTTATGTTACACACTAATTTCAAAGTTTCACCTCTATTAAATCATATTCACAGGCACATTCCCAAGAAACTCAGGTCAGAACAGGTTTCTCCTTAGCTGACTGACTTGGTAAAGGGGAAAGCTCATGGATCCTTCTGCTGTCATGATAATAAGTAATTATGCTGATGTAATTAATCAAGATTTTTTGGCCTATGGAAAAAGAGATACAAGTAAACATAAATGAAATAAAAACTATGATATAAAATTTGAAGTAGAACTATCTCATGATATACTGATCGTTTTGTCTTATCTCATTCTTAACCTGTCCACTAATCTGTCTAGGCTTTTATAATGGCCTAGAATCAATGACAACCAAGTAGTAATGAGCACCCCTAGGGTGCAGATTGTGGCATCTAAGCATAATGGAAGCAGCACTCTCCAGATATGATTGATTCCAGGTTTTGGAAAGAAAATATACAAGGTGAGTTTTAGCATTTTATTGTAATAGAAAACTAAAAACTAACAAAGACAAATGAGATCATTTAAAACAAAATAGGTGCCAACTTAAGGGAGCTCCTACTGGCCCAACAGGAAACAATTTGATCTTCAAAATGAATAATGATTGCAATGGAATGAAGCACATAAAATATATAAAAATCTTAGTTTCTAATAATACTAAAAAATCAAAGATTGATTTTTTAAAAATCTCATTGGTCATCATAAGAGTTTTCTAAAGCACAAACTGGTTACTTTTGGATTTTATTATTAAGGCAAAATAAGCATTCATCCAGACTCTTCTATATGAACTGTATTTCAGATTCATGACACAGTTTATGAGGAAGACTTCCTTAGAGAAGTATTGCTGCTAGGACTTGCAGAAAGAATGATAGAATTAGAGAAATTAGACTTTTGCAGTTCTTTTTTTTTTTTTTTTACCTTTATTGGTTTATATTCGATAAATAAAACTTGTGTATATTTGAAACAATCAGTGTAACAGTTTGATATATGTAAACGTTGTTAAATAATTGACACATTGACACAATCAAGCTATTAACACATGCATCACCTTGAATAACTACCACCTTTTTGTGGTGAGGATGATTTATTCTCATCAAATTTCAAGTGTAAAATACAATATTGTCAACATACATTAAGTCCCCAGAACTTATCTTAAAGGAAGTTTGTGCCTTTTGACCACCATCTTTCTATTACGCCCCTCCAACCCCCTAGCAACCACCATTCTGCTCTCTGCTTTCATGAGTTTGAGTATTTAAATTCCACATATAAGAAAGATCATACAGTATTTGTCTTTTTGTGTCTGCTTATTAAACTTAACATAATGTCCTTCAAATTTATTCAAGTTGTTGCAAATGGCAGGATTTCCTTATTTTATTACTCAATTTTGTATCTGTATAGAAAGTTGCAGAGATACAAAATGAAATATTCTATTCTTTCTCTCTCTGAGTGTGTGTATATGTGTGTAAACTATCAAAACTGTTTGATTCTTATATTCATGAGAATCATAGATCACTCTCTGTCTCATATTTTCTTTATTCATTTATATACTGACAGACACTTAGATTATTTCCATACCTTGGCTACAGTAAATAATGCTGCAATGAACATGACAGTACAGATACCATTTCAAGATACTGATTTCATTTCCATTGGATATATATCTGGAAGTGTGATTGTTGGATTCTATAGTAGTTATATTTTAAATTTTTGGGTCTCTCCATATGTTTTCCATATGGCTCTGTCAATTTGCATTCTCACCGACAGTGTACAAGTGTTCTCTTTTTTCCCACATCCTCACCAGCCCTTGTTATATTTCATGCTTTTTAAAAATCATGCTCAATCAAACATGTTTGAGGTGATATTTCATTATGGTTTTGATTTGCATTTCTCCGATGATTAGTGATGTTGAGAACATTTTCATATATCTTTTGGCCATTATATGTATTCTTTGGAAAAGTGTCTGTTTATATCCTTTGGTTAGTTCTTTAATGCTGTTTGATTTTTGCTATTGAGTTGTATAAGTTCTTTATATATTTTGGTTATTAACCTCTTATTGGATTCATGGCTTGCAAATATTTTCTTCCATTCCGTAGGTTGCCTTTTCATTTTGTTGACTGTTTCCTTTGATGTGTAGAAGCTTTTTAGTTTTATGTAGTCTTATTTATTTTTGCTTTTGTTGCCTGTGCTTTTGGTATCCTATCCAAAAATTTATTGCCAAGGCCACCAACAACGTATTTTCCCATAAGTTTTCATCAATGGATTTTATAACCTTAAGTTTTATATTTAATTGTTTAATTCATTTTAAGTTGATTTTGTGTATGGTGCAAGATAAGGGCCTAATTTCATTCTTTTGCATGTAGACATATGGATTGTCTATGTATTGACAATTTCTAACACTATGTATTGACAAGACTATCTTTTCCACTTTGTGTATTATTGACACTTTTGTTGAAAATTAGTCGACCATATCTGTGTAGGTTTATTTCTGGGTTCTCTATTCTGTTCCATAGGTCTATGAGGCTGTTATGTAAGCACCATGTTTTAAATAGCCTTGAAAAAGAATATAAAATCAGAAAGTATGATGTCTTTAAACTTTAACTATTTAGTTTTATTTTTTGGTTCCATACAAATTTTATGATTCTTTTTTCTATTTCCATGAAAACATCATTATAATTTTGATAGAATTTGCATTGAATCTATAGATTACTTTGGATATTATGGACAGTTTAACAATATTAACTTATGTAATCCATGTATATGGGATATCTTTATTTTTATTTGTGTCATCTTAAATTTCTTTCATGGATGATTTGTAGTTTTCAGTGTACACATCTTTCATCTCCTTGGCTAAACTTATTTCTAAATATTTTATTCTTTTGGTGCTATTACATATGGGATTGTTTTCTTAATTTATCTTTCAGTTAGTTTGTTATTGTGCATAAGAACACAACTGATTTTGGCATGTTGCTTTTGTACCCTGAAACTTTATTTAATTTTTTTATTATTTCTAACAATTTTTTTGGTGGAGTCCTTAGGGTTTTCTCTCTATAAAATTATAGGCAAACAGATAATTTTACTTATTGCTTTCCAGTTTGGATGCCTTTTTTTCTTGCCAAATTGCTTTGACTAGAGCTTTCGGTATTCTGTTGAATAAAAGTAGCAAGAGTGAGCATCCTTGTCTTGTTCCTCATCTTAGATGAAAAGCTGTCACTTTTCATCTTTGAGTATGATGTTAGCTGTGAGCTCGTATGTATGGCCTTTATTATGTTGAGGTGCATTTATTGCATACCTAGTTCATTGACATGTTGTTTTTTTTTTTTATCTTGAAAGAATATTGAATTTTGTCAAATGCTTTTTCTGCATCTAGGGAGATGATTTCATGATTTTGTCCATTATTCTGCTAATGAGATATATGATATTTAATGATTTATGTATATTGAGCCACCCTTGCATTCTAGGGAGTACTTGATCATTCTAGGGAGTACATGATCCTTTTAATGTGCTGTTAAATTTGGTTTGCTAGTATTTTGCCAAGCATTTTTGCATCTATGTTTATTAGGGATACTAGCTTGTAATTTTCTCTTCTTGTAGTATCTCTGTCTGGCTTTGGTATGAGGATAGTCTAGGTCTTAGAATAAGCTCAGAGTCTTCCCTCCTCTACATATATTTTAAAATAGTTTGAGAGGGATTGGTATTAATTCTTTAAATGTTTAGAATTCACCTATGAAGGCATCTGGTCCTGGTCTTTTCCTTGTTGGGAAGTTTTTGAATACTGCTTCAATTTTTTCTTCTTAACTTTTATTTTAAGTTCAGGGGGTACATGTGCAGGAGGTTCAGGTTTCTTACAGAGGTAAATGTATGTCATCAGAGTTGGTTATACAGATTATTTTATTACCCAGGTATTAAGCTTAGTATCCATTAATTATATTTCCTAGTACTCTCCCTCCTTTCACCCTCCACCTTCCAGTAGGCCTTAGTGTGTGTTGTTCCCCTCTATGTGTCCCTGTGTTCTCATAATTTAGCTCCCACATACAAGTGAGAACATGCCATATTTGTTTTTTTGGTCCTGCACTAGTTTGCTAAGGTAATGGCCTGCAGCTCTATCCATGTCCTTGCAAAGGACATAATCTCATTTTTTATGGCTGCATAGTATTCCATGGTATACACATACCACATTTTCTTTATCTAGTCTATCATTGATGGGCATTTAAGTTGATTCCATATCTTCACTATTGTGAATAATGCAGAAATTAACATATGCATGCATGTATCTTTATAATGCAATGATTTACATTCCTTTGGGTATATACCCAGTAATGGAATTGCTAGGTCAAATGGTAGTTCTGTCTTTAGTTTACTGAGGAATTGCTCCACTACCTTTCACAGTAGTTGAACTAATTTACACTCCCAATAGTGTATAAGTGTTCATTTTTCTCTACAACCTCACCAGCATCTGTTATTTTTGACCTTTTACTAGTAGCCATTCTAACTGGTATAAGGTGATATCTTCTTGTGGTTTTTATTTGCATTTCTTTAATAATCTGTGATGTTGAGCTTTTTATCATATGATTGTTAGCCACATGTATGTCTTCTCTTGAGAAGTGTCTGTTCCTGTCCTTTGTCCACTTTTTAATGGGGTGTTTGTTTTTTTCTTGTAAACTTGTTTGACTTCCTTACAGATGCTGAATATTAGACCTCTGTCAAACGTATAGTTTGCAAAAATTTTCCCCCATTTTGTAGGTTGCCTGTTTACTCTGTTGATAACTTTTTTTGCTGTGCAGAAGTTCTTTAGTTTAATTAGATCCCATTTGCCCATTTTTGCTTTTGTTGATATTGTCATGAAATCTTTGCCAGTTCCTGTGTCCAAAATGCTATTTCCTAGGTTATTTTTCGGTGTGTTTATAGTTTTGAATTTTACATTCAAGTCTTTTATTCATCTTCAGTTTATTTTTGTGTATGGTATAAGGAAGGGGCCCAGTTTCAGTTTTCTGCCTATGGTTAGCCAGTTCTCCCAGCACCATTTATTGAATAGGGAATCCTTTCCCCATTGCTTGTTTTTGTCAGGTTTGTCAAAGATCAGATAGTTGTAGGGGTATGGTCTTGTTTCTGGGTTCTCTATTCTGTTCCATTGGTCTGCATGCCTGTTCTTGTACAAGTTCCATGCTGTATTGGATTGTAGCCCTGTAGTATAGTTTGAAGTTGGGTAGCATAATGCCTTCAGCTTTGTTCTTTTTGCATAGGGTTGCTTTGGCTATTTGTGCTCTTTTTTGGTTTCATATGAATTTTAACATAGTTTTCTCAAGTTCTATGAAGAATGTCATTGGTAGTTTAATGGGAATAACATTGAATCTGTACATTGCTTTGTGTAGTATGGCCATGTTTGTGATATTAATTCTTTGTATCCGTGAGCATAGAATGTTTTTTTCATTTGTTTGTGTAATCTCTTATTTCGTTGAGCAGTGGTTTGTAGCTCTCCTTGTAGAGAACTTCTACCTCCCCTGCTGGCTGTATCCCTAGGTATTTTATTCTTTTTGTGGCAATTGTGAATGGGAGTTCATTCATGATTTGGCGCTCAGTTTGACTGTTGATGTACAGGAGTGCTAGTCATTTTTGCACATTGATTTTTATATCCTGATACTTCCCTGAAGTTGCTAAGAAGCTTTTGGGCTGAGAATAGGGTTTTCTAGATATAAGATCATGTTATCTGCAAACAGGGATAGTTTGATTTCCTTTTTCCTATTTGAAAGTCCTTTATTTATTGTCTTTGTTTCATTGTCCTGGCCAGAGTTTCCAATACTATGTTATATAGGAGTGTTAAGAGAGGGCATTCTTGTCTTCTCCTGTGATATGGTTTGGCTCTGTGTCCCCACTCAAATCTCATGTCGAGCTGTAATCCCCAGGTGTTGGAGGAGGGGCCTAGTGGGAGCTGACTGAAGCATGGGGCCAGACTTTCCCCTTGCTTTTCTCATGATAGAGTTCTCATAAGATCTTGTTTGGAACTGTGTAGCATTTCCCCCTTTTCTCTCTCTTACTTCTGCTGCCATATGAAGGTGCTTGCTTCCTCTTTCCCTTCTGCCATGATTGTAAGTTTCCCAACGCCTCTCCAGAAGCAGAATCCTGTATACCCCCAGATTCAAAAGCCAATTAGGCCTCTTTTCTTCGTAAATTACCGAGTCTCAGGTACTTCTTTGCAGCAGTGTGAGGACAAACTAATACATACCAGTTTTCTAAGGGGAATGCTTCCAGCTTTTGCCCATTCAGTATGATGTTGCTTGAATTTGTCACATGCTACTCTTATTATTTTGAGTTACGTTCCTTCAATACCTAGTTTATTGAGAGTTCTTAACATAAAGGGAATTTGAATTTTATCAAAAGTCTTTCTATGTCTACTGAGATAATTACATGGTTTTTATCTTTAGTCCTGTTCATGTGATGAATTATGTTTATTTATTTGCATATGTTGAACCAACCTTGCATCCTGGGGATGAAGCCTACTTGAGCATGGTGGATAAGTTTTTTGATGTGCTACTGGATTTAGTTTGCCAGTCGTTTATTGAGGATTTTTGTATTGATGTTCATCAAAAATATTGGCCTGAAGAGTTATTATTTTTTTTGTTATATCTCTGCCAGGTTTTGGTATCAGGATGATGTTGGCCTCATAAAATGTGTTAGGAAGGATTCTGTCTTTTTCAATTTTTTTGAATAGTTTCAGTAGAAATGGTAGCAGCTTTTCTTTATGCATCTGGTATAATTCATCTATGAATCTGTCTAATCCTGAGCTTTTTTTTTTCATTTTGTAGGCTATTTATTACTGCCTCAGTTTCAGAGCTTGTTATTGGTTCATTCAGGGATTCAATTTCTTCCTGGTTCAGTCTTAAGAGCATGTATGTGTCCAGGATTTTATCCATTTCTTCTAGATTTTCTAGTTTATGTGCACAGAGGTGTTTGTAGTATTCTTTGATGGTTGGTTGTATTTCTGTGGGGTCAGTGGTGACATCCCCATTATCATTTCGGATTATGTCTATTTGAATCTTCTATTTTTTCTTCTTTATTAGTCTAGCTGGCAGTCTGTTTTATTATTTTTTCCAAAAATCCAGTTCCTGGATTAGTTTGTCTTTTCTATCATTTTTAGTGCTCTATGTCCAGTTTCTCTCTGATTTTGGTTATTTCTTGTCTTCTGCTAGCTTTGGGATTTGATTGTTCTTGGTCCATTGGTTCTTTTACATGTGGTGTTAGGTTGCTGACTTGAGATCATTCTAACTTTTTGATGTTGGCATTCAGTGCTATGAATTTTCTTCTTAACGTTGCCTTATCTGTGTTGCAGAGACTATGGTATGTTGTATGTTTGTTCTCATTGGTTTCAAAGAGCTTCTGGATTTTTGCCTTAATTTCATTATTTACCCAAAAGTCATTCAGGAGCAGTTTATTAGGTTTTCATGTAATTGTGTGGTTTTGAGTGAATTTATTAGACTTGAGATCTAATTTTATTGTGCTGTGGTCAGAGATAGTTTGTTATATTTTCAGATCTTTTGCGTTTGCTGAGGAGTGTTTTACTTCCAATTATATGATTGATTTTAGAGTAGTTGCCATGTGGCAATGAGAAGAATGTATATTCTTTTGTTTTGGGGTGGAGAGTTCTGTAGATACCTATCAGGTCTATTTGATCCAGAGCTGATTTCAGGTGTTGAATATCTTTGATAATTTTCTGTCTTGATGATCTGTCTAATATTGTCAGTGGGTTGTTATTGTTTCCCACTATTATTCTGTGGGAGTCTAAGGTTTTTTGAATGAGTCCTCTAAGAACTCATTTTATGAAGCTGGGTGCTCCTGCTTTGGGTGCATATATATTTAGGATAGTTAGCTCTTCTTGTTGAATTGAACCCTTTACCATTATATAATGCCCTTCTTGTTCTTTTTTGATCTTTGTTGGTTTAAAGTCTCTTTTGTCAGAAAGCAGAATTGCAACCCTTGCTTTTTTTCTGTTTTCCATTTACTTGGTAAATTTTCCTCCATCCCTTTATTTTGAGCTTATGTGTGTCATTGCATGTGAGATGGGCCTCTTGAAGACAGCATACCAATGGATCTTGGTTCTATATCCAGCTTGTCACTCTATGTCTTTTAACTGAGGCATTTAGTCCGTTTACATTTAAGCTTAGTATTGTTATATGTGGATTTGATCTTGTCAACATGGTGCTAGCTGGTTATTTTGCAGAATTGTTTATGTGGTTGCTTCATAGTGTCACTGGTCTTTGTATTTCAATGTTTTTGTAGTGGCTGGTAATGATTTTTCCTTTCCAAATGAGTGCTTTCTTCAGGCAGTGCTTTTCTTTTAAGGCAGATCTGGTGGTAATGAATTCCCTCAGCATTTGCTTGTATAAAACAAATCTTATTTCTCCTTTGTTTATGAGGCTTAGTTGGGCCCTATATGACATTTTGGGTTGGAATTTCTTTTAAGAATGTTGAATATTGACCCCCAATCTCTTCTGGCTTGTAGAGTTCCTGCTGGGAGGTGTGCTGTTAGTCTGATGGGACTTCCTTTGTAGGTGTCCTGTCCTTTCTCTCTGAGTGCCCTTAGCATATTTTCTTTCATTTCAACCCTGGAGAATCTAATGATTATGTGTCTTGGTGATTATCTTTTCATGGAGTATCTTAATGGAGTTCTCTGCATTTCCTGAATTTGAATGTTGGCTTATCTAGCTAGGTTGGGTTAGTTCTCATGGATGATATCCTGAAATATATTTTCCAAATTGTTTCCATTCTTCCCATCTGTTTCAGGTGCACCAATCAGTCATACATTCAGTCTTTTTACATGATCCCATTTTTTTTGGAGGCTTTGTTTATTCTTTTTCATTCTTTTTCTCTATTCTTGTGTGCTTGTCTCATTTCAGAAAGATTGTCTTCAAGCTCTGAGATTCTTTCCTCCACTTGGTCTATTCTGCTATTAATGCATGCAATTGCATTGTGACATTCTTGTAGTGTGTTTTTCAGCTCTATCAGATTGGTTATGTTCTTTTCTATACTGGCTATTTTGTCTGTCAGCACCTGCAAAGTTTTATCATGGCTTTTAGCTTCCTTAGCATTTTACAATATGCTCCTTTAGCTCCATAAAGGTCGTTTTTGTCCACAAATAATTCTTCTTCTGTTATTTTAGCCATCTCAGCCTCAACCTCAGCCTCTTGCCAAAGAGGTGGATACTGTCATTTGAAGGAAAGAGGACACTCTGGCTTTTTGAGTTTTCAGTGTTCTTGCACTGATACTTCCTCATTTTTCTGGCCTCATCTACCTTCAGTCTTTGAGGTTGTTGACCTTTGGATGGGGTTTTCTTTTTTCCCTCTTAACAGTCTGGCCACTTTTCTATAGCGCTGTGGTGGTTTGGTGGTAGTCTATACTCACGTTGGGTTTTCCAATACCTGGATGTATCACCAGTGAAGGCTGCAAAGAGTGAAGACGACAGCCTGCCCCTTCCTCTAGCAGTTCCATCTCAGGGGGATACAAAGCTATTGCTGGCCTGAATGCTCCTGTAGGAGGTGGCTAGAGACCCCAGTTGGGAGGTCTCACACAATCAGGAGAAATGAGACTGGGGACATGCTTAAAGAAGCTGTCTAGCCATGCTTTCATAGAGCTACTGTGCTGTGCTGGGGTACCTCTTCTGACCCTGGTCAGGTTGGGCTCTCTAAAGCCTGGAGGCTGGAACAGTGGCAAAAAAGGCAGTACATTCCTCCCTCTAGGAACTCTGTCTCAGGAAATTTTCAAATCTTTGTTGGCCAGAGAACATAGGCAGGAATGGCTGGAGGTGCTGGTCGGGAAGTCCTGCCAAGTGAGGAGAAACAGATCAGGGTCCTGCTCAAGGAAGCAGTCTGGCCATGCTTTCGTAGAGCAGCTGTGCTGTGCTGGCATACTGCTTCTGCCCCAGTTGGCTTGGGCTTTCCAAAGGCCGCAGACCGGAGCATCTAAGTTGCCCAAACAGCAAAGATGGTGGCTTGCCCATCCCTCTGGAAACTCTGTCCCAGGGAAAAATTAAATCTCTGTTGGGCCGGAGAAAAAGGGCAGAAGTGGCTGGAGGCTCCAGTTGGGAGGTCCCACCCAGTGAGTAGGACTGAATTGGGGACCTGCTTAATGAAGCAGTCTGGCCACGTTTTGGTGGAGCAGCTGTGCTGTACTGGGGATCCCTTCCACCCCTGGTTAGTTTGGATTCTCCAAAGCCCATAGACTGGAACTGCTCAGTCACCCAAACAGCAACAATGGCAGCCCACCCTACTCCCCAGGCTCTCCGTCCAGTTCCAGGTAGGGTCAACACTGTTGATGGGGCTGGATGGACTTCCAATTCAGTGGATCTTATCCTATGAGGTGCCATGGAAGTGGAGCCTACAGACTTGCTGATCAACCCTCTGGATTCAACTCCCTTCCTAGGGGTATGTACAGAAATCCAACCTTCCACCTTGCCTGAGTTACAGTCACCTTTGCTGGAAAGTCCAGAACCAGAGTATGTAAAGCTCCTGGGTCTTCATGTGATCCTAAACAGCTGCTCTGCTGAGACTCCACACAGTTCTGTGTCAGACCACAGGCCATGGTGGATTGGGTTCACTAGGGAATCTCCTGACCCAAAGGTTGCAAAGATCCGTGGGAGAAGTATGGTTTCCCAGGGTTGCAAATTTACTCACTGCCTCCCTGGGTGGGGGTAGGTCCCCTTGGCTCTATGCTACTCCTGGGGGAGCCATCGCCCTGCCCTGCTTTTCTTCCTTCTCTGTGGGTTGAGTTGTTTCCCTGATGAGTCCCAGTGTGAGTACCTGGATGTTTCAGTTGAAGGTGTTGTATTTACTTGCTCTTTTCATTCTTCTCCATGAGAGCAATGCACTTCGGCTGCTTCTAGTTGTCCATCTTGGCTCCCTCCCCAGACATTCTTCTGCTTCAATTTCTTTACTCATTATTAGTCTGTTCTGCTTTAATCTCTTTATTCATTATTGGTCTGTTCAGATTTTCTATTTCATTATTATTCAGTCTTGACAGGTTACATTTTTAAAGAAATGTATTCTTTTCTGCTAGGTTATCTATCTTGGTGTATAATTGTTCATAGTAGCCTGTTATAATCCTTTGCAATTCTGTGACATCAGTCATAATGTCTCCTCTTTCATATCTGATTTCATTTATTTAAGTTTTCTGTCTTTACCTTCATCAGTCTAGCAAAAGTTTAGTCACTTTTCTTTATTTTTTTCAAAAAACAATGCATAGTTTTATTTATTGATGCATATTTAGGGAGTATATGTGATATGTTATTACATGCATAGATTGTGTAAGAATTAAGTTAGAGAATTTAGGGTATCCATCACCTCAAATATTTTTTATTTTTATGTGTTAGGAATATTTTAAGTCCTCTTTTCTGGCTACTTTGTAACATACAATGCATTGTTGTTAACTGTAATCACCTTAATATGCTTTTGAATATTTTAACTTATTTCTTCTATCTAATTGTAGATTTGTACCCTTAACCAACCTCTTTTTATCCCCCTTTCTAACCCCAAAACTCTTCCCAGTCTCTAGTATCTACCTTTCTACTCTCTACCTCCATGAAATCAAAATTTTTAGCTTTCACAAGTGGAAATGTGATATTTTTCTCTGTTTGTCTGCCTTATTTCACTTAATATAATAACCTCCAGTTCCATCCATGTGGCTTCAAATGACAGGATTATATCCTTTTTTGCAGCTGAATTGCATTTCATTGTGTATATTTACTACATTTAAAACATTTATTCATCCGTTGAGGGATACAGGTTGATTCCTTATTTTGGGTATTGTGAACAGTGTTGCAATAAATATGGAAGTGCAGATATCTCTTTGATGTACTGATTTTCTCTCTTTAGGATAAATAATACTGGAATTGCTGGATTGTATAGTAGTTCTATTTTTAGTTTTTTGAGAAATCTCAATTTACATCCCCACTTACAATGTGTAACAGATCCCTTTCCTCCATTTGATAACTAAAATTTTCTTTTCGGAAATCCAAGTAAATCCAGAAACATTTTAATGTTGACATGACTAAAAACTAATAGGAAAAATTTGAAATTCCTTTTTATCAACATGTAGAGCTGAAATTTTAATACTTGGAGAATGTGATGTGAAAATGGGATCCTAAAGGGTTTCCTTGTGTTTTCATTGCTTCTCTTTTAGAGAAAATTGAAAGCATTCACCATCACTGAATAAAAATAATTATTAAATACTATTACTAATGAAAGCCTTGAGTTCACTAATATTGTAATCTTCTGTAGGGAGAGTTATTGAGGGTATTGAAGATTTTTTTTAATGTGTCTAATCTCTGATTCAAGTGACACACATGAACTGAAAATATAAGCTTTCAGGGCACATTTTGATTGAAATGAATAATACCACTTGCTGACAGAACCAGATGTATTGAAAAAAGAAAATAAGACTACCTGCCTTCTATAGCCATGAAAGCAAAATTCATTGTTCCGTTTAAATAAGTTTGTGTTTTATTTTGCACCACCACACATCTGCATATTTAAAATACTACATCCTTTTGTCCACTTTTTAATGGGATTAATTGTTTTCTTAATGTTGAGTTTTTTTTTGAGTTTGTAAAAATGTACGCTGAATACTAATCCCTTGTCAGCAGCATAGTTTGTGAATATTTTCCCCATTCAACAGGTTGTCTCTTCACTTTGTTGATTGTTTCCTTTACTTTGCAGAAACTTTTTAGTTTAATATAGCCCCATTTATCCATTTTTGCTTTTGTTATCTGTGCTTTTGAGATATTAGTCATAAAATCTTTGCCTAGACCAAAGTCTTGAAGTGTTTCCCTTAGATTTTCTTCTAGTAGTTTAATAGTTTTGGATCTTACATTTAAGTCTTTAATCTATTTTGAATTGATTTTTGTATATAGTGAGAGATGAGAGTATAGTTTTATTCTTCGATATATGCAGATTGAGTTTTCCCACCACCACTCGTTGAAAAGGGTGTTCCTTCTCCAATGTATGTTCTTGGTGCCTTTGTCAAAAATCAGTAGACTGTAAAGACACGGATTTATTTCTGGACTCTATTCTGTTCCACTGGTCTATGTATCTGTTTTTATAACAATATCATACAGTTTTGGTTACTATAGCTTTGTAATATATTTCAAAATCAGGTAGTGTGATGCTTCTAACTTTATTCTTCTTGTTCAAAATTGCATTGGCTATTTGGGCTCTTTTTCATTGTTCCACATGAATTTTAGATTTTTTTTCTGTTTATGTGAAAAATGACAATGGTATTTTGATAAGAATTGCATTGGATCTGTGGATTGCTTTGGGTATTATGGTAATTTTAACAACATTAATCCTTCTGATTCATAAGCATGGGATGTCTTTCCATTTGCTTGGATCCTCTTCAGTTTTTTAAGTCAGTATTTTATAGTTTTCCTCATTGAGATGTTTAACTTCCTTTGTTAAATTTAGTTTCAGGTGTTTCATTTTTTAGTATCTATTGTAAATGAGATTGCCTTCTTTAGTTTTAGCTAGTTCATTATTAGTATATGGAAACAGTATTGATTTTTGTATGTTGATTTTGTATCCTGCAACTTTATTGAATTGTTTGTTGGTTCTAAGAGGTTTTTTTTGGTAGAGTCTTTTGGTTTTTCTAAATATAATATGATATCATGTGCAAAGAGGAACAATTTGACTTCTTCGTTTCCAATTTAGATGCCTTTTATTTCTTTATTTTGCCCAAATGCTCTGGCTAAAATTTCTGGTACTATGGTGGATAGTAGTGGTGAAAATGAGTGTCTTGTCTTGTTCCAGGTCTTAAAGGAATGTTTCTCAGCTTTTCATCATTCAGTATCATGTTGTCCATGAGTTTGTCACATATAGCCCCTAGTATATTGAGATATGTTCCTTTATTTTATTTTACTTTGAGTTCTGGAATGCATGTACTGAATTTGTTACATAGGTGTACATGTGCCATGGTGGCTTGCTGCAGCCGTCAACCCATTATCTAGGTTTTAAGCCCCACATGCATTAGGTATTTGTCTAATGCTCTCCCTCCCCTTGTCCCCCACACTCTGACAAGCCCCGGTATGTGATGTTCCTCTTCCTGTGTTCCATGTGTTCTCATTGTTCAACTCCCATGTATGAGTGAGAACATGTGGTGTTTGGTTTTCTGTTCCTGTGTTAGTTTGCTGAGAATGATGATTTCCAGCTTCATCCATGTCCCTGCAAAAGACATGAACTCATTCTTTTTTATGGCTGTATAGTATTCTATAGTGTATATGTGCCACATTCTCTTCATCCAGTCTATCTTTGATGGGTATTTGGGTTAATTCCAAGTCTTTGCTATTGTAAGTAGTGTTGCAATAAACATACATGTGCATGTGTCTTTACAGTAGAATGATTTATAATACTTTGGGTATATACTCAGTAATGGTATTACTGGGTCAAATGGTATTTCTAGTTCTAGATCCTTGAGGAATTGCCACACTGTCTTCCACAATGGTTGAACTAATTCACACTCCTACCAACAGTGTAAAAGTGTTCCTATTTCTCTGCATCCTCACCAGCATCTGTTGTTTCCAGACATTTTAACAATCATCATTCTAACTGGCACGAGATGGTATCACATTGTGGTTTTTTTGATTTGCATTTCTCTGATGACCAGTGATGATGAGTTTTTTTTCGTATGTTCGATGGCTACATCAGTGTCTTCTTTTGAGAAGTGTCTGCATATCCTTTGCCCACTTTTTGATGGGGTTGTTTGTTTTTTTCTCGTAAATTTGTTCGAGTTCCTTGTAGATTCTGGATATGTTCATTTTATGTTTAGTTCGTTGAAAGTCTTTACTGTGAAGTGATGTTCAATTTTTTCAAATGCTTATCCTGCATATATTGAGATTATCATAGGATTTTGTCCTTCATTCTATTGATGTGATATATCACATGTATTGATTTATGTATGTTAAACCATTCTTGTATCTTTGCTATAAATTCTGTTTTATCATGGTGTATTATATTTTTGATGTGCTGTTGGATTTGACTTGCTAGTATTTTCTTGAAAATATGTATGTCCATGTTCATCAGATTTATTGGTCTGTAGTTTTCATTTTTTTGTTGTGTCCTTGTCTGGTTTTTGCATAGGGTAATGCTGGCCTTATAGAATGATTTTGGGAGAATTTCATCTTCTTCAGTTTTTAAGAATAGTTTGAGGAAAATTTGTGTTAGTTCATTAATTTTTAAATATTTTTTGTTGGTACATAGTAGGTGTATATATTTATGGCATACATGAAATTTTCATACAGGCATACAATGTGAAATAAGCACATCATGGAGAATAGGGTATCAATCCCCTCAAGCATTTATCCTTTGGGATACAAACAATCCAATTATATTCTTTAGGTTACTTTAAAATGTACAATTATTATTAACTATATCACCTTGTGCTATCAAATAGTAGGTCTTATTCATTCTTTCTAATTTTTTTTGTGCCCATTAACCATTCCAACTTTTCCCCCTTTTCCCTCCCCTACTATTCTTCATAGCCTGTGGTAGCCATCCTTCTACTCTCTATGTCCATGAGTTAAATTGTTTTGATTTTTAAATGCCACAAGTAAGTGGGAACATGTGATCCTTCTGTGCCTGGCTTATTTCACTTAATATAATAGTTTGGTACAATTCAGCAGTGAAGTCATCCAGTTCTGAGCTTTTTATTTTTTTCTTAATTCAATAAATTCTTAATTTTCGGGGTTTCTGTTTGGTTCTTTTTATTATGTCTATATCTTTTGTAAATTTCTCATTCATATTCTGATTGTTTTTCTGATTTCTTTCTAATGTATATCTGTATTCTCTTCTGCCTCACTGAGTTTACTTAATATTTTTATTTTGAATTCTTTTTACAGCACTTTATAAACTTATTTTTCATTAGAATCTGTTGCTGAAGAATTTTTGTGTTCCTTGGAACCGTCAAATTCTTGTTTTTTTTTTTTTCATGTTCCTTGTGTCCTTTTGTTGATATCTGTGCATCTGGTGTAATAGATGCTTCTTCCATTTTTGAGGGGATTTGCTTTCTTAAGCAGAGTACTTTTTATTGAAGAATTATCTAAGGTGTGGGTCAGATAGGGTACATTGGCTCTGATTGTGGGTACATGCAGTAGTGTTGTCTTTGTACCATTTCTTTGGCTATAAACATTGTCAGTAGTGTCTGTAATTTTTTTTAATTTTTAATTTTTATTATATATTTTTTTTCAGTGGAGTAGGTTGTGGTTGTTAGTGGAGGCTGTGGTGAATTTTGCTGGAAATGGAAATGCCAGGTGAGTCAATCCTCAGGTCCCAGTGGGGGCACCAGTGGGCCAAGTATGACTGTTAGGCCCCAGGGTGGTGTAGCAGGTTCAGATGAGCTGATTTTTTGTCCTTCAAGAAGTTTGCTTGGGTGCCAGCAGTGGCAAAAATGGACTGAACATTTGGGTGGGTCCTTGGGCCTCTGGATAGTAGGCATAGTGTGGGCAATGGTAGTAGCTGTGGCATTATAACCCTCTGGCTCCCAAGTTGCCCATGCTGATGTTAGCAGAGTCTGTGATGTGCTGAGCAGGCTATTCCTCGTGCCCACAATTGGTGCATGGGAGTGGATGCCAGCTGTAATGGTAGCTGCTGGCTGGGTGGGCCCATGCTCAGGCCCCCGGGAGGAGTGTTCAGGTGCCAATAGGGGTGGATGAGGCAAAGCAATCCCCAGGACCCCAGAGAGCATGCTCAGATTAGTGAGAATGGCAGGGCTAAGCCAGGTCAGGTGGATCTGTCACCAGGCCCCTCAGTGGTACATATAGGTGCTAACTGTGGTGTGTAAAAGGTAGGGTGATCCCCAGGCACCTGGCAGTGTGCTTGGATGAGGGAGGCTGCAGCTGGACTGCTCACCTTCTGCTGCAGACGGTGGATTTGCTTTCATTGGCCACAGCTGTTGGCAGGTAGTGGTAAGCATGTGCTTCAGTCCCCACTTCCCAACTCTTAGTTTTATTGACCATTTTATTGCTTTTCTAGTCTTAATTTAATTATTTCTGCTGTGATGTTTATTATTTTCTTTCTTATGCTGATTTTTGTCTTAGTTTGCTCTTTTATACTGGGTTTTCAAGATGTTAGTTTAGGTCGTTTACTCTTTATTTTTTTCATGTAGGTGTTTATTGCTATAAGCTTCACTCATAACTATTTTCTGCTATACCTCATAAATCTTGGTATTTTTGTTTTTACTTTACCTTTGTCTCAAGGTTGTTTTTCATTTTCCTCTAATTTCTTTTTTGACCCAGTGTTTTTATAGAAGCATGCTTAATTTCCATACATTTGTAAATGTTTTAGTTTTTTTTTTCCGTTATGTATTTCTAGTTTCATACCACTGTGGCCAGAAAAGAAATTTGATACTTGGTATAATTTCAATCTTAAACTTGTTAAGACTTCATTTGTGGCCTAACATATGATCTATTCCACAAAGTGTTCCATGTGCACTTGAAAGGAATGTGCATTCTACAGCTGTGTAATAGAATGTTTTGTATATGTCTGTTAGGTTCATTTTTTAAAAAATACAGTTTAAGTCAAATATAGCCTTATCGATTGATTGTTTGGATTATCTATTGTAGAATGTGGGATAGTGAGGTCCACTACTATTACTATATTGCTGTCTACTTTCCCTTCAGTTGTTAATATTTATTTTATATTTTTAGGAACTTGACATTGAGTTAATATATATTTACAATTGTTATGTTCTCTTGATCAATTGATCCCTTTATCATTATATAATGATCTTTATCTCTTGCAACATTTTTTTACTCAGATTCTATTTTACTTGATATAAGTGTAGTCACCACTACTCTCTTTTGGTTTTTATTTGCATAGAATATTTTTTCCATCCCTGCCTTTTCACCCTTTGTGTGTCTTTGAAACTAAGATTAGTATCTCCTAGGCAGCACATAGTTTGAACTTGGTTTTATTATTCATTCAGCCAATAATTATGACTGATTACTAATCAGTCATAATTATTAAGACAAATTAATTATGTCTTATTAATTTAATCCACTTACATTTAAAGTACTTTTTCATAGGGAAGGCATTAGTAATGCCATTTTATTGTGTTCTGACAATTTTTAAAGTTTCTTTGCTCCTTTCTTACTTTCTTGCTGTCTTTCTTCATGAGTCACTGAACCGTTTTTAATAGTATTCTCTGAATTTTTGCTTTATTTTTGTGTATGTACTATACGTTTTTGTTTTGTGGTTACTGTAATGCTTACATAAAACTACTTATAGAAATAACAGTCTAATTTTAAGCATACAACTTAATTTGTTTTTTGCATACAAAACTCTATATTTATACTCTGTCCATCATATTATGTGCTATTTATGTCATACTTTGCATCTTTTTTATTGAGTATCAAATTACTGTAGTTTAGTTGTTTTTAACATTTTGTTTTTTAACTTTTATTTGTGTTAAAACTGATTATACTCTGCTATTAGAAAATTAGAATATCCTGAATTGACCCTATATTTATCTTTATTTGTAGGTTTTATACTTTCATGTTTCATACTGTTACTTAGTATACTTTAATTTAAACTTAAAAAGTTCCCTTTAGCATTTCCTGTAAGGTAGGTCCAGTGGTGATAAACTCCCTTAGCTTTTCTTTGGTTTAGGAATATCTTTATCTCTCCTTAATTTCTAAGTAATAGCATTGCTGAATATCATATTATTGGTTGACAGGCTTTTTGCTTTTTCCCCCTCTGTCAGCACTTTGAATGTATTATTTGACTTCTTCCTAGCCTGAAAGGTTTCTGCTGAGAAATCTGCTGTATGACCTTCTGTGAGTTCTCCCTTGTATGTGAAGTGTTCTTTTTCTCTCACTGCTTTCAAATTTATCTCATTTTCTTTGACTCTTTACAATTTGAATATGATATGTATAGGGCCATCTTTGAGTTGAATTTGCTTGGAAACTTTTGAGATTCATAAATCTGGATACTTACATCCCTCTCATGACGTGGGGATTTTTCATTCATTATTTCTTTAAGAAATCTCCTGTTCTTTTCTCTCTCTCTTCTCTTTCTGAGAAATTCATATTGTGTATATTCATTCATTTAATGAAATGCCATAGATCTCATACTTTCTTCACTTTTTTCATGATTTTTTTTTTTGATCCTCTAACTGGCTAATTTCCAATGACTTTTATTTGATTTTGCTGATTCTTTTGCATGATCAAGTCTACTTTTGAAGCTCTCTATTAAGTTTTTAAAGTTCCATTATTGCATTCTTTAGCTCCAGGATTTTCATTTGATTCATTTTTATGGTTTCTATTTTTTATTAAACTTTTCATTTTGTTCATGTATTAGTTTTGTGAGTTTGTCTAGTTGTCTGTCTGTATTCTCTTTCATCTCATTGAGCTACCTTAAGATAATTATTTTAAATTTTTTGTCAGAAAATTATTTGATTTTTTTTTCTCTGTCATTGGTTACTATAGCTTTATTGTTTTTCTATGGGTCATGCTTGCCTGATTCTTCATGATCAGTGTAGGCTTACAATGGTATATGTGCCTTTGAAGTAGAAAACATCTCTTCCAGTTTTTACTTACTATTTTTAGTGGTTACAGATCTTTTTCTTTGGATTTCCAGGCTGATGGGATAACTTCCTCAGTTGCAATCAGGAAGGATTACAGTTAGGTTGCATGGCTACTGCTGGGTCCACAGTAGGGTCTGTGGTTGGTAGACCTGTTACCAGGGACCTGGACATCAATGATCCTGTCTCATCCCTAGGAAGACAGGACTGCCTTTAGGACCTTGCCCAGAATGACTGGTACTAGGACAAGGATCTATTTCATAGTCTGCAGTTTGAAGACAGTGGGCCCGTTACTGCATGTGCAGATGGGTGTGTTTCCTGCCAAGTTCTGGAGAGGGCTCCTTCTAGTTCAAGAAGTGGTCCTTGAGAAGACAGGACACATCATGGTCTGGGGCTTAATGGGACTGGAATCAAGTTACTGGGCTCTTTCAAGATCTTTAGTTGGACTGAGGTTAGTAGGCCTGGCTCTGGGGGCATATGTGGACAGTGTGCTAGATTACCGCAGATGAGTGCATCTCCTGCCATGTCCTTGGATGGGTAAGACAAGCTGAGAAGGGCCAAAACTGAGTTACAGAGTTATTTCAAGTTTCAGAGTTGAACTAAGATCAACAGCCCTGCCTTTAGACATGGACAGATGTGTCCCCTTCCAGGTCCCTGGGTGGGAAGGACTGCTTATGTACTGGGGCCAAAGCCAGGTCATGGTCTACTTTAGGGTCCAGAGCTGGGATTAAGTTTGGTGGGCCTCTTACAGGATGCATGGGAAGGTGTGTCTCTTAGATCACTTGGTTAATGCTGCTGGTGATGGAATGAAGGCCAAATTGGGCTACAGCCAAGCCCTCAGTGGGATGGGGCAACTTCTGAGTTTGTAGTCAGAACTATGGTCAGTGAACCTGGGCCTGGGTGCAGGCCTGCTTTCTCAAAAAAGTTTTCCTTGGTCTTAGACTTCACCAGGGATTTGTAAACTCCTATCTAGATTCCAAAGCTCCTGGAAAGGCACTTTTATGTGGGGATGGGTGCCAAATTATTGTTGCTGTGAGGGGATACAAGCAGGAGACCTCATATGCTGTTATCTTACTGCCATTACCCAGCTTTTTTCAATTCTTAATGAATTAATGAATTTAGGCAATTAGGTGAAAAGCCATTAGTAGAAAGATTGATGGGAATTTTATAAAGATTAATGGGGAAATCAGGCTAACAATACTTGCCTATTGATCAATATTAGCATCACTAAAATTGAAAAAGACATATCATTAAGTGGCTTATTATATGTATTTAATATTACCTTTGAAGTATTCTTGCCTAAAAATATTGAAGCTAAAAGCTAATCATTCTTTTAATTATCAGTATATAGCAAATATGAGGGAAAGATGAACAGTCTAAAAGACACCAGAAAAATACAGAATTCTTTGGGATAAATGACTATTTCTCTACAAATCAATGTCATAAAAAGGGTAAATATTGGTGAAGACTAAAGAAAATTTTTAAAACTTTGCTAGATAATTTGTAAAAGTGATCATGGACTTTGGGAGGCCTAGGAAGGTGGATCACGAGGTCAGGAGATCAAGACCATCCTGGCTAACACAGTGAAACCCCATCTTTACTAAAAATACAAAAAGTTAGCTGGGTGTGGTGGTGGGCACCTGTAGTTCCAGCTACTTGGGAGGCTGAGGCAGGAAAATGGCATGAACCCGGGAGGCGGAGCTTGCAGTGAGCCAAGATTGTGCCACTGCACTCTAGCCTGGGCGACAGAGCGAGACCTCACCTCAAAAA
>NW_012107775.1:1504903-1506041 GCF_000951045.1 Mandrillus leucophaeus | reverse complement strand
CTTATCAGCTTAAGGAGATTTTGGGCTGAGGTGATGGGGTTTTCTAAATATACAATCATGTCATCTGCAAACAGGGACAATTTGACTTCCTGTTCTCCTAATTGAATACCCTTTATTTCTTTCTCTTGCCTGATTGCCCTGGCCAGAACTTCCAACAGTATGTTGAATAAGAGTGGTGAGAGAGGGCTTCCTTGTCTTGTGCCAGTTTCCAAAGGGATGTTTCCAGTTTTTTGCTCATTCAGTATGATATTGCCTGTGGGTTTGTCACAAATAGCTCTTATTATTTTGAGATACATCCCATCAATACCAGTTTATTGAGAATTTTTAGCAAGGAGGGCTGTTGAATTTTGTTGAAGGCCTTTTCTGTATCTATTGAGATAATCATGTGGTTTTTGTCATTGATTCTATTTATGTGATGGGTTACATTTATTGGTTTGCATATGTTGAACCAGCCCAAGCTGACTTGATCATGGTGGATAAGCTTTTTGATGTGCTGCTGGATTTGGTTTGCCAGTGCTTCATTGAGGATTTTCGGATTGATGATCATCAGGGATTTTCGTCCAAAATTCTCTGATTTTGTTGTGTCTCTGCCAGGCTTTGGTATCAGGATGATGCTGGCCTCATAAAATGAGTTAGGGAGGATTCCCTCTTTTTTTATTGTTTGGGAAATTTTCAGAAGGAATGGTACCAGCTCCTCTTTGTACATCTGGTAGAATTCGGCTGTGAATCCATCTGGTCCTGGATTTTTTTTGGTTGGTATGCTGTTAATTATTGCCTCCATTTCAGAGCCTGTTATTGGTCTATTCAGAGATTCAACTTCTTCCTGCTTTAGTCTTAGGAGGGTGTATGTGTCCAGGAATTTTTTCCATTTCTTCTGGGTTTTCTAGTTTATTTGCTTAGAGGTGTTTATAGTATTCCCTGATGGTAGTTTGTATTTCTGTGTGATCGGTGGTGATATCCCCTTTATGAGTTTTTATTGTGTCTATTTGATTCTTCTCTCTTTTCTTCTTTATTAGTCTTGCTAGTGGTCTATCAATTTTGTTGATCTTTTCAAAAAACCAGCTCCTGGATTCATTGATTTTTTGAAGAGTTTTTTGTGTCTCTATCTCTTTCAGGTCTGCTCTGATCTTAGTTATTT
>NW_012107775.1:1499385-1504540 GCF_000951045.1 Mandrillus leucophaeus | reverse complement strand
TATTGCCCAGGCTGGTCTCTAACTCCTGGGCTCATGCTATCCTTCTAACTCAGCCTTAGAAAATGCTGGGATTATAGGCCACCATGCCTGGCTCAACTTTTGGAGTCCTGAGACTGTTTTACTTCATAAGCCCAGGCTAACTTCCTTGAGGATAAGACTATGTGTAGAGAAAGACCCATCTGACAGCTGCATCATTCACCAGATAGGTGATGAGGCCATCTTGGACCATCTGTTTTTGCTAAAGCTACCAGCCGACTGCTACCACATAAAGGACCCCAGGCAACATTTGCAGAAGAACCACTCATCTGAGCCCAGGCAAAATTGTTGACCTATAGCATGCAGAGCTAATAAATTATTCTTGTTTTTAAGCCACTAAATTTAGGAGTGGTCATTATTCAGTAGGAGATTGCTAAAGCAGAGTCATAATAATCAAACAGTATGTGGATCCTACTGGATCCACATTCAGACAAATCACCTGTAAAAAGGATCTTTGAGATAAATAAGGAAATTTGAGCATGGATTGCGTGTTAGATAATGTCAAAAAATTATTTTAATTTTATCAGTTGTTTTATATTGTAAACAAAAATGATATAGAGATGCATACTGTAGATTTATCAGGGAAATGCCCTGATATATGGTATTTGCTTTGAAATAACCAAAGAAAGAAAGACATGGGAGACATAGATAAAACAAAATTGGTAAGATGTTGATAATTATTGAAGTTGAGTGACGTGTTCACGGTTTATATGACATTCTCTCAACATCTCATTTTGTTTTTAATGTCTTTTTTGTATTAAACATTTTTTAAAGAAAATATCAATTGTTCTTAGTAGCCTCTCAGCAAGCATTCGTTTTCCACCTGTGGATCCCTTCTCTGCCTTTTCCAACCTTTTCCAGGGTTGGCTCATTTGGAAAGATCTCTGGGCGAAGCTTCTTGTGGACTCCGTTAATTGTTGTATTAATGGGGTTTAAGAACCATTAAGACTGTCACACAGTAGGAGCTGCCAGTTTTACATTAATTTCAGCAGGAGTGCTGGGGACCTTCATATGGGAGCTGTCCACAATCCTGGCAGCCCCATTATTCATGTTTTTATTTTTCAGAAAGAGGTTTTGTTTGACATCATAGAGGAAGAAATTAATGTGACCCATCTGCAGTCTAATTTGTGTAGAGAATCTAGTTGTTAGCCAGGTAACAGTCTAGCTCTTTGAGGTGACTAAAGTCCTTACGCTTGCTAATTTAGCTGAGGAAGAAATAGCTTTTGTGAATTCCCCTTTAGGAGTGTTATAGATGTGAGTCTGGATCATGTCATCTTAGCAAAAGCAGGTTTGAAAATTCTGTCGAGGGCTGATTTGTGTGTGTGGCTAGTTTGGTATAAACGGGTTTTCTGGTATGGAAGTGGTGTATCTGAACGTTGCTATGTCTAGGGAAAGACGAAGTGAGAAATAATCCCATTATTGAGAATAAGTCACCAAGAGATCTGGGTTTTTATAAAATATAAAAATAGAAAGGAGTGAAACAAAGTAACCTATAAACCTCTCTACTTCCCCATCCCCCAGCTTCCTACAGATTCCAAACAGACAGCTACAACATACTTTGGGCCTGCTGCAGGCCATGTTCTATGTTAAGTACTCCACATGCCTGATCTTATTTAGTTCTTAATAAAATCTGCACAGTTTGTATTATTTGTTTCATTTACAGATTAACAATCTTAGGGCAGAGAGACTACCTAACTGTCCCAACTCTTCCTTATTCCAGTACTACCTCGTAAATACAGAATGGGCTCTGAGCTGAGTCATTTTGCAGAAATCAGAGATCACATTTATTTGATTAAAGCCATAAAATCAAGAGGAGCTATTCCATTGTTTGGGCCCTCCCAATAATCAAGGAAATCATTATCAGGCTTTATGGAAGATGTTTGATTTGATTACTTTGTATAAACCCATGCTGATTATAACTAGAATATTTTGCGGTTTCATATCCCATTTGAAAAAAATGCTGCTTTTTTCAACATATACGACTCACAGGTATGTATGTAAAACATAATGCAGGGACAAAAATACATTAAAGTTTGTTGCATTTCTTCTAAACCAGTCCTAATAATAATTAAATAACACTTTGTACAAAATGCTTTTACTTTTGGCTCACCTATGGGCCAGGATATTTTAGGAGAAAGATAAACTTTTAAATCAGAGAAAGCTGAGATTCAGTTCTAGCAATGTTCCTTTTCAATGTGGTACTTTGATGAATTAATATCTCTGAGCCTTGGCTTTTTTATTTGTCTAATAAAAATAATGATGTTTGTAACCCACGAAGGAAGAAATGACATTTTGTAGTAAAGCTTCCCACACAGCATCTGACAAAGAATTTTCCTCTCCTTGAATGGAAATATTTGATTTTGTATGTATTGAACTTTATCTCTATTCCATGATCAATGTGTTCTTGGACCATTTTGTACAACTTAGTGAACATCGGTAATAACAATGTTATTGCCAATGCTGGTAAGATTAAGGGATGTTAATAAAATAGAATTTTGTGGAACATGTTGATTCTCACATTTGATATGAGAACAAAGGTGGTAAAAATAACCCAGGGTAGGCTACTCATGATGCGCCACCATGTAGTCAACTTTCACACATTAGGAAAGGGGTGTCTATCTTTTCCCAATTTAGCACTCCTTCAAGAGTGGCATGCAGACAGTGGAGCAGGTGAGTCAATGTGAATGGGCAGCTGCTGGACTTATCACTTGCACTGACTTGAGCAGAGTCTGGTGGAGAAGCACAGGCACAAATTTATGATGATGTATGTCACATTCTTCTTATTGTTGATGTGATTTAAAAAATGACAACCTTTTTCCAAACTCCTCAGAGTTTTTCTGAAGAGGAAGCCAAATAGAAGACATATGGCCATGCCTTTTTCTCTTTCTTTTTTTACACTTTATTTGCATGTGGTAATTCTTATTATAATGCCTTTTAATTTTGACTAAGACCTTTAATCCTATTTCATCAGACCTCTACTGTGTTTTTGGCTTCCTTTAGTGTTGTGGTTTAAAATAATACAAACCTTCCCACATTTCTGCATGTTTTCTAGCCTTACTTGTCTTTTTTTCTTCTATAAATTCTGACTATTTCATTTGATACTGACCAGCAGTTTCTCTTTAACTTGAGATTTTTCCATATTCTACAAAATAGATCCTCTGATTTCTGTTTAACATTTCCTACTCAAAATTATGTGGCTAGTGTACTTTGGAAAACCGAAATTCTTGTTCTCTTAAGCTGCCATTATACATCATAAAATTCTGAAAAAAGATCTTTGTAAAAGTTAGGCAACACAATGCAAAGCATAACTTTATTGTTATGCAAGGATGTGTTTTCATACCCCACTCCAGAGGTTCCAGGAGATAGGCAGGTTATGAGGTGCTTCTCATTTTCTTTCTCCCGGGAAAAGTCAGCTGAAAACTATGACTCAGATAATTCTGATTTCTGAAATATGGCTTTCTTTTTGATCCTCTTGTTACCACTTGGGCTTCGAAAGGAAGTGGGGAAACGAGGGGTGAGGGAAACAGAAGAGAATAGACTCGAAATCAAGAGACCTACTTTCTTTTATTTGGTATTTATTTATTTATTTATTTTACTCTAAGTTCTGGGGTACATGTGTAGAATGTGCATGTCTGTTACATAGGTACACACGTGCCATGGTGGTTTGCTGCACCCATCAATCCGTCATCTACATTAGGTATTTCTCCAAATGCTATCCCCAAGCCCCCCACCCCCTGACAGGCCCTCGTGTGTGATGTTCCCCTCCCTGTGTCCATGTGTTCTCATTGTTCAACTCACACTTATGAGTGAGAACATGCAGTGTTTGATTTTCTGTTCTTGCATTAGTTTGCTTGCTGAGAATGATGGTTTCCAGCATCATCCATATCCCTGCAAAGGACATGAACTCATCCTTTTTTATGGCTGCATCATATTCCATGGTGTATATGTGCCACATTTTCTTTATCCAGTCTATCATTGATGGGTATTTGGGGTGGTTTCAAGTCTTTGCTATTGTGAACACAATAAACATGTGTGCATGTGTCTTCATAGTAGAATGATTTCTAATCATTTGGGTATATACCCATTAATGGGATTGTTGGCTCAAATGGTATTTCTGGTTCTAGATCCTTGAGGAATTGCCACACTGTCTTCCTCAATGGTTGAACTAATTTACACTCCCATCAACAGTGTAATTCCTCCACATCCTCTCCAGCATCTGTTGTTTCCTGACTTTTTAATGATCGCCATTCTAACTGGCATAAGATAGTATCTCATAGTGGTTTTGATTTGCATTTCTCTAATGACCAGTGATGATGAGCTTTTTTTGTTATTATTATTATTATACTTTAAGTTCTAGGGTACATGTGCCCAACGTGCAGGTTTGACATATAGGTATACATGCGCCATGTTGGTTTGCTGCACTCATCAACTCATCATTTACATTAGGTATTTCTCCAAATCCTATCCCCAAGCCCCCCACCCCTGACAGGCCCTCATGTGTGATGTTCCCTACCCTGTGTCCACGTGATCTCATTGTTCAATTCCCACCTATGACTGAGAACATGTGGTGTTTGGTTTTCTGTCCTTGTGATAGTTTACTCAAAATGATGGTTTCCAGCTGCATCCAAGTCCCTTCAAGGGACATGAACTCATCCTTTTTTATGGTTGCATAGTATTCCATGGTGTATATGTGCCACAGTTTCTTAATCCAGTCTATCATTTTGGGTTGATTACAAGTCTTTGCTATTGTGAATAGTGCCCCAATAAACATACATGTGCTTGTGTCTTTATAGTAGCATGATTTATAATCCTTTGGGTATATAACCAGTAATGGGATTGCTGGGTCAAATGGTAATTCTAGTTCTAGATCCTTGAGGAATCGCCACACTGTCTTCCACTATAGTTGAACTAATTTACACTCCCACCAACAATGCAAAAGCATTCTTATTTCTTTACATCCTCTCCAGCACCTGTTGTTTCCTGACCTTTTAATGATTGCCATTCTAACTGGTGTGAGATGGTATCTCATTGTGGTTTTGATTTGCATTTTTCTGATGACCAGTGATGATGAGCATTTTTTCATGTGTCTGTTGGCTGCATATATGTCTTCTTTTGAGAA
>NW_012107775.1:1488815-1495546 GCF_000951045.1 Mandrillus leucophaeus | reverse complement strand
TGGTGATGAAATCTCTCAGCATTTGCTCGTCTGTAAAGGATTTTATTTCTTCTTCACTTATGAAGCTTAATTTGGCTGGATATGAAATTCTGGATTGAAAATTCTTTTCCTTAAGAATGTTGAATATTGGTCCTCACTCTCTTCTGGCTTGTAGGGTTTCTGCCAAGAGATCTGCTGTTAGTCTGATGGGCTTCCCTTTGTGAGTAACTCGACCTTTCTCCCTGGCTGCCCTTAACAGTTTTTCCTTCATTTCAACCTTGGTGAATCTGAAAATTATGTGTCTTGGGCTTACTCTTCTTGAGGCATATCTTTGTGGTGTTCTCTGTATTTCCTGAATTTGAGTGTTGGCCTGCCTTGCTATGTTGTGGAAGTTCTCCTGGTTAATAGCCTGAAGAGCATTTTCCAACTTGGTTCCATTCTCCCCATCACTTTCAGGTACACAAATCAAACGTAGATTTGGTCTTTTCACATAGTACCATAGATCTTGGAGGCTTTGTTCATTTCTTTCTACTCTTTTTTCTCTAACCTTGTCTTCTTGCTTTATTTCATTAATTTGATTTTCAATTACTGATACCCTTTCTTCTGCTTGAATGAATCGGCTATTGAAGCTTGTGCATGTGTCATGAAGTTCTCGGGCCATGGTTTTCAGTGCCATCTGGTCATTTAAGGTCTTCTCTACACTGTTTATTCTAGTTAGCCATTTGTCTAATCTTTTTTCAAGGATTTTAGCTTCCTTGAGATGGGTTTCAACATCCTCCTTTAGCTCGGAGGTTTGTTATTACTGACTTTCTGAATTGTACTTCTGTCAACTAGTGAAAGTCATTCTTCATCTACCTTTGTTCCATTGTTGGCGAGGAGCTGTCATCCTCTGGAGGAGAAGAGGTTTGCTGATTTTTCGAATTTTCAGCTTTTCTGCTCTGGTTTCTCCCCATGTTTGTGGTTTTATCTATCTTTGGTCTTTGATGTTGGTGACCTACAAATAGGGTTTTGGTGTAGATGACCTCTTGTTTATGTTGATGCTATTCCTTTCTGTTTGTTAGTTTTCCTTCTAACAGTCTGGTCCCTCAGCTGCAGGTCTGTTGGAGTTTGCTGGAGGTCCATTCCAGACTCTGTTTGCCTGGGTATCACCAGCCGAGGCTACAGAACAGTAAATGTTGCAGAATAGCAAATATTGCTACCTGATCCTTCCTCTGGAAGCTTTGTCCCAGAGGGGCAGCTGCCTATATGAGGTATCTGTTGGCCCCTACTTGGAGGTGTCTCCCAATTAGGCTACATGTGGGTCAGGGACCAACTTGAGGAGGAAGTCTGTCCATTCTCAGAGCTCAAACACCGTGCTTGGAGAGCCACTGCTCACTTCAGAGCTGCCACACAGGGATGTTTAAGTCTGCAAAAGTTGTCTGCTGCCTTTTGTTCAGTGATGCCCTGCCCACAGAGGTGGAGTCTACAGTCAGTGGGCCTTGTTGAGTTGTGGTGGGTTCCGCCCAGTTCGAGCTGCCTGGCTGCTTTGTTTACCTACTCAAGCCTCTGCAATTGCAGACACCCCTCCTCCAGCCAGGGTGCAGCCTCGCAGTTCGATCTCAGACTGCTGTGCTAGCAGTGGGCAAGGCTCCGTGGATGTCGGACCCACTGAGTCAGGCACAGGAGAGAACCTCTTTGTCTGCCAGTTGCTAAGACCTTGAGAAAAGTGCAGTATTTTGGTGGGAATGACCTGTTTTTCCAGGTAGTCTGTCACAGCTTCCCTTGGCTAGGAAATGGAAATCCCCCAACCCTTTGCCCTTCCTGGGTGAGGCGATGCCCTGCCCTGCTTTGGCTTGCCCTCCATGGGCTGCACCCACTGTCCAACCATCCCAGTGAGATGAACCATGTACTTCAGTTGGAAGTGCAAAAATCACTCATCTTCTCTGTTGATCACCCTGGGAGCTGCAGACCGGAGCTCTTCCTATTTGGCCATCTTGGAACACCCCCGATGAGCTTTTTTTCATGTTTGTTGGCTGCCTAAATGTCTTCTTTTGAGAAGTGCCTGTTCATACCCTTTGCCCACTTTTTGATGGGGTTGAATGTTTCTTTCTTATAAATTTGTTTAAGTTCTTTGTAGATTCTGAATATTAGCCCTTTGTCAGATGGATAGATTGCAAAATTTTTCTCCCATTCTGTAGGTTGCCTGTTCACTCTGATGATAGTTTCTTTTGCTGTGCAGTAGCTCTTTAGTTTATTCAGATCCCATTTGTCTATTTTGACTTTTGTCGTCATTGCTTTTGGTGTTTTAGTCATGTGGTGTTTGACCATGCCAGTGTCCTGAATGGTATTGCCTAGGTTTTCTTCTAGGGTTTTTATGGTTTTAGGTCTAACATTTAAGTCTTTAATCCATCTTGAGTTAATTTTTGTATATGGTGTAAGGAAGGGATCCAGTTTCAGCTTTCTACGTATGGCTAGCCAGTTTTCCCAGCACCATGTATTAGATAGGGAATCCTTTCCCCATTGCTTGTTTTTGTCAGGTTTGTGAAAGATCAGATGGTTATAGATGTGTAGTGTTATTTCTGATGCCTCTGTTCTGTTCCATTGGTCCATGTCTCTGTTTTGGTACCAGTACCATGCTGTTTTGGTTACTGTAGACTTGTAGTATAGTTCGAAGTCAGGTAGCATGATGCCTCCAGCTTTTCTCTTTCTGCTTAGGGTTGTCTTGGCTATGTGGGCTCTTTTTTGGTTCCACATGAAATTTAAAGTAGTTCTGTGAAGAAAGTCAATGGTAGCTTGATCAGGATAGCATTAAACCTATGAATTACTTTGGGCAGTAGGCCATTTTGACAATATTGATCCTTCCTTTCCATGAACATGGACCATTTTTCCATTTGTTTCTGTCCTCTCTTATTTCCTTGAGCAGTGGTTTGTAGTTCTCCTTGAAGAGGAAAAGACCTACTTTCTTACTCTGGTCACCTGGTGCTGTGTACAATTATCTGTATGGTATTGGGCATGCCATTTTATCCTCGGTAAACCTGTTGCCTCATCTGCCAAATGGATTGGACCAGAACATTTTTAAGGTACCTTCAGCTTCCACACTCCATGACTGTAAGAAAGGGAAGTAGAATGGGGGATAGAGAAGAAAGGTGGGGTGGATGGGACTTCCCTGAAGAACAGAAAAAACAATTTCTTTGTCGCCCCTTTCTTCCACCCAGAGAATTTCTTGTACTTTACTGGAGAATGTGTGACTTAGAATAACCTTTTGGAAAGCACTTTGACATTATCTTGTACAGCTGAAAATTCTCATGCTCTAAGACCTGGCCATTGTCCCTCCAGGTTTATGCCATGAGAAATCATTTACATGCAGAAAAGAGACATGTACAGGAATGTTTATAGCAATACTAGTGTGGAAGGAAAAATTTGGAAACCTTTCAAATGTCCATCTGAAAGACTAGAGAAATAAATTATCCCAAAGGAAACAATGCCTTCCAATTGTTATTGTAGCAAAATTGAATTTGTTCATGTGGAAAACGTATTGAGTATGTTCTCTTTGCCTGTCACTGTGTCAGCTTTGGGTGTTCAACATATCTCTATGGCTAATGCACATTTCCTGCTCTTGTAGAATCCAATATCCTTTTGCTTTTTCTCACAGTATTGACACACTAGTTCAATTTTTCCATTAGTTGTGGAAATAAGGTACTAATATATCAATAGAATCTCTGATCTTGGTGACACTTCCACTGAAACTGTGAAATGCATTATTGTTTTTCTTTTAACAGACTAAAATCATCCCTTTTTTTCTTTCCACCTACTTTTTCTCTACACATTTACCTATTTTGGATGTGTCATATAAATGGAGGCATATAATATGTGGCATTTGGTAACTAGCTTTTTCACTTAGCATAATCTTTTCAAAGTTCATCTGTGTTATACTGTATATCAGTACTTTATTTTTATGACTAAATATTATTTTATTGTTTGGATACACCACATTTTGTCAATCCATTCATCAGTTGATGGACATTTTCATTGTTTCCACTTTCGGGGTTATTATCAATAGTGCTGCTATGAACATTTGTGCACAAGTATTACGTGGACATACATTTCCAATTCTCTTGGGTAAATAGTTAGGAGTAGAAGAGATAGGTCATATGATAACTCTATGTTTAGCTTTTTGGGGGATTTTCAAATTGTTCTGTAAAGTGGCTGCACCGTTTTACAACCCTATTGGCAATATATTAGAACTTCAATTCCTTCACATCTTTTATAACACTTATTATTGTCTGGCTGTATTTTAATCAGTATTTTGGGTGTGAACTGGTATCTTATGCTTTTGATGTCTAACAATGTTAAACATCGTCTAACAATGTTAAACAATGTTAAACATCTTTTTGTATGAATATTGAACTTTAAGCTTTTGAAAATGTTTAATTTTATTTATTTTTTTACTTGTATTGCAAATTGACAAATTATAGTTGTATATATTTATGGAGTAAAAAGTGATGTTATGATTCATGAACACATTGTGAAATAATTAAGTCAAGATAAGTAACATATCCATCACCTAATATAAATATTCTTTTGGTGAGAAGATTTAGAATTTACTCTCTTAGTAATTCTGAAATGTATAATACACTATTAACTATATTTACCATACTGTGTAATAAATATTTTAAAAACTTTATTTCTTCTATATAACTAAGGCTTTGTATTTTTTAAATATCATGTCCCCATTCCCTCCACTGCCAGCCTCTAGTAATCACCATTCTATTCCCTGCTTCTATGAGTATGATTGTTTTAGATTCCACATGTAAGTGAGAACATGAGGTATTTGTCTTTCTGTGCCTGGCTTATTTCACTTAGGATGATGTTCTCCAATTCTACCCATGTTGTTGCAAATGACAGAATTTCTTTATTTTTAAGGTTGAATAGTATTCTATTGTGTATATATAGCACATTTTTTGGTCCACTTACTGATTGGTGGACACTTAGATTGATTCTATAACTTGGCTATTGTTAATAATGCTGCCAAAAATATAGGAGTGTAAATATGACTTTGATATAAAACTTTTGAGTAAATACCCCAAAGTGGGATTGTGTATCATATGACAATTCTATTTTTAGTTTTTTGAGGAACCTCCATAGAGCTTTCCATAATGGCTGTACTATTTCACATTTCCACCAGTAGCACACAAGAGTTCCCTTTCCTCCACATATTGGCCAACACTTATCTTTAATCTTTTTGTTGCTAGCCATTCTAACAGATGTGAAGTGATATCACATTGTGGTTTTAATTTGCATTTGTTTAATGGTTAGTGATGCTGAGATTTTAAAAATATATATTTCTTGGCCATTTCTATTTATTCTCTTGATAAAATGTTTATTCAGGTTCCTTACTGTCCACTTTTTTTTTAAAGACATGATGTCTTGCTCTGTTGCCCAAGGTACAGTGCAGTAGTGCCATTATAGCTCACTGTAGCCTCAAACTCCTAGGCTTAAGTGATCCTCCTGAGGCAGGAGAATAGAGAGTTAGAGTAACCAAGGGTTAAGGATGATGGAAAAAGAACAGCAGGTGCAGCCATTTCGCATAAGTGAAAGAAAAGCATGTGCAGACAGTTCTAGGCAAGATTAGGGAGCATATAGGCCCCGTCCTTGCGCCTGTGATAACAAGACAGAAGTTTCCACTTTAGCCGCTGATTGACTGTAGGCCAAGCCTCCACTTTAGCCTCTGATTGTTTGCAGGTCAATCCTTCATAGAGTGAAACCAATTGGAGACCTTTTAAAGGCACCTGGGGGCTGTTGTCAAGTTCTTTTGGCTTTATAAAAACCCTCGGGAGCATTGCAATGGAGAGGCTTTTGGGCTGCTTGCTGGAGCCTGCTTCTCCTCTGTGAATTATACTTTAGCTTCTTCAGTGAATCTGTGTCTTTGTTACTCTGTTGTTTTGTTGCATTGTCTTTCATTGCTTTGTTCTTTCGTTGCTTTGTTTGTGCATTTTGTTCAAATTTGTTCAACACGCCAAGAATCTGAACAACTCACAGTCAAGACCTTCTAGCTGACATATTTTGGTGAGCCAGCCAGGAGGTAAGCCCAAATTTTGGAATTTATTTTTCCTTCTCTTTCTTTGTCAAAGCTATCGTTTACAGACATGGGTTGGGCAGTTAAAATCCCGTAGGGCATCTGCTGCTTGAAGTCTCCCATGATAGGATAACTTGGTTATGGAAAAGGACATTTAGGTCCTGCTGAATGCAAGACAAATCCATGCAGGTTTCTGTTTGTATGGTGAAATGTCTTTCAGAAGGTTAGAACCCTCATTTTCTGATTTCTATGTTTGTTTTTTTAATTTTTATTTAATTTTATTTTTTGAGACAGAGTCTACCTCTGTTACCTACACTGGAGTGCAATGGCATGATCTCGGCTCACTGCACCCTTCACCTCCTGGGTTCAATCAGTTCTCCTACCTCAGCCTCCTGAGTAGCTGGGATTACGGCATGCACCACTATGCCTGCCTGGCTAATTTATGTATTTTTAGTAGAGACAGGGTTTCACTATGTTGGCTGGGCTGGTCTCAAACTCCTGACCTCAGGTTTTCCACCCTCCTTGGCCTCCCAAACCGTTGGGATTACAGGCGTGAGCCACCGCGTCCGCCCTCTGTGTTCATTTTATTGATGATTTGTGGGGAAAGCAGTAGTGCAGAATTACTTTTTTCTTAGAGTAGGGAAAGGGACTTCTGTTTTATGTATGTTTTTTTTGTTTTTTGTTTTTTTTTTTTTTT
>NW_012107775.1:1448987-1488765 GCF_000951045.1 Mandrillus leucophaeus | reverse complement strand
TGAGAACCTCTAATTTTTGTTTGTAGAAACAAACCCCTGACTTTGTTAGTTTTAAGCTACATTGCAAGGTCCCTTGTTTCACAAAGGTTACAGGCTGGAGCAGCTTATTTCACTTGGTAGGATGCAAAATAGCTGAGTATTGCATTCTGAGACCAAGGGAGTCATAGTAGGTCCATCACTTATGGAGGGAAAACATTCCGAGTAGTGCAATGGCCCACCTAAGTCAGAGACATCTGATACTCTAAAATCAGAGATATCTGAACTGGATAAAGACTGAAGGAGCCCGGGGCCTTCCTCACTGCCTCTGTCCAGGAACATTCATTACTACTGAGGAGCCCCAGGTAACTCTGGATGTAATGGGTACATGAATTCAGTTTCTTTTTTATACCGGGATAATTACTCTGTCCTTACTGTTTGTGTGGGAAAATGTTGTACTAGGACCACGATTGTTGTAGGAATGGAAGAAAAAAAAACAAAGTCAGGCATTTTGCCCCTTCTTTTAACCTGACAATTTGAAAAACAAATCTTCCAGCAGGAGTTTGTAATAGTACCAAGCTGCTGTTCCCCCTGTTGGGAAGGGATATTATAGTTAAAATAGGGACACTGCTACAATTTAAGCACTGCCAGGGTCCAATTTTTTTTTTTTTTCTGCATATGGATATCCAGTTTTCCCAACACTCTTTACTGAAGAGACTATTTTTTTCCCGTTGTGTATTACTGGCAACTTTGTTGAAAATTGATTGACTATACGTGTGTGGGTTCCTTGCCCAGCTATCTATTTTGTTTTATTGGCCGATATGTCTATTTTTACGTCAGTACTGTGCTGTTTCAATTACTATTGCTTTATAGTATACTTTGAAATCAGGTAGTGTGATGTCTCCAGCTTTGTTCTATTTGTTCATGGTTGCTTTGGCTATTCAGGGTTTCTTTTGTGGTTCTATATGAATTTTAGAAGTTTTTTCTATTTCAATGAAAAATGACAATGGAGTATTTATAAGGGCTGCATTGAATCTGTAGATTGCTTTGGGTAGTATGGACATGTTAATATTAGTTCTTTAAATTTATGAACACAAGATGTATTTTCATTTATTTATGTCTTCTGTTTCTTTCATTAACATTTGTAGTTTTCAGTGTACAGGAATTTCACCTCCTTAATTAAATTCATTTCTAAATATTTTTGTAGGTATTGTAAATAAGGATTGTTCTCATGATTTCTTTCTCAGAATGATCCATATATATAGAAACACTAGTAATTTTGTGTGTTGATTTTTATATCCTGCAACTTTATTATTTCTAACAATTTTTGATGGAATCTTTTGGGTTTTCTGTATATAAGGTCATGTCATTAGCAAACAGCAACAATTTTACTTCTCTCATTTCTATTTGGATGATGTCTTTTATTTTTTTTCTCTTGCTTAATTGCTCTGGCAAGGACCTCCAATACTACGTTGAATTTGAAGTGGTAAGAATGGATATCTTTGTTTTGTTTTTGATCTTGGATAAAAGGGTTTCAGTTTTTCACTGATTAGTATAATATTAGCTGTAGGGTCTATAAGTAGCCTTTGTTGTATTGAGATGCATTTGTTTCTGTATCTAATTTCTTGAGAGTTTTTATCATGAAAGGAAGTAGAATTTGGTCAAATGCTTTTTCTGCATTTAGTGAGATGATCATGTGGTTTTTGTCCTTCATTCCATTAAAATGATGTATCACATGTATAGCTTTGCGTGTGTTGAACCATCATTACATCCCCGGAATAAATTCCACTAAGTGAAGATGAATGATCCTTTTAATGCGTTGTTGAATTTGCTTTGCTAGTATTTTGTTGAAGATTTTTGCATCTATGTTCAGCAAGCATAGTGGCCTGTTATTCTTTCCTCATTGACGTTTTAAAAACTTCCTTGGAAAAATGTCTATTCTAGTCCTTGTCCATATTTAATTGGCTTGTTTGTCCTTTTGTTGTTGAGTCATATGAATTGTGTACATGATAAATTCTGTATGAAAGTATATGTCTGATAAATTCTTATCTGCTATGTCTGATAATGTTCTTATCAGACGTATACTTTGCAAATATTTTCTATTCTGTGGGCTATCTTTCTACTATCTAAAGTGCCTTGAAGCACAAAATTTTTTAACATTAAGTTCAGTCTATGTTTTCTTTTGTTGCTTGTTGTTTTGGTATTATATTTAAGAAATCCATTGCCTAATCTGAGACCATGGAGATTTAATGCTAGGTCTTCTAAAAGTTTTATAATCTTAGTTGTTACATTTAGTCTATAATCCATTTTGAGTTAATTTTTACATGTGGTGTGAGGTAGAAAAACAACTTCAATCTTTTCATATTTTATTGTTGCAGCACTATTTATTAGAAAGACTATTGTTTCCTCATTGAATTGTATTGACACTCTTATTGAAAATTGGCTGTAAACACAAGGGTTTATTTCTGGACTCGATTCTATTTCATTGAATTATATGTTTATCCTTATGCCAGTAATACACTGTCTTGGTTACTGCTATTTTATAATAAATTTTGAAGCCAGAAAATGTAAATTCCCAACTTCGTTCTTTGTCAAGATAGCTTTGTGATTCTGAATTCCTTGCATTTCTATGTGGATTTTAGGATCAGCTTATCAATTTCTGCAAAAAAGGAAGTTGAAATTTTGATAGGGATTGCATTGAATCTGTGGATCAAATTCAGCAGAATTGTCATAACAAAATTACGTCTTCCAATCCAGGAACATGGAATGTACTCCCATCAGTTTAGGTCTCCTAGTTCTTTCAACATTGCTTTGTTTACACTGTGTAACTCTTGTTATTCTTTTGTTAAATTTTTTCCTAAGCATTTTGTTTTTATTATGTGATGATAAAATGGAATTGCTTTCCTAATTTCATTTTGACATTGTTCACTGCTATCTTTCAACTTTGCTCAACTTATTAATTGTAATATATATGTTATATACACAGACATATATATATTTCAACCTTGTTCAGCTCGTTTGTTCTAATGTACATATTTTCTATTTTGGGATTCCTTAGTATTTTCTATATATAAGATTATGTCGTTAGCTGGGCATACTGGGATGTGCCTGCAGTCCCAGCTACATGGGAGGCTAAGAAGGGAGGATTGCTTGAGCCCAGGAGGTTGAGGCTGCAGCTAGCCCTAATGGTGCCACTGTACTCCAGCCTGACTGATATGAAACCCCATCTCAAAAAAAAAAAAAAAAAAAAATCATGTCGTCTGTGAATAGACATAGTTTTTCCTCTTCATTTCTAATCTGGATGCCTTTTATTTCTTCTTGCCTAATCGCCCTGGATAGAACCTTCAGTACAAAGTTGAATGGAAGTGACAATCAATAATGGATATCTGTGTCTTGTTTTTGATCTTAGAGGAAAAAATTCAGTGTTAAGTATGAAACTAGTGGTGAGTTTTCCATATATATCCTATATCAGGTTAAGGAAGTTCCCCTTTATTCCCAGTTTGCTGTGTATTTTTATTATGAGAGTGTTGGATCTTGTAAATGCTTTATCTGCATTGACTGAGTTGATTATATGGTTTTTGTCTTTTATTTTGTCAACATAATATTTTACACTGATTGATTTTCATAGGTTAAACATCATTGCACTCTTGGGATAAAATGTACTTGGACATGGTATATAATCTTTATATATATATACACACACACATGCAAACATATATATATACACACACACACACACACACATATGTTTCTGGATTCTATTAGCTGGTATGTCATTAAGAATTTTTGCATCTACATTCCTAAGGGATATTGGTCAATAGTTTTCTTGTAATGTCTTTTTCTGGTTTTGTATAAGGTCAATAATGGCCTTATAAATGAGTTTAGAAGTATTACCTTCTTTCCTTTTGGAATAGAGTTTTGGAAGAGTTCTTTAAGAATTGCTGTTCTGCTTGTGGGAACTAGGAGTGAAAAAAAATTGGTGTTCATTCTTTAAACATTTGGTAGAATTTATCAGTGAAACTTTATAGGCCTTTGTTTTTATTTATCATGGAAAATTTTTGATTAGTAATAAAATCTACTTTTCGTAGATGTATTTATATTTTAATGTTTGAGTCCGTGTTGCACTTTTTTCTGATAATTTATTGTATTTACATATTTCCTTAATATAATTTAATAAAAATACTTGCTTAGGTGTACCTAACCTTCTCTGTATACCTAACCTTATTTTTTCCCTTCCTTCCTTTTCTTTCTTTCTCTTTCTCTTCTTCTTCCCTCCCACCCACAAATATTCATTGAGGGTTTACCATATGCCAGTATGTATTTTGAGTACTGAGAGTATGATGGTAAACAAAACTGAAAACAGTTTTTACCTTAAAAAATCTGCATTCTCTGTGGAGATATAGATGATACACAAACAAATGAACACAAATGAACACACACACAAATGAATGCCAGGCAGTGACATGTATAATGAAGAAAACTGTCAGGTGTCAGGGTAAAGACCCAAAGAGTTAAGGAGGTGATGATAGGAAAGCACCTAACCATAAAAATTTAATTAATAGGTGATAGCACAAAAATGGGAAAAAAGAGAGATAAACTATTAATACATGAGTACTGATATTTGCTTGCTTGTTGGTTTTAAAGCAGAAAATTTTTTACTTTTTGGACCAATTTATTAGATTATTCAAAAAGATTTTAAACAAAGTTACTTATACACATTCTTATTGAACATGAATTCAGCTGAATTTATTTAAAAATAAAGAAAAAATTGAAACTCTCCTTAACACTAATTTAGTGTCCCCACTGTATGCTGAGATGAGAGATATGAATCTGAGATTTTAGCAGTTGTCTTCAGTTCTCATGAGCATCTTAAAGTTTGAGCACTTCACAAAGATGACTGCTTTTAATGTTTAGAGTTGCTGGAAAGTAGTGTTTTCAAAACTAATTCTGAAAATTTGCACCATATGTTCTTACTTTAGAATCTAAACTTTTCCTTATTTCTTGAAGGCACAGACTGTATCATTAATGCCATTTATGGCTTCTCAAGTTACATTGGAGACTTGTGGACCCTCTGATAGCTTCCCAATTTTATTCCTGTTATTTATACAGCTTTAGCTATATAAATCCAGGATGATGTAATCCATTGCTCAATAGAGATATCTAGCTGGGAAAAAAGGAATCTCATTTGAACTCCATTAAGTAAACAAACATACAAAATAATGAATAAGAGAGTTGATTAAATGATGGATTATGCCAGTGGTACCTAGCAGGACAATACTGGAAACAAGAAAGGTTAGTGGTTGGTTGAATGACAGCCTGTGAACTGGTTCCATATATAATTAGCTTTATGTATATTTCTGCGTGTATGGTTTTACTTCAGGATGAAGATGCTTAGAGTTCCATTATTTCTCAGTAAAAAACAAGAGATTCCAAAGTAACTTTTTTGATTTTTTTGTACAGTTTATACCATAACTAATTTTGATAAATTGTTTTAGAAAGTAGCAACTGAGTACTTCCTGCCATACTGAATACTTTTTAAAAGGTTTAATCAACAATATTGGCATATTGCCAAAGGCTGTTGAATATAGTAGCTCCCTGGTGAACAGGGCTGCAACTTGAAAATAAGGTCTCTATCAAAAGCTAAAGGGTATATTTTTCTAAATTCTGTATTTCAAATGCTACATAATTCTCTAGGCTTACTGTTAAAAAAGAAACTCAGAGGCCCTAAACCTCATTTGCCCTGATTATTACATGAAGAAAATTAATATTTGAAAATACCACAATCACAGTCACCTTTTGTTCAGACTTGGAGTTACTCTATGCTATGTCTACTCCACTCAACAATAGTCTTGGGCATTTTGCCCGAGCCTGGAATTGCGGGATTTTGACATTAGAATACATCTAGAAAGAATTGTCTCAAAGTAAATCTTTTGCAAGATGGTATCGAGCCCATGCTTGAATAGTTTGGGTAATGAGAAACTTATTAATTACCCAACTATTTATTTCACTTTTGCGGGGCCCTGAACAATGAACCAAAACATAACCTCAGTGCAACCTACAACCATTGGCTTATTTTTGTTCTCTAGATAAATGTCTTCCAGGTATTTAAGACAGCAATCATTTTCCTCTGGATTCTCATTTTCATCCTGTCACTCAAGAATTTATGAAGTTTCTAACTTTCAAAGCAAAATGTTTCCCCTTATAACTGAAACCCAAATTACATTTATTCTTGTGTAAAATGTGGGACAGCTGAGTCACACCATTATGGTGCTAAAATAATCGGAAAGAAGAAATGGGTCTTCAAATAATTTAGCCAAGTCATTCTCATCCCTTGTTAATAGGTCACAGTGCCTTGTTGATTTCATTTTCTGATGTGACAGGATATGATCTCATTTCAACTGCATGATGTGGGGAGAATTGACTGTGCTTCCAGATGTGCAGAACCATTGAGAGAGAATCCTGGCTTTTGGAACCTCATTTATCATAGGGAATAGAAAGTTTCACTTTCACTTTGGCCCTACTCTAGATGTGGAGTTGTTCCTCCAAGCCTACTCCAACTTCTCACAAAAATATGATGGATCTCAGACAGACAAGCCTATACCAATGATCTATGGAGGTTAGGGGGAACAGCTGGGCCCATAAACCCTATTCTTCATTAACCACCTAAAAAAATCATGTTTCAAGTCATTTAACCTTCTAGCATGTATGCATATTTTGTAGCCACACAATTACAAGAGCTAAAGCAACATAACTATGAGGCTATATCATGGCAAAGCAACTAAGAGCTCAGTGACTCCATTAAAATTTTAAAGGAGTTAATCCTCTGGGAAGTGTTCCTATTAATTAAGCAAAGGTAAAATAAAATAGACTTTACATTTATTCTCTGCAAGGAAGAAGGAGAGCCATAGCCTGAATGCAAAGGAGCTGTGTGATCATAGGTAAATACATCACCTCCTCAAGCAGTTGAAGGGTGAAAATTTTAGATCATTTATCTGCAAAGCAAACTAGGCCAATATTTGTTCATTCTTTTCTGGAAAAGTGAGGGTTTCATTCAGAAGTTTTTCAGAAGTCCATAGGAATTTCAGAATGCAACTTAGGAGACAGAAGGCCAATCCTCAGTTGGTACTGAGTTCAGTAATGATGCATCATGGAATGAATTAGAGAGGAAAAAATTGTCTGGCAGAGTAGATCAATGGCCATCACAAAAACAGAGACTTTGGATCTTCTGTTCCCAATCCCCACCACATGTATATCATCTAGATACTTTGCATGGAATTTGTGAATTTATGGAGTAACAGAGGGGGTATCCAATGGAGAAATCTGGTGTGCGTGGGTTTCCCAAACGTACTTGAAAAGATAACTCCTTTGCCGAGGTGTACAATACACACTCTCTCTCTCTCTATATATATATATAAAATTTTTTGAGACAGAGTCTTGCTCTGTCACCCAGGCTGAAGTGCAATGGTAGGATCTAGGCTCACTGCAACCTCTGCTTCCTGGGTTCAAGCGATTCTCCTGCCTCAGCCTCCCAAGTAGCTGGGACTACAGGTGCGTGCCACCACACCTGGCTACTTTTCGTATTTTTAGTAGAGATGGCATTTCGCCATATTGGCCAGGCTGGCCTCTAACTTCTGACCTCTTCTGAAATATTTCAAGGAAGAAAGACTGCAAAGAAAATGATCTATATTTTCTGTTTACCATTGGTCTTTGGAGAGAGAAAATGTGTGTTCTAGCGGTCTTAAGATGAACAATTAAAAAACAAATGAAATTTAAAAGTGAAGACAAATGTTAATGAGGAAAAAGTGTTGATGGACTGTCTTAGTTCAGGTTCCTTAAAAATAGCGTGAGGTGGCTGGGCGCAGTGGCTCATGTCCTGTAATCCCAGCACTTTGGGAGGCAGAGGTGGGTGGATCACGAGGTCATGAGATTGAGACCATCCTGGCTAACACAGTGAAACACTGTCTCTACTGAAAGAAAAAACAAAACAAAACAATTAGCCTGGCATGGTGGCAGGTGCCTTTAGTCGCAGCTACTTAGGCGGCTGAGGCAGGAGAATCACATGAACCTGGGTAACAGAGCCAGATTCCATCTCAAAAAGAAAAAAAAAGTAGTGTGAGGCAAGGATTCTTATATAGTTGATTTATTGAAGTAGAAACTTGTAAGGAAATGAGGGAAGCAGATACTACAAGGAAGAAGCAGAGATGTGGGTATAGCTGAAATGAAGCCCCAGCCTAATTCATGGGGAGGTGTGAAGCGTAAATGCCACTGCAAAATTGGCCTGTTTTAAGACAAGGACACTGGCCTTTTGCTCCTCTTTAGTGGCCAGTCTCTGACTACAGGACATCCCACAGGGAAGGCATAACCTTCCAGATATTTCTGAGTGAAGCAGCCTCTGTTAGCAGAGGATAATTTTCAGAAGGGACTAATTAACAGCTAACACTCACACCAGCTGGGCGATGGGTGTGCTGACCTGCTAAAGGAGGTCTGGGTGCATCATAAGAGCGGGAGAGTCAGGCAAGCAGACAAACTTATTAGAATATAGATAGAAAAGGAAACAGTCAAAACCAAAGAGAAGAAAAAATGAATAAAAAGAAACCACAGGGATCAAAACAAAAGAGGAAGATGTGTCTTAGAAAAGTCATGATTAAAAGAGTATAGAAAGAAGGGAGTAGCAAAGTAGACAAAAATGAGAGACAAAGAAGGATATAAAGGTTTTGAGAGCAGGATCAATACCTGTACTGTTAGAGAGAAAGCGAAATGGTCATTTGGAAGAAAGTAATACTGTTTTTTGTTTTGTTTTTTCTTTTTTTTTTTTTAGTTTTTGAGATAGAGTCTTACTCTATCACCCAGGCTGGAGTGCAGTGGTGTGATCCCAGCTCACTGCAACCTCTGCCTCCCAGGTTCAAACGATTCTCCTCAGCCTCCTAAGTAGCTGGGATAACAGGTGTGTGCCACCACACCTAGCTAATTTTTGTATTTTTAGTAAAGATGGGGTTTCACCATGTTGGCCAGGCTGATCTCAAACTCCTGGCCTCAAAGTGATCTGCACACCTTGGCGTCCCAAAGTACTGAGATTACAGGCATAAGCCACGATGCCTGGTCAATAATACTGTATTGTATACTTGAAATTTGCTAAGACAGTAGATCTCAAATGCTCTTACCACACATTCACACACATACACACACGCAGAGGTAACTGTGTGAGGTGATGAATCCAGCTAAAAAATAAAAAAGAAATTTGTGTGCAATCCTAGAAGGAAGAGAATTCTAGATTGAACTAACATTTATTAAGAGACAACTATCTGCCAACTGCTTTCTACAGCCACTGTCCTATTTTACGGAAGAGAAAATTGAGGCTTGAAAGAAGTTATGTAAAGGACGCAAGAAAGTGGTAGAATAAGAAAGTGATACTATGCACTTGAACTCTCAGCCCTGGACTTTTTGCAGTTTGCCCATTACATGATTTAATAAGAACATATGAGCAGTGAAAGGGTTACCTCGTGTGAATTAAGGGTAGGGGAATGTGAAGGTTGAGTGTGACCTTGGTCTACAAGGAGAAGGGAATTAGGTAGAAATCAACATGAAGCAGAGAGGCCGTAGGGGAAGAGTTGTCCATGCCACTGACGTTTTTATGGGAGGGTGGCATTCTACTTCATCTGCTTTGTAATCAAACCAAAGAAAATATATTAGGGAGGGTTGTCAGAAAAGATACCTACATCAGTCATCTGTTGGATGGCATTAGTTAGGAGTTAGGTTGGAGGCCCATGCTGCTAAATTAATGAATATATCTTAGTGGTTCTTATCCAGGAAAGAAACCCAAACACTGATTTCAGTGGAAGGATCTTGCAGTAGTAGAAGATGAAATCAAGTGGTGGGCCACAAAGGAATGACTGGATGCTGACATCCCTGGGAGGCATTATGGCATAGAAGATTGATCTGTAAAGTGGGACAATTAAAGCACCAAAAGGCCAACTATTAACCTGCAAAAAGAAAGTCGTAGAAGTTCCATTTAAAATCCCTTGCAATCTGGAGCATGTAAGAAAGCACACAACCCTTTCTAGGCCAGGTGCGATGACTCATACCTGTAATCCCAGCACTTTAGGAGGCTGAGTTGGGCAGATCATGAGGTCAGGAGATCATGACCATCCCGGCTAACACGGTGAAACTGCATCTCTACTAAAAATATGAAAAATTAGCCAGGCGTGGTGGCGGGCGCCTGCAGTCCCAGTTATTTGGGAGGCTGAGGCAGGAGAATGGCATGAGCCCAGGAGGTGGAGCTTGCAGTAAGCCGAGATTGCGCCACTGCACTCCAGCCAGGGGGACAGAGAGAGAGAGACCCCGTCTCAAATAAAATAAAATAAACCTTTCTAATAAGCACTTAATATACAGATTGAGAGAGATACCTTCATTCAGGCTGTATATCAGATAGTGAGGGCTTCTTGAGAGAAAGTGGATGCCTTACATTCATTTTCTCTCATTATGCAATGCCAGTGGATTCTTAGCTACTGTTTAGTTTTAACCAAACCATCACTCACAAAATAGATAAATGGCGCTACAAGACTTCTGCAAAGTGTGGATTTAAAAGGATTCTAATAATATAAACATAATAAAGAATTACATAATGAGACGACATTTTTATTTTTAAAATTTTATTTTATTTTGAATTCAGGGGGTATATGTGCATGTTTGTTACTTGGGTATATTGTGTGCTGGTAGGGATTGGACTTCTAGTATACCCATTACTTAATGAGTGAACGTTGTATCCAATAGGTAATTTTTCAACCCCCTCCTCTACTTTTGGAGTGCCCAGTATCTATTATTTCTATCTTTATGTCCATGTATATCCATTATTTGGCTTCCACTTGTAAATGAGAGCAGGCAATATTTAATTTTCTGTTTTTGTATTAGTTCACTTAGGATAATGGCCTCTAGTTCTATCCTTGTTGCTGCAAAGGACATGATTTCATTCTATTTTATGGTTGTATAGTATTCCATGATATGTATAGATGTATAGATATATGCATATATGCATAAATACTTAATGTGTGTATGTGTATACACACATGTATACACACATTTTCTTTAGTCAACTGTTGATGGACACTTAGGTTGGTTCTGTGACTTTGCTATTGTGAATAGTGCTGCAACGAAGATACAAAGGCAGGTGTCTTTTTTATATAATGATTTATTTCCCTTTGGGTAGATACCCAATAGTTAGATTGCTGAGTCAATTAGTTATATTTTTAGTTCTTTGAGGAATCTCCATACTGTTTTCCATAGAAGTTGAACTGATTTATATTCCCACCAGCAGTGTATAAGCATTTCCTTTTCTCCACATCCAAACCAATTTGACTTTTTAATAATAGCCATTCTGTCTGGTATAAGATGATATCTCATTGTGGTTTTAATTTGCATTTCTCTGATGACTGCTGATGTTGAACATTTTTCATATGTTTATGGACTACTCGTATTTCTTCTTTTGAAGTGTCTGTTCATGTCCTTTGCCCAACAATGTAGAAGCCAGTTTTTAATGAGGTGGGTTTTTTTTTTGTTTGAGTTCCTTGTAGATTTTGGACATAATCCGTGTCAGAGGCAAATTTGCAAATACATTCTCTCATTCTGTAGATTATACGTTTACTCTATTGACTGTTTCTTTTGCTGTGCAGAAGTCCTATTTGTCTTTTAAAATTGGTTGTTGCATTTGCTTTTGTGATCTTCATTATAAATTATTTTTCTAGGCCAATGTTGCAGAAGAATTTTTCCTAGGTTTTCTTCTAGAACTTTCATAGTTTCAGCTTTACATTTAAGTCTAATCTAATCTATCTTGAGTTAAATTTTTTATATGGTGAGAGATAGGAGTCTAGTTTCATTCTTCTGCAGATGGCTAGCCTGTTTCCCAGTATCATTTATTGAACACGGTCTTCGTTCTCCATTGTTTATTTTTGTCAACTTTGCTGAAGATCAGTTGTTTGTAGGCATATGGCTTTATTTCTGGCTTCTCTATTCCATTCCATTGGTCTATGTATCTATGTAACAGCAAACCATGCTGTTTTGGTTACTCTAGCTTGTAGTGTAGTTTGAAGCCAGGCAATGTGGTGCTTCTGGATTTGTTCTTTTTGCTTAGATTGCTTTGGATATTCCGGAGACGACATGAGTTTCATTCTTACTTCTTCAGCAGTATTATGACATTTTAAAAAAACTACTCATATTTTAAAAGTGACCTAAAATAATTAGAACTTTATATATTGGGTATACAGATTATTACAGGTGTGACTAATCAGAAAAGTTGAAAAATTATTGGTAAAACACTATTCACTATTCACTGTTTGCCTCAAGGGCAGACAAGTCTGTGGTGCTGTTTATGACCCAGAGGTTCCCTTGGATCAGACCAAGTTTGACCTTATTCTGCTTCCTTGTCTTTTACTGCTTAGCTCCCTAAGCAGAAAACATTAAATAAAAAGACGCCTGCACTCGTTTGCATCAGGGTCTGAGTTTTAAGTAACCTAGGACAAGTTAGAGAGCTTCTGTGTACTTCAGTTTTCTCATCTGTAAAATAAGGACAATAATCTCAGGTGTTAAAAGAGGTAAAGTTTTAAAAGCACATAGGTTGGTTCCTGGCACAACTGGTGCATAAAAATAAATTAGCTCCCTTTGTTTTCCTTTCTAGCCAGTCCAGTATTGAATTTTATCATGTTTCTGTTTCTCTAATCCAGTATTAAGTAGGCAATGTAAATTAAATCCCAGGAAGATATCTGTAATTTTCTTAATTTTTTTTCATTTCATTTGAAACTAGAATGGGGGCCAGCAGTCATCATGAAATGCATCCTTTATACTGGAGTCAGGCATAAAAAAATGGGTTAATAAGCTTCTATCATTGAAATCAATAATTGCTAGTAGCATGTTACCATGCTTGCTGTACTTTTTACTAATACTAATACATGCATAACATTCGACTTGTGGAAACAGACTGAAAAATTTGGGTTTCATCTGGTTTCAGATTGTGTTCTCCAAAAACAGAGCCTTACACAATGATTTTGTGCTTGTGGTTCATTTAGGGTATTTTCACAAAACAAAAATCAACCAACAAGCCGAGAAGAAAAAATTTCCATGATCATAAGGAAGGAAGGTAAGCAGAATAAGGCAGGGGAAGGGACAAAGCAAGGTAAAGTCTAAACATGATCTGTTCCAAGGGAGGCTCTGGGTCATAAAAGCACCACAGACTTGTCTGACCTTGAGGGATGCAGACTGGCCTTTGACAACTAAATAGATCATTGGCCATTGGCTACTTATTTTGAGGTAGGGAGGTGAGTGAGGACTGTAACTTCCCTCACCAGGTGACTATCAGTCTGGGTGAATTTTTCAGAGAAGGAGGCAGCTGTGAGCTGCTAGTAGCCAAAACTCACTGCGGCTGAGGAATTAGTGCCCAGGTCTTTTAAAGAGGGTGTGGGTGGGACACACAGTGTCTTCTACCTACCATCAGATGAACAAATTTAAGTTTTCAGGAGAACTTTCTTACTGTCATATGTGTGCATCAGCAACACGATGTATTGTGTTTAGGTGCAATAGCAAGGCTCCTCTTCATAGCCCACAGTATTGCTGTCCAACAGAAATATAAAATGGAAAATGAAAGTATTTTTAAATTTTCTAGTTGCCCCATTAAAAATTAAAACAGGTGTACTCAATATATTTCATTTTAATTCAATATATGCAAACATTATCATACTAATATGTAATTAACCTAAAACTTATTCATGACATTTTTATTCTTATTTTAGCAGTAAGTGTTCAAAATCTGGCGTGATTTTTAAAATGGAGTTGATGGCTATTATATCGAACAGCACTGGACCTCAGTCTATAGGAGTGGTTGACTTCAAAGCTGTTGCTTTGTTGTCAGATCTTAAGCAATAAATTCTGATTTTACTCTTCACTGACAGCATACATTTGAGGAAGTAGAGTAAAGTGATGGGCATAAATTTTAGGAGAAGTAGGGAAAAATGGGCTTTGGAGTTAAGTAGACCTGGTTCTAAATTCTCATTCTGCTACTTCTGATCTTGGCTAATGTATTTCCCCAAATTTATTAGGATCTGTTTCCTCAAATGAAAAATAGTATAATATTTAATGGCAGAGTTGAGCATTAAAGAAAATGTGCCCTAAGTTTCCAACACATACCTGGTCTGAAAGAGGTGTTCAGTAAGCCAGCAGCTAATGCCTTCTCCTATGGCTGATGGAGTGTGTGTCTCCATGTGGAGAAGAAATATAGAGTAATCTTTCTCCATTTTCTCTCACTTCTGTGCTCTCCATCTCTTCATTACTTTTCTTATTTCTCATTGCATATTCCTATTTTCTGCCTTCCTATTCTATATCTTTTCATTCAAAAATGAATTTATTATTTTTATGTTTACTTAGAGATAGTGTCTTGCTATGTTGCCCATGCTGAATTTGAACACCTGTGCTTTAAGTGATTGATCTTCCCACATCAGCCTCCTGAATAGCTGGGACTCTAGACGCTCACCACAACACTCAACTTTCATTCACAAATTTAAATAAAACGTTGTTTTGAGGCTAAATTATTTCATTACAAAGATTTTCAAAGATTAAAACTTCCTTAGAGGTCTAGTTCAAGTCCTACCTTGTTTTAGAGATGAAGACACTTGTTTGAATGCTTCTTTCCTTCTTTCCTTCCTTCCTTTCCTCTATGTGCTGGCTCTCCTCTGTAAGATCATGGTCTTCACTATGAAAATCGTCTTGGGTTTTGGGGTTGGTTATTTTTGCAAGGCAGACCACTGGAACCATAGTTTAACAAAGAAAAGATCAGCTCCTCTTATACTTTACGCCAAAACAAGCCTTGTGAGCATTACAGAAAAACAATCAACAAACATTACTTCCATGATTAATCACTATAATGAATATTAATAATATAGCTGATATGATCTCAGGTTTCTTTACTAACATTGAAGGTTCTTAAATGTTTCCAATTTAGGTCACATGCTTCTTTTTAAGTTAGTTTATTTTTTGCTTGACTAATGCTCTAGTAAAGCGCAACAGCCAAATCTCTGAGTGGTTTTGCAATTGGTAGTGGTCTTATGTAAACAGAAGCCTTCATATACATTGTAAATTTGCCCATAGTTCACACTTAAGTGTTCTCTGTGAACTATGAGCACATTTACAACACTGGGCAACACTGTCCAGTAGAAATATAATGTTGATCACATATGTAATTTAAAATTTCCTAGTAGCCACATTAAAAAGTAAAAAAAAAGGCAAAAATTAATGTAAAAATATATTTTATTTAACTTAATATGACCCAATAAATAACATATTTTCTCAGTACACCTATAGCCAACCCTCCTAGGTTTTCTCTTGAAGAAAATGAAAATTGCATTCTGAATGATGTACAGAAGTGAAGCCCCATTATAGTAAGCAAACCTTGATAGACAACTTCTCCAACTCTGAACATGAGATGGTCAAAGCAAGATTAGGCCTATGATAATTAGGGTGGTCAGGTTCAGATACGTCTAACATCTGGAGTTTGTGTAGGAGGGCAGAAAGTCATGCTTAGACAAGGAATGAGCTAATTAATGATCCTATTTAAAGGTCAACCATTTACTTTTTCAATAGCCTAGTGACATTTATCCTAAGTCACTTAAGAAATGTTATAAAATGTCACAGATTCATGTAGCATTGCCATATGGAGGGCTTGGATCCTAAAATTGGTCTGCACAGGACTGTGACTCTATATTGATAATATAATCAGGAAACTGTTTTGAGTAGAACAGGAATTGCAAGTTAGCATCAGCATTTTGCCAACTTAATTTTATTCAGTACTCTAATTCTCTTCAGAACTTGTAGATCCTCATACTGATTTGTCAGAATGGGGGAATTTTGTCCATTAAAATGTGATTTGGGATTGGGAGCACAGAGTGGCCTTCTAAGATCTCATGCCAGAGACTGACACAAATACAAGGGAATGGATGAATTTAGGGTGTCAAATTGTTGATGCATTCACACTTTTAATATTTGACAGGACTATAAATTAAAAAAGTTTTTCTGTGTGGTAGATTAGTTCGATTACTTACTAGACAAATTCCCTTAAGTAATGGAGATTGAAAAATGCTACAGAAATTCTAGAAGAGGATCAAAGTTGAGGAAGAAGTAACAGTGACCTGGCCAGGCGCGGTGGCTCACGCCTGTAATACCAGCACTTTGGGAGGCCGAGGTGGGCGGATCACGAGGTCAGGAGATCGAGACCATCCTGGCGAACACGGTGAAACCCCATCTATACTGAAAATACAAAAAAAAATTAGCCGGGCGAGGTGGCGGGCGCCTGTAGTCCCAGCTTCTAGGGAGGCTAAGGCAGGAGAATGGCGTGAACCTGGGAGGTGGCGGAGCTTGCAGTGAGCCGAGATTGCCCCACTACACTCCAACCTGGGCGACAGAGCGAGACTGTCTCAAAAAAACAAATAAAAAAGTAACAGTGACCAGAGTGGGAAAATACAACTATTAAGGTGGAACCAAAAAACTTAGAAGTGTGACAAAATGTCAGACTAGCAAATGTGGTCATTTTTTGTGGCCATCCATCATCCTATTTATCTTCTTTTGGCAGTATTACCCTGAATTCCATAGGAAAAACATTTCGTCCTCATTGCGTGGTATCTATGGTAGGACTGTCAACCAAGTGTTCTTGCGCTGCACTCCCCTAGGAAAGGAGTAGACTCATGTTCCAAGCTGTGTTGATTGGTCTTTCCATCCTGACTCTCTGAGTTCTGAGTGGAAAGTTTCAATGGCAGAAAAATCACTTGAAACTGACTAATTCTGGGAGCATGCTCTGAAGAGACCACAATCATTTTCTTCTTCCTAGAACCCCTGTTCTGTTCAGTTTCAATCCCAGTTTCTAAGTTTTCCTCTGATTAAGAGTTACACAGTATCCTTCCAAGAAATTCCCATTTGTATATGGCAACTAGAGCTGTATTAGCTTATCACAGGAGCAAGCAAACCATAGCCCAGGGGTCAAATATGGCCCACCACTTATTTTTTTTGCAAATAAAGTTTTATTAGGACCCATAAATATACATTTAAATATTATCTATGCTTATATGCCGTAACAACTGAAGTGAGTAGTTGTGATAGAAATCTTATGACCCAAGAACCTAAAATATATAACACCTGGTCTTTTAAGAAAAAAAATTGCTTACCCCTAGCTTATCAAATGTCTTAGATTTGAGTTGTCTCAGAAGCAGACTCTGAAACAAACATTTGATTGCTAGTAGTTTATAAGTTGATCCCATGAGGAGTGAGGAAGTGAGATAAGGAAGAAAAGGAAGCAATGAACACTATATTCCCAAGCAGGTTCCTGCGGTGGGCGAATAGCTCAGTACCACAGAGGCCATTGGAAAACTGTAGAAATATTTCAGAGTTTTTCCACCTGTCGACTTAGTGAGCCAGAGTATTTACATACTTACTCCTGAGGCCAGCTTGCGAAATCATTGACTCTCCTGTGCCTGCCTGGAAATTGGCAGAATGGGCTCTACCAGACAGGACAAAAGCTCTGTGGCACACAGCACCTCTTGCCCCAATTATAGAAGCCTTAGAGTTATAATACCCAGAAATGGTGAGTGCTGAGGGCTTTATAAGCAGGGCACAAATAGTGTCTGCCACTCCAAGAATCTTAGCTGGTAGGCAAGTTAGAAAACAAGCTTTTGGTGAGATTAATGCCGCCTCTCTTTTCCAGAGAACATAATTGTGTTAGTTCCATTACGATGAATGCAACTAACTCCTTGGGGAGAATGGAGTTGGGGAATATGTATATTAGAAAGAACATTAGCATTAGAGCCTAGGAAGTTAGAGTTTGGTCCTGCTTCGGATTCTATTATTTATTGGCTGTGGTGAACTTTAACCAATTATCTTTTTTCTCTGGGTATCTCAACATTCAGCAAACTAGTCTGGGTTTATTTACAGAACAATTCAGCAGGATTCCAAGAGAATGAGCAGAAGAAGATGAACTCTTGAAGCCTCGGTTCAGCTCTGGAACCCCAAAACTTCCATTGTATTCTACTGGCTAAAGCAAAACACAAAAACCAGGTCATATTCAAAGGAAGGGGGAGATAAACCACATTGCACACCACTATTTTGCAGTTATACTTAATTGCAAAGGGGTATGGACACACACAGAGATGGAGAATTGGAGCTATTTTGCAGTTTGCCATACAAGCCATGGCAGACTGCACATGGATAGTTGCACCCCTGCAAGCCTTAGTGTGTGAGTACAATTTCTCTTCAAGTTCCTTTTCTGCTGAACTGTTTGTTTTTGTTTTTGTTTTTGAGACAGAGTCCACCTCCCAGGTTCAAGCAATTCTCCTGCCTCAGTCTCCCGAGTAGCTGGGACTACAGGTGCACACCACCACACCCAATTAATTTTTGTATTTTTAGTAGAGATGAGATTTCACCATGTTGACCAGGATGGTCTTGATCTCTTGACCTCGTGATCTGCCCACCTTGGCCTCCCCAAATGCTGGGATTACGGTATAAGGCACTGCACCTGGCCTGCTATGAACTCTTCTATTAAATACTTGGAAAGTTTAGGAACAGGCAACAATCAGGTTCATGATGTTCTCAATAGGGCAGACTTCTCCAACTGTCCCCTGAACCTTGTAGTTATGTGATCAAAAAGCAAATATTTTATCTTTTGACCTTCTTACAGAAATATTATATATATAAAAAAACTTTCTTCTTGGGGATATCTTTCCCCTTGTTGAGTTAACAGAATATGGAAAAAATCAGGACGAATAGTTTCTCCTTACCAAGGATATAGCATTTGAGTGCCAGAGTTAAGGACCAGAAACTAGAAGTTTTCAGTTGATTGGCACAGTTATACCTAAAATAAGAAGCACTGAATTCATTATTAATGCTTCCTGGCTGTCATTTTTGATTTGGGCATCCAGTCTCAAGAGGGTGGTATGGTAAGGTAGCATGGTAAGGAAGCTGGTAAACATGGGCTGTTGAGTCAAATGGGCTATATTCCATCTACCCCTTGCTAGCTATTTACTTTGAGGAGAGGGGAACATTGCATCTTGAACCCCAGGCTGGCTGACATTTTAGAGTGTATTAAGGGGAGATAGTAGAGCAGGAACAATTCAGGCATGTCTGTAGAGAAGGTTTATCCTAGGGAAGTTGAAGTTTAAATCCACAGGCTCGGTCCCAAATTTATCCTAGGGATCCACAGGCTTGGGCCCTAGTGATGATTTCGCTGTAAGAGATAGGGGATGCTCATTGTCCGTACTTAGACTTGTTTTCCTGCCCAGCACCTATGGACTCAGAGCTAAGTTTCATGGAGAGGAGGCTTCAAGTAAAATTCTGAGGGTTGTTATCCCCTATTGGCAAGACATTGGAGTTTCTGGTAGCAATGCTGGTACTTCTCTAATAGGAGAGGCACAAAAGCAAGAAGTATGGAGAAAACCAAGGAACTGGAGAGCAATGGATACCAGCTCTTTCCTAGAAAATGGCAGCAGCAGAGTAGGGTCTGGAGACCCTGTCCAGCTAAGCTGTCAGCAGACATCAATGAGAGTATTCTTAGAGATGGAGGAGGAATAAGGCAGCACACTCTCTGGGGGCTAATTTTCAGTAAATTTTTTGTTGGACGAGGGCATCCTTCATCAGCAGCTGGTGCAACTGGTGTTAAAGTCAGAGAAATATGGATTCTGAGTAACTATGTCATGCTAGAGGAAAAAGGCATCAAGCTCATGCCAACATGTACAGCACTATGGTCGGCAAGTCATTATATCTACCTGAAAAGAGCCCAGAGTCCAGTAGGAGAGACAAGATCATGAGAGATCTATTCATTAAGGTTGGCAGCAAGGGCAGTGGGGTGGAAAGGTGGTCAAGGCAACTCCCGTTCCTGGCTGGAACTGTGGGATGGTCAGGTGAAGCTTCAAAGAGCAAAGCGGGCACAGTGCTTGAAGGGTGAATAGTAGTTTTTCAAGCAAAAGAGGATCTGCGTATGTGTGCATTTGCATGTGTGCACACATGTGCATACTCTCTTTTACATCCCTGTGCCTCAGTCTCATCTCCAACTTGGAGTTATTTATGCTCTACGTGTTGGTTATGAGAATGGAGCACAATAATATATGTAAAAATTCCTTTGCAAGTGATCAAGTATTAAAAAGGTCATTTAATGATAAAAGTAATACAGTGAAAGCCTTGTTATTACTGTATCACGCAATCAAGTCTGTGGTAATTGATAATATTACTGAAGAGTTTAATATGTCACAAGCTTTATATGAATTAATTCAAATTAGTCTTCACAATATTCCTTTGATATGGGTACGAATATTATTTCCATTTTGTAGATGAGACAACAAAGGTACAGAGAGGCTTAATCAGATCACACTACCAGTGAATAATGGATCCAGGATTCAAGTTGGCATTTTGACCCAAGTCTGCAGCCTTAAGCATGATGATACACTGTCCCTCTATGTATTATTTCTAATGCTGCCTGACGCACGTATTCTAGCTACCACATAATACACATTCATTGATTATTACTACCTGTCTGTAATTCTAATTACTGCAGATATTGCATTGAGCAAAACAAATTTTTTCCCCTCAAGGAGCTGACTGTATCTTCTATCCTAATGAAGGATACATATAATTAACAGGTAAATAATATGTCCAGTTGTGAAAAATTCTAAGAAGCAAAAGCAAAGCAGGCAAAGGGCAGAGATGGAGAGAGTGTGATGTTAGCTAGAGTAGATAGAGGGGCTGTCTCTCATGTGATGCTGAAGGATAAAGAAGGGTTGAAGGAATTTATCTGTCTAGAGAAATAACATTCCAGGCAGAGGGATAGATGTTAAGACCCTAAGATGGGATGGTGTTTTTAGTGTTTAAGGCATCATATAGTGGAAAACATGGATAAAAGGGAGGGAGACCAAGGTGGGTGGATCACCTGAGGTTGGGAGTTCGAGACCAGCCTGAACAACATGGAGAAACCCTGTTTCTACTAAAAATACAAAATTAGCCAGGCATGGTGGCACATGCCTATAATCCCAGCTACTGGGAAGGCTGAGACAGGAGAATCGCTTGAACCTGGGAGGCAGAGGTTACCGTGAACTAAGATCACACCATTGCAATCCAGCCTGGGCAACAAGAGCAAAACTCTATCTCAAAAAGGAAAAAAAAAAATAAAAAGAGAGCAAGGACAAGAATGATAGGAGATACGAGAGATATAGCAGAGGCAAGATCCTGCATGGCTATATAGTTAGATTTTTATTGTTTTTTATTTTTTTATTTTTTTCGGAGTGATATGGGAAGCAATGAAAGTTACAATAACCTGGCATGGGTCCCTTTTTTTTTTTTTTTTTTTGAGATGGAGTCTCACTCTGTTGCCCAGGCTGGAGTGCAGTGGTGCGATCTCAGCTCACTGCAACCTCTGCCTTCCGGGTTCAAGCGATTTCCCTGCTTCAGCCTCCCGAGTAGCTGGGACTACAGGCGCCAGCCACCATGCCAGGCTAAATTTTGTATTTTGGTACAGACAGGGTTTCACCATGTTGGCCAGGATGGTCTCGATCTACTGACCTCACGATCTGCCCGCCTTGGCCTCCCAAAGGGTTTGCTTTTTAAAGGATTATTCAGGCTGGTATTTGAAGGAAAACTACAGGAATGCTGAGATGGAGCAGGGAGATCAGTTAAGAGACAGTGACAAAAGCCCCGGAGGGAGATGATGGCTCAAACTCAGAGTCCTATTGGTGGAAATGCAGAGAAAAAAGCAGAGTCTAGGCCTACTCTGAAAAATAGATAGCAAGACCAGATGAGGGATAAGTGGGGGAAAAAAGGAATTAAGGGTACCTTCAAAGTTTTGCATGAGAGAAATTCCATGAACCATGGAATTGCAATTTATTGAGAGGTACAGCTGATGGACTAGGGGTTTGATTGTGAATATAGAGTTAGGGCTTATACGTATATAATTTGAAATGTTTCTTAGTTATGGAAGTGGAGGTGGTAAGTAGGCAGCTAGAAATAAGGATCTGTACTTCAGAGGATAAATTTTAAATGTGTGTGTCATTACTTGTAGAAGGCATTCAAGTAATGAAACTAAATGAAATTAAAAATTCCCATGGCTATGAAACCTGAGGCCTGAGCTCTGAGACATTTTGGTGTTCATAAATATGGAACATAAGGGGAAGCCAGCTGATGAGATTCAGAAGGAGCAGCCAAGGAAGGAAAATGAGACCAAAGGTGACACCTTGGAGACAAAAGGAAGAGCATGTTTGAAGGAGAAGAGATGATTGAACAACTGTATTAAATATTGCAGACAAAATGGGTATGATGACATCTGAGAGTTGATATCTAAAACTGGCAACATGGAGGTCGTTGGAGGCTTGATAAAATAAATTTTGTGGAGAGCATGGGAAGAAAGGTTCAGGAAGCAGCAAACTTTTGAGGAGTTTGCTGTAAAAGAAAAGAGAAAATGGGTCAGTAACTGGAGGATTTTGAGGTCAAGGGAGAGGTTTCTTGTAAGATGAACAACTTTAATGAGAATATTTTAATGCTGATGAGAATAGTTCATGACAGAGAGAGAGAGAAAGAGATTTCCTATATTGCAGTAGAGAGGATGAATAATTGAAAAAAGGATTCCTTGAGGAGTGAGAGGGAATGAAATCTAGAATAGAACGGAAGAAATGGAGGATGTATCTTGGATAAAGCACAAATGTATTTTCTATTGTGACAGGAGGAAGAAAGAGTATATACATACAGATGTGAGTAGACTGACAGACGTGTAGTAGCAAGAGGAAGTTGTATTCTTTCTATTCTGCTTGCTTCTGTTACTCAATAAAATAATCAGCCAGGTCATTGGCTGAGATTAGGGACATGGAAGGAAGTTGGAAATTTAAGAAAAAACAAAGAGTGAATGGAATTTTAGGAGCATGAATGAGTAAATTGTATAAGAAAATGTGGTAGGATCGATGGGCAGCTCACAGTCCCTAGGTTTACATGAGACCAGTCAGCGGCCATTGTGGGATTTTCTCTAGCTATATTAAGCCACTGAGATGCAGGTCCGAAGTAGTCGAAGAATTAGACTCAGCTAAGAAGAGTTCTTTATTTCTAATCAGATGAGTATAATGGAAGGAGATAGGAAAAATGTAGTTGAAAATGTAATCAAAAGAACAATCATAATCACCTATTATATTTCAGAAAGAAAATGGATAATTTCAGCTTGATGACTGCTTGGTTATTACTGTGAAGATACTATTTATTGTTAATATTTTCGTCTGTTGTCTAATGGTATTTTGTCTAGCATGTGTTAGGTGAGGGGAGGCGACAGGAAGCCCTCTTTCTCACTTTTTAAGAAAATAGACAATTCATAATAATTCAATCATTTTAATGATGAATGTGGTTTAAGTTCTATGGATATTTGTTGAATACTTATATGTGCCAGATGCTGTCCTAGGCAGTGGGAGTACAGACAGATACAATGTCTAGTGAATGAAGTCAAATGAGTGTATAAACTATAGCATGGTAAACACAATGGGGGAGGTGTGTGCAGGGGCCTTCTGGTAGAAACTGATAGAAGGGATTTAGATATTCCTGAGGATGGAGAAGGCTTTCTGAGGGCAATGATTAGTGAGATGAAAGTTATGAAGAGGAGACAACCAAGTGGGGAATATTGGGATGGGGGAGTTAGAAAGGGCATTTCTAATTCAGGGAATGTCGTAAACCAGGGCTGAAGGTTTGTAAGAATGGAGTCCATTCAGGGAATGCAAGGTACAGAGGTTTGATGGCTGAAATGTGGAATACTGTAAGTTAGTGATGACATGTTAGGCTGAAGAATAAATGGGCCCCAGATAATGAAGGGCCTCCATATATTATAAAGAAAAGCTTGAATTACTGTAAGGACAATGGCCAGTCACTAAAGACACTTAAGCAGGGAAGCGACATGGTCAGCCTATTTTGCATTTTAGAAGTTTCACTTTGTGCTGTGTGAAAACTACATTGAAGAGAACAGGAAGCCTTCAAGCAGAAGCCAAGTTCAGAAGTTCCTAAAACATTTTAGGTAGAACATGGGCTCACCCCATGGATCTTTGAAATGGTTAGAAGGGAAGAAGCCAGCTCTACAGATGTTCAGTAGAAAAAGTCAACAGGACTTACGCATATAGTGGCAGATCTGGAGGACTGGGCAGCCGACTCTGAGTTCCTAGCTCAGGCTGACTGGGGTAGAGGTCCGTTCATCCAGGCAGAGTGTAAGAATGGGCTCCACTTTGTTAATGCTTATTGTGACATAGGCTTCCATATATTTCCCAAATTTCTTTCCTTTCCTTCCTGGATGTAGTTAGACTCTATTTTTCATTCTCTCCTGAGTTGGGTGGGGCCATGTTACAGAATTTTGGTCAGTGGAAAACTGTTGGAAGTGATATATGTCACTTCCACATCTACCCAATTAGGTATGCTCTTCCATGCACTTTCTCTTTTCCATCAGTTCAGTGGAAGCAATGGATTCAGCAGAACACTTTGAGCCTAAAGGATGGTAGAGCCACTGGAAAGAAGAAATCTTCCATTGGTATAAATTACTGTATAGAGCAGAGACCCCAGGCCCTATTACTATCCCTAATCTGGACTGTGACATTAGTGTGAGAAAAACCTTTGTAGTATTAAGAAACTGAAATTTGGGTGCTATTTGTTTTAGTAAGTAGCCTAATATGACTACCATGACCAATAAACTTGGATTCACACAGTTAGAAAGTATAGTTCTGAAGATCATAAGACTGAGAATCAATAGCTTTATTTCTTTTCTACCCCCTACCTGCAACTTACCTTTGAACCCCTGTTAGATGTCATTTAATTACCTTTCTTGGTAGACTATACAACTTTTTATTTAGTTATTCAAGTCAAGATCCTGGCTCTAGTTCTCTACTTTTCTCTTGCCATCCACAAGGAAGTCCATGACTAATCCTGCTAGTTCTGCCTCCATCACCTCTTGTGTATCTGCTTTATTTCTTCTTTATTTCCAAGCTATCTCAGTCATATTTTTTTTTTTAAAGAAAGCTACATTTCAGTTAGTTGAGGCAAAAAAGAGAGAAAGGGACTGAAGCTGCCAAGAGAGCCTGGCTATGAAGAAGACAAGGGGCTATAACTGGAAGAGGACAGAAGGCTAGGGGTGTATATTTATATTTATTTATAAGTTGGAAGATACATACACATTGATTGGTTTGGGTAATATCAAAGATGTAGGCTTAAAGAGAGAATAATTGCTAAAGTACAACTTCAAATTAGGTAAGAAATGGGAAGGTTAGAATAGGTCTTGAATTGGAGTCAAATAGCAGGAATGTGTTAGAGATGAGTTCAATTGCACGAAGTTTTAGGTATGGATAAGAAGGTGAATAATTGAAGACTGATGCTTCAGTATGTTCTTTGAAGAACAAATCTAAACCCTCTGATGTGAGTGAAGATTTAGAGTAGAGAGTGGGTCAGGATAGTTACTTATGGTGACATGAGAGAAAGAGGTGGTGGGGGGGAGAAAAAATGAGCTGAAAAAGGGAGGAAGTAATAAACATCTTTGTTGCTGATGCCAGTATTTTTATTTGCAATATTTTATCTGCCAGTTGCTCAGGAGGCTGGGTAAAAAGGTGGACAAAGGAGAAAATTAGGTTTATCTAGAGGTGGAGATTATTATAAAGAAGATTCTGCTAGAATGAGACCAAAGGAAATCAGTGGGTACTGGTAAGAAATATACAAATTATCCACTATGTTTTTCATTTAAGTAGGAAATCAAAGGATGTTGGGAAGAGTTGATTGGCATAAAAATATAAAGGGGAGAATGAGGTAAAAGAGCAAGTGTCATGATACTAAGGAAGACAGTGCTGGGAGTAAGGAAGGTTGCAGTCAACAAGCACATACACTGACTGGATTTGGTGTGAGCTGCTGGAGTGGAATGTGGCACTAGATGTCTAGAGTTTAAGCAGTTATGGAATTTACAGGACAGACTTGGCCTTGGTAGCTATTTATTATTCCAGAAATTAAATTTATAATTACAGCAGAGTTTCTCAACAGCAGTACTATCAATATTTTGGGTCAGATAAATATTTGGTGGGGGTGGGAGGGCTATGTATACAGGGTATTTAGCAGCATCACTGGCCTCACTAGATGCCAGTAGCTCATCCTCTCTGGTTGAGACAATAAATGTCTTCAGGTAGTGCCAAATGATGTCTAGGGGGCATTTGCCCCCCACTTGACAACTACTGTCATAGAGACCACTGACATAGAATGAGGATGAGAGGGTCTTCATTTCTTGGGGCATTCAATAGGATTCTTAGGCTCTAGAAGCAAACACATATCAACTATAACATAAAATAAAAAGTTACCCATTTGTTTGACAATACAAACTTCATTGGAGTAAGTATAATTTTAAAGTAAACTTTTATAGGAATTATTTCTGTGGAGATAACACCTATTAGGATGTATGTGTTCAGGTGTATTTGTCAAAAATATTTCTCTTTTCCATCCACTTACACACCTATATTTTCTGACAATCTCAGCTACAGGAAGAGCAGAGTGGCTTCAATACCGGGATAATTACCAAGTTCAGCCTAGGACAGTGGTGGCTGAGGCCTGAAATTGTAATTGTAGTCTCATGAGGTTTGCCCACATGCCTGTTGCTGGATGTCCTGTGTCTTTTCTACCTTTGAAAAATCTTATTTTCTTGTCTTTGTGCTGACCAGTGGGAAGCAGATTACATTTGGACAAGGAAAGAAGCTAAAACTCTGTAGAGCTAATTAACTAACACTGACTTCGAAGCTCAGTCTAGAGAAGTAATCCTACCCACCTTAGTTCACCTGAACTGCCTTCTAATTGTCTTGCCTGTGCTTATGATTTCCTCATTTAATTGAAGCTTGAATCAATTTTTTTCAGTGCTCCGGTTAAGAAATATTACTAGGTGTAGCTGAAAGGGATCATTGGGTTAAACCATACAGAATAATTTCTGGGATAAAATTCCGGCAAAGCTGGGGGTAGCAACTTTCTCATATTTTCAAAATGGAAAACAGAAAGAACTATTGATTGTCAAACTTACGAGGTAAGCATATGAAAGATGCCTTTAATGGTGCCCTCACTAGGTGCTGTAGGAGGCAGCCTCAGTCTTGGCCCTCAGCAACATCTCCTGGTACCACCCTTTGATTTAGTCATGCCAAGGTCCTCATACATCTTAGAATACACTGTGCCTCTTTTCATGTACCTTTTATCATGCTGTCATCATCTCTTCCCTCAACACCCATTCCTCTTATTTGCCTGGTAAATTTCAGTCTCTATTCAAAAAACTTCCTGTGCGTCTGCTCACGGAAGCATCATGGTCTTCCTTTTGTATTTGCTTTCTTCTCTGGTTTCCCACGGCACCCAACTTGGTAACACATCAACTATCTTGAAATTATTATTTGTCTGTCCATTTCTGATGCTGGATTGTACACTCTGAAAATGGCCATCACATTTTGTTTCCCTTTGTATTTCTTTTTAACATTGTATCAGCTGGTTGTGTTAATCAATAATGGACTATATTTTCCTCAATAGAGGACACTAACAGGCCCACCAGCAAAGAGCATAGAAGAGGTTGTACATGCATCTTGAATTTTCTTCCAGAGAAGAATAATGTGGCCATATACCTCTACTAGCTCAACCACTATGTGATGCAATTAAAATTTCCACACACACAACATCAAAACTAAACTAGTTCTACCATGGACCCCATTCAGCAGGTTTGAGTTTGCCCTTTTGTCTCTGTCATTAACTTCAGCTATGCAATTGTTGCTGGAGAACACAGAAGCAGGCAGGAAAAATGAGGCATGGGCATACACCTACTTGTGGGGAAAGTTTAAGGAGACATTTTAATTTTTCACCCTTGCCTTTTTTTAAAGGTGACGCTATGAGAATTTTTATAAGAAACTAGATAGGTGAAAATGGCCTGCCTCCCTTATGACCATACTTGCATGTGGATACACGTGCACCCAGCGTCATAAATACCCACCCAAAGTTCCCTTGATTCATTCTGGCAGCTGTTTTGCTTTCCCAGACTTAGGAGAAATCCAGCCAGCTATGACAGAAAACTGCTGCTGATAAATGCAGCCCTGGGTCAGTGACCTTTACCAGAAATCATCTATCACCATGACATGGGCCAGCACATGTGGAAAAGTCTGCATATGAATGTGTTGGGGAGAATGGAACAGAACGGGGAGAAGAGAGACACCAGTCAGGAACACAGTGAGGGCAAGATGTTTCCTCCATGGATCTGGAGCGTTACTGATTTCCTGGACGAGGTGAATGGGGAGAAAATAGGTCAGAAGGACAACATACCATCCTCCCACTGCCTGCTCTATCACTGGCCAGTCTCAGTTCCTAGCATACTTTTTAGCTTTTTGCTACACACGTACTGTGTGAATCATGCGCTACTCAGGCAAAAGGAGGATTTTTTTTTTTTTTTTTTTGTTAGAAGCTGAATTGAGAAAAAGCTTACCCCTTTGAATTAAGGGGTAGATTGAGGCTTTGCAGGATTCGATGCTTGCACAGTTTGTGTGTGTGTATGTGTGTATGTGGCTATAACACAAAACATTTTAAATATTTTAAATACAAAATTAGGCATAAAATGAATATTTACTTCTAATGAGAAAATAAATTATATAACTTATAACTTTAGAATTGCAGAAAAGTACTACAAACACACAAAACCCATAAAAACATAAATTTTATTAAAAACTTAACAATTCTTAACTAATTTTGTTGAATAACTGCCATTGGATTTATGTATATATATTTCAATGTTTATGTAAATAATTCAATGTTTATATAAATAATTCAGTGAAATTATATAAAACTATTATATTCTGAAATTCTGTAATAAATACAAATAAACATATTAAAGTTGCTGCCATATTGTATTGAGATCCATAATTATGTAATCAAATAACACTCATATTAACATGCTGATAAAGATGTGTAGAAAGTTCGTCATTTAAACCTTGTTTCTTCAGGTAGCTTTGCTGTGTAAGAGACCATTTTGTGTGCCTTTTTATCCAGGGTTACTAGACTTTGTCTCTTGTATCAGGTATACTAAGTTCCAATTGTTACACTGGCATATATAAAATACGCAACGAGGCTCAGTGATATGCTCACTCTCTGTTGTACTGCTTCATGTTTAAGCAGTATAATACACCTGACAGACACAGGGATTTGGTTTGATACATTCTATTTAAATGAACATCATTAATAAAGAATGCATTTATGATTGTTTAGAATATATTTTCAAGTATATTTCTGACAAGACACATTTCTCATTTTGACTTGGAATTGATTAGAAGGAAATCCTCTGCTTACAAATGTACATGTCCATTGACTCGACAAGCTTTCCACAGTCTAGCTTCTGACTCCACATATTTCAAACCTATTTAGACTCTATTACCTACATACTTCTGTGGCAATAGCTTTGAGACATGTACATGTTATTCCTCCACCTCAAGCCCTGTGTCATGATTCCCAATGAGCTAGCACAGCAGGTGGTAAGAGCGTTCCTAGAAGTTATTCCACCTTCTTAAGCAATACTTAACCACACATGAAAGGGACTATGAGCCACATAAATATTATCCCACTGAACCCAAATTATAAATTATGATATAAATTTATGTATATATATTCAACCTCTTCCTTAGCTGATCTAAAAATACACATAGCCACTCTAATGTCATTTCACATGAATGCAGAGACAGCAGTTTTAACCTGCTGTGATTTAAATTTCTCACTTTTGCAATTTTTCTTCAAAGTTTTAGGATCTTGTGAACACATTGCTACAGCTCCTCCCAGGGCCTTGGAAGAAACCTTGGAAGTGAAGTTTTCTGAAATTAAGTTTCATTATTATCATTGTAGACCCTTTTGGCCTGAGCTAGAATTCTATGGATTATCTGACTTGCTGGTTATAGTTTTGGGAAAGATTTCATTCATTCATTCATTTGTCCACCCATCCATCCATTTGTCCAGGCATAATTATTCTCATTTATTCATTTATTTGATTATCTTGCATTTATAAACTATTATGAATATATGCTAGTGCCCATGTGTCATGGAACAGACAGATAGGTGGACAAAAACCTACACAAAAGTTCAGAGAGTCGGCTGGGTGTGGTGACTCACGTCTGTAATCGCTGCATTTTGGGAGGCTGAGGCAGGTAGATCATGAGGTCAGGAGGTTAAGATCAGCCTGGCCAACATAGTGAAACCCCGTTTCTACTAAAAATACAAAAAAATTAGCCAGGCTTGTTGGAGTACACGTGTAATCCCAGCTACTTGGGAGGCTGAGGCAGGAGAATCGCTTGAACCTGGGAGGCGGAGGTTGCAGTGAGCAGAGATTGTGCCACTGCACTCCAGCCAGGGCTACAGAGCAAGACTCTGTCTCAAAAAAAAAAATAATAATAAAGAATGTATTCCTGCTATCTTAGCTGATTTGTTCTATGGGGTTCAGGCACCTTGCATTTAATCATCTTCCCTTCCAGTGAGTCCTGTTTGATCAGCCCATCTTCCTCCAACCACCAAGACAATCAGAAGTTCTCATACATTGGGGAGACAATGACATTTTGACAGAAGGAAAAATAGAACCTTGTGCTCATTTGAGGATCTCCAAGTAAGAACTTGAAATCATAAATGGTGCTTCCATCTACCACTCCAGGTCGCGGATATGTGAGACTTCCCATGAGAGACATATTCCCTTCTTGAAGGCTTATAATCTCACCACTGGAAGCTTTTCCTTTTCTCCTATAACCTTGGGAAAATTACTTATCTGGATAAACCTCAGGTTCTGTATCTATAAAACCTGGGTAGAATGAGGGAAAATGATAGAGCATTTGTGGTGTGTTTGGCAAACCGGGAGGTGTGAGTAAAGATAATTTCCTTTTCATTAAAACTTTGGATTGCAGGACAAAAGCATTCCGAAAGAAGAGAACAAGGCTTCTTCACAAGGCTGTATCTTCATGCGACCTCACGTTATTTCATCTATTTCTCATAACTCCTTGAATTTAATTGGGTTGGGACTTCTATGTACAGTTGAGGAAACAGGAGAGTGGATAAAAACCAACAAACGTTGAGCATCTACCTGTAGTCAAGGTCATGAAAGCTATATATTGAAATTTCCCATCTGGCTGGTTATCTAGCATGTGACAAATCTTTTAGTAAATCTGTTCATTTAAAATATCTTTCTGGAAATTAAAAATTTTCTGAAGAAAAGGAAAGCTTAGACAAGTTGGTAAAATCATTTAGTCCATGGCCTTGTTCCTTGTACCAACCCAGGTACACGGGATTGTCTGTTTATCAGACATATAGAGAGAGCATGCTGTTATTTCCCATCTTCTTCATTGAATACTGAATCACCTACAATACTTCTATTAGGGCAGATTGTATAATATTTGGTCCATATTGTACCAAAGAGAGGGATATTAATTTTCATTTGGGTTGGATCTGAAAACTGCTATACACACACTGAGTGACATCTCATTTTTCCTGATAATGATGTTGATATGTCTCTGGAATACCCATATGCTCAGCATTTGCTGTCTCAAATTTGTTCTTCATTAATTATGGTTATACATAAGCTGCCAAAAATTAACTTCTATAGAGGATTTAAATTTGAGCTCAGAAAGAGGGTGGAATTTATATGTAGATGAAGAAACAGATTAAAAGAGATGAAGTTTCCATAATCAAGAAGTAGCAGATCCAGAAATGAACCATGTTGTTCTGATCTTGAAGTTTGTTTGGAGTTTCTATGATACCACACTGCTTCCCATCTCAGAGGAACTGATGAGTACAGAAAGTTTTTGAGGTTTCTGAACGAAGAAAAATCGGATAGAATTTTGCAAGTTGCAATTTCATATGCAAAAGGTTAATTTCAGCTGTTGCAGAGTTTAATCTGGGAATATAGAAAGGATTTGCTTTTAAAAATTTGTAAATATCACCATATCTACATCTTAAGCCTGAAATTATGAGCTTTCACTTTAGCTTGCCTAACATTTTGGTAAATAGAGAAAAGAAAGGATTTAAGTGAAGACCAAGGAACAAATATAATATATTACTTTTTAAGGACCCTATACTTTCAGGCATTGTTTTTATATACATTATTTCAATGTTTGGTAAATGCTTTTTTTGTAAAGGGCTACATAGTAAATACTTCAGTCTTTCTGAGCCACATAGAGCCTATTTTCCCTCCTTGTCTTTCTTTTTCCCCTCCCTGTGCTCTTCCTCCTCCTCCTTTGTCTTATTCCTCTTCCATTTCCTCTTTCTCTCTCCTTCCTCTTCATTTTCTCTTCTTTTCCCTACTTGCTCCTCCTCCTCCGTATTCTTTACAACCCTTTAAAAATATAAAAACCATTCTTAGCTCAATATCTTTACAAAAACTGGCCACAGAGTGGATTTGCTGTACCGGTTATAGTTAGCTGACCCTTGCCTTACTTCATTGTTTTCTCATAATCCCTTGACATTCTACGTGTGAGATTTCTAGTTACAGTTGAGGAAACAGGAGAATGGATAAAAACCAATAAACATTCAGTATCTACTTATTCAGTAGAGATAAACTCTGTATATGGTCTTTCTTCTTTCTGCAGAATAACCTTGAAAAGTAGGTACTTTTTCCCTCTTTAGTAGTGAAGAAATGGAGAATGAGAAAAATTAAGTTGTTAACATACTTCCCTGTAGTTTCAGCCATTTCATGAGTGTTCATTTCCCATGAGGTCTCTGAATCCAGCTCTAATTACTGGACTTCTCAGTGGAAGTACTGAGAGCTGAAAGAAGTGTAGGAGTGGTTGTAGAGTATATAATAGATTAGAAAATGCAAGTGGTCATGGCAAGATCAGTAAAGAGGTTATCTTACCAATATTTATGGGAGACAGTCAGAGCTTGGACTAGGTTAGTGGTCATGAGATGAAAGGAAGTAAATGAATTTGAGAGATATTTACTTGGAAGCAAACTCACAGAATTTGATGGTGAATGAATTAGATGTGAGCACTGAAGGCAGAAAGGCATTAAGGATGATTTAGTTTTCTGACTTGGACATCTGAGAGGATGATGATATTTAGGGGGAAAAAATAAATATAATACTTGGGGAGATATATGGATATGTAAAAAACTATTAATGGAAATTGAATAATTAACTTAGAGGTGAGGAAAGGAGATTTACATTTTTAAAACCACTTTCCCTTTTACAAGGTTGTACCAGTGTTCTTTCACAGTGCTCTGATGTAAATAAAAATATGTTGAAATATATTAAGCACTTAAAATGAGTAAGTTTGCAGCATTTTCTGCTCCTTCCTCTTCTTTCTCTTTTCCTTATAGTAGTTAAGAGCATGGCCTCTGTTGAAAAATTCTAAGTTTGGTTGGGTAACGTTGGGTCATGTAGTTAATTTCCCTAAGTTTCAGTGTTTTATCTAAAAAATGAAACCCACTCATAGGGTTGTTATAGAGGTTAAGTAAGTTAATGCATGAAAACTGTTTATATTCATACCTGACAGATGTTAAGCAAATATCTCTACCTCCCTACTCCTCATCTTTCTTCTCTCCTTTTCTATCTTCCTCTTCCCCTTATCTTCTCCCTTTCCTCTTTTTCTCCTCCTCCTCCTCCTCTTCATTACATAAACAGTTATTCAGGTAGAGTTTCTGGCTTTATTTTTTCTCAAAACCAGAGAGCTTTGTATTCTCAGAAAATTAGTTTATACCTCAGTAATGGTTTTCCAAGGGACAAATTTTCTTCCTATTGTCTCAGACGTAAGTGCATATAGTTCACATGTGCATACTGTAATATGGCTGAGTGTTTGTTCAAGGTAGAAGCCTCTTAAGGGCATATCTCTTAGGGCCTTGACATAGTGCTCTGGATAGAGTCATCTTGGATGTGCTTATCTCTCAAACATCCTTTTATTCATGAACCAGTCATTCTTATCTTCTGCTGGATTTGAATTAGTTTATTAGTTCAAAAGATCTATAGCACACCTACTATTATCCTTATTCAGTAAGTTTATACAAACATGCATAATATTACTGTATTCTCAAATGATTTATTTTATTTTATTTTTTAGTAACAGTCTTGCTGTGTCACCCAGGTTGGAGTGCAGTGGTGTGATCATGACTCACTACAGCCTTCAACTCCTTGGCTTAAGCTATCCTCCTCTCTCAGCCTCCCAAGTAGCTAGGACTACTGGCATGTGCCACCGTGTCTGGATAATTGTAAAATTTTTTGTAGAGATGGGGTTTTGCTATGTTTCCCAGGCTGGTCTTGAACTCCTGGCCTTAAGAGATCCTCTCACTTTGGCCTCCCAAAGCTTTGGAATTACAGACAGAAGCCACTAAATGTGGCATATCCCCAAATGATTGAGAATAGAGTTCCTAACAATTTTTTTTTCTTAAACAACATTGGTGGTGGTGAGGTTAGTGGTATAGTGAACATACGTGAAATGACAGGCTCAGAAAACCTTGAGTGAGAGACTGATTCCTGATAAACAGCATTGTTTGTGAAAGTTTCACCATAAACTTCCCAGGGGAAGACCACAAGATGCTGGCCAACCATACTCCTCTCAGGACAAGCCATGTCTGATCTCCACCAGTAACACATGGAAACAGAAGGTCAAGCAGACGGGAATGTTCACACACAAATAAGAGCACTGGGGAAGTTGGCAAGCTCATCTTTTCTCTCCTGCAGCTCTTGCTTCTGTCTTTAACACATTGATTGGATCAAACTTGAGTCTCTTTGATCCTCCTGACACCCTGCTTACTATTGTTTATTTAGCTTATGATTCTTCTGCCTCTAAGGTAAATCTTTATACCGCATGAATCAATAGGCTACAGGGGCCTTAATTAAAGCTGAAGAATAAAATTGATACTGGAAACTAAATTCTTCCCATGTCTAGAAGAGCAGAAAATGTTACTACCTGTGAAGGCCTTTATATAGCTTTCCATTGTCACTCCTGAATTTCAGTGAAACATTGGGTTTCCCACGGTGGATGTCTTGGACACAGATTAGATGCATAGATGCCATGTGAAGAAAAATGGGGTCTTTGAATAAGTCTTCTGAATACTTAAGTGTCTCCTTAGAGGAATCAACATCCAGTATACTGATGGGTATTAATATAAAGTCTGAATGCTTACTTGAACTGCAAAAGAAACCACAAATCAGGTTTTTAGGTCCTGTTTCAGGTACAGAAAAATAGACTTGCACGACATGTGGGAGCATAGTATGCAAAGGTTTTGATTTCGCGAATTTATCTCTGGAGGTTTTTGCATGTGTCTTTTGACTGAGCCATTTATCCTCTGTGCTGGCGATAGGAGCTGTCCCCAATCATGGTACTGAAAGGAAAGATGACCTTAGGGATCAGGGTAAATATGATCAGAATCACAGGACAGAAAGAGCTGTTTCTACTGAATTCTATTTAAACACACAAGAACTAGGAGTAAAGCTCACATGTATGCTCACATATTCCACATCCAACTATTCTTTTCCTTCTATCTAGAAGACATATCATTTTTAAGACCTGGCCTGGTTCACAAAGATAAGAGTGGAGGTAAAGGTGAGATTCTACAGGATCTCATCACTTGTATCTTGATAAAATTGTGGTAGGCACATGTCATTGCAGGCCCTGAGCTTGCTATTACCTGAGATGACTTAATGCAAATCTAGTGGAAGTTGTCTTTGTGAACCAGGTTAAACTTGGTATGCATGCCTGGGTCTGTTCAGCAGGATGAATGAATGCAGACCTATTCTCCGTCTTCATTCTTTCACTTATTGGTTCATTTTACATACATTTATTTAGTTTGTACCAGTATGAGAAATTCCCTACTCTGAAATATTAAGGAGATGTAGAGAAGAATAAGGCAGGGCCTCTTTCTTCTAAATAGTTACAATGTAGTGGAGATAGTGACACTAAATTACTTAATTATGACACAAGGTGAAATGATACAAGTAGAGGCACACACATCATACTCTAGAAGTGTAGAGAAGTGTACTGGAGAAATAAATGACATCCTTTGAGCATTTATTCCATGAACGATGCTCAACATTTTATTTATATTATACCTTCAGAGTTATGAATAATCCTGGCAGGGAGATAAAATAGTCCTTATTTTACTGTTGAGAAGATCAAGAGTTTTAGGAAGTAAGGAGGCTCAAGGTCACATAGTGAGCTTTAAAGCTGGGCTTGTAAGCTCATCTAGGCACACCTATGACTTATTCCCATGGGTTCCCCACAGCAGCCATTCTCCAGTGAGTAGTTGAAAACATTTGGTCTGATAGTCAATTTCAGTGAGGAGTATGAAGAAAGGGTTTATTGATTTCAGTTTTAATAGGTCAGTTGCCTCAAGTGCTTTGATTAGAATCCCAAACCTTTAGAGACACTGAATCTTTTTGGGTTAACATACAGGTTTGTTTTCAACCTTGAGTGTTTTATTTTTGGATTCTCTTGACAATGAGAATTGTCTTTAATAGGTCTCTCAAACATTTGCCCCCTCTACATGATCCTGGAGGCACTGCAAAGGAGAAAGTAAGTGAGAAAGGAGGAGAAAGGCCAGGGAAAGATGATTGATTTTTCTGGCCTCAGAGTGCTTGTTCTCCCAAAGTAGCCTATCGTTTCTGCTTGTCAAAGCGTCTGAAAAATCTGGGGTGACAGGCACCGGAACACTTATCTTTCGGGATGATAGGGTCTCAGTGTCTGATCCAGATAGCAGTCCTCATCCCAGTTAGATTCCAGGATCTGCAATAGCATTCTTCCTTTATTCTCTGGTGCAGACACTAAGTGTACTTCAGGGAGAATCTTTACCTTCCATTTTCACAGTACTTTGGAAGCACATTTCTTTGTTTGTGCTTTATTCATATTGTGCACTCCTCAAAATCTCTGTCTGATTAACATGCAGATTTGTTTTCAACCTTGAGTTTTTATTGTTGAATTCTCTTGACAATGAGAGCCCTCTTTTTTTTTTTTTTTTTTTTAAATGGGAACTGTCAGTTTAAAATATTCAAGTGACAATGAATGCTTCCCAGGATATGAGAAGAAGTGGAGATTGAGAGCTAGGAAAGGAAGTGGTTGTGACCTCTTTTAAAATTTATATCCAGTGAGATCTAGAGTTTTGTCCAGGCTAAAGCTTCCTGATAAGAGCATTCAAGTCCTATTTTATATGTTCCTTACATTAAGAAGTATTTGTTCATCATCTATTACTAGTGCTTAACTCTTCCACACTCCCTGACCTCTAAACTTGTACATCTAAATATTTGCTCAGCATCTCTCCTTGGATCTATGCATACCCTGAGTTTAATGTAAACAGAACAGAACTCTAGGTCTCACTCTTCACAGTCCCTAATACGATTCTCCTCAGTTCCTCTCACCTCAGTAAAGGGAATCTTCAGTTACTTACTTGCTCAGGAAAAAAAAAAAAAAATCTAGGAGTCATCTTCTTCTTATTTTTCTCATATCCCATCTATCAGATAATGGTGTCAGCTTTACCTTTAAAATATATCCCCTGTTCTTCTCTTCCCACTAGGTCTAACATATTCCACCTTAATTCCAAACACCATCACCTCTTACCAGCATAATTATCATAACCTACTAAAAATGGACTTGTATCCTTGTTGGTCTAAAATTCATTGTCTGCTAAAAGGTCTCTGATAGTCCTCATCATTATCAGTAAAAATAGACTAAAAATCTGTAACATAGCAAAGCCCTCCCTGATCTGGCTTTTGGCTTCATCTTGAACATCATGTCCTTTCAGTGCTCTCTTTTAGCCATGCTTTTTTTTCTCCTGAATTTCTATCATTCTGAACTTCTTGACCCAGCGTCTTTGCATTTCTTGTTCTTTTTGCCTGGGAAACTCTTCCACTATATTTCCACATATCTGCCTCTATATTGTCATTCAGTCTCTGTTCTAAAGTGCCTCCTCTGAAAGCTCTTCTGTAACAAACCAAACTAGAGCATCACCTTCCTGTCCTCATCACATTCCCATTTCTCTACAGCCTGAAATTATCTAGTTTATGTATTTGTTTGCATGCTTGTTTTCTATTTCCTCTGTAAAAATGTGAATTTCTTGAGGAAAAAGCCATGTCACACTTGTTTATTGCTGAATTTTTGTATCTAGAACAAGCTGGAATATAGTTGGTGATTAATATATGTTCTGGTGAGGGAGTGGGGCATGGGTTGAAAAGCCAACTATTGGATATTATACTCACTACCTGGGTGATGGGATCATTTCTACCCTAAACCTCAGTATCACCCAATATGCCCATTTTAAAAACCTGCACATGTACTTCTTAGGACTAAAATAAAAGTTGGAATTATAAAAAATTCAAAAATTCTCTTGATAAACTCTACGGCCTCATATTCATCATTTTATTTAATTCTGACAGTAATTACTTTCATTTAGCATCTAAAATATGCCAAATACTGCACTAAGATCCTCATGTAATCATCCATTTAATCTTTGAAAGATACATAATATAGTTTTTATTATCTACTTCAATAGAGTATTGTTATAGCACTAGGAGAAATTAAGCATAACTTGTTTAAGGTATCTCAGCTCATAGAAAAGCTTGTGTTAAAAGCCCACATTGTCTGAATTTAAGGTAGTGATCGCTTCCTTAGCAACTCTCATTGATGTCCCAGTGGTCCGAAGAGACACTAACAAGGGAGAATTGGATCCTTCTGGCTGATTTTCAGTGGGTGTAAGAATGGGGAAGGAGAGTTCAGGTCAAGTCACATGTACTGCTGAGGTGAAATTTGATTCAATTTTGATTCAGATTCAGATTTTGATTTTTGATTTTGATTCAGAAGGGGCAATAGGATTTAGTCAGAAAATAATCATCAAAGAAATATGAAAATATGGCCTACAGGTCGAAAGAAAATTTAGTCTATAGCAACAGACACAGAAGTGAACTAAGTGTATGAATTAGCAAACAAGGGCTTTAAATAAAAATCATAGTTATATTAGCTAATCTCTAGGTAAAAAAGAAAAATGGGATAAGAGTTTGGGAATTAATACAAATTAAGGCAAGGAGAGGAAAAAGTAATAAAAAACCCCCCAGAGTTTTATGACCTTGTAGAAAGAATTAAGTGCCTTATTATGTGTGTGTATAAGAGGAGAATGGAGAATGGATGGGGCAGAAAAAATATTTGATGACAAATTAGCGAAACTTTTTGAATGTAAGGAACAGAAAACCAAATACCATGTAATCTCAGTTATAAGTGGGAGCTAAACATTTAGGACACATGGACATAAAGATAGGAAAAATAGACATCAAGGACTTCTGCAGTGGGGAAGGAGGGAGGGCACAATGGCTTAAAAACTCCTATGGGTACAATGTTTACTACCTGGGAGACAGAATCCACACCCCAAGCCTCAGCAGCACCTAATATACCCGTGTGGACAAACTTGCACATGTAGCCACTAAATCTAAAATAACAGGTATGGAAAAAAAGCAAGCCATAAGTGTAGGATGCTCAGTGAACCCCAATTAGGATACTGTCAAAGACATTCACACTTAGGCACATATTATTCAAAATACTGAAAACCAAAAGTGAAGCCAAAATCTTAAAAGCAATCATAAAATTAAGAGTTTACCTAAAAGAGGGAATAATTAGTTATGATGATGTGTTAGTTTCATTTTGCTGTGTAACATATTACCAAAAACTTAAAGGCTTAAAACAATGCTCATTTATTGACTCAGTTCTGTAGGTCAGACTACATGGCATAGCATAGCTGAGTGGTTCTTTTCTTAGGCTAAAATGAAGGTGATGGCTGGCTGCATCTTCATTTGGAGCTTGAGGGTTTT